>NC_092027.1:8521220-8874553 GCF_042242105.1 Pempheris klunzingeri
CTGGGGGCTTCGCTCAGGGACACTCTCGTCTCCGTCTGGTCCACCTCCATAACCGCTGCAACACACGTGTGATTTAATACAAGGGTTTGGACAACAGATACCTCATAACATTCAAGTTCAAGTTCTTTTATTGTCTGTAGATGTATACAACAGTTACAACAGGCTCCCTCCAACAGCTCCTACATACTTCAGTACTTTTATCTTAGGGAGTCTGGTTTAATTCTTGTCGTTTGGTTTGTGGGTTTATAGGATTAGTCCAGCACTTTTATTTTGAGGAGACCTGGCTTTACCCTGCAGTCACTGTGTCCTGTCTTGTGTGTTTTGTCTGTAATAAAATGTGTAGCTTGTTTGGTAGCAGGTGTTTCTGTCCTTAGTTTGGGGAGGGAACATCTTAAATTGTACATTTCATGTTAAAGCCCTTCAGACAGAGCCGTGACACACATGTAGAAGAATGTAGAAGAACAAAATATTCTGATCAACATCTGAGACATGAACATGAGCAGTTAAGAGACTCAAGTATATACACATATAAATAAGTAAACAGGTAGGAAGTGTAGGAACATGGTACAGTAACAGTACAGTATAGTAGATTATTTGAAGTGGGTGTGTAAGGTGCTGGGACACAGATTGATTATTACCACCCGGTATTTTTCCATAATAATTGTTATGAC
The DNA here is from genome assembly GCF_042242105.1 of Pempheris klunzingeri. Lineage (NCBI taxonomy): Eukaryota > Metazoa > Chordata > Actinopteri > Acropomatiformes > Pempheridae > Pempheris > Pempheris klunzingeri. The sequence continues at coordinate 8,521,892 of NC_092027.1, forward strand.
CCCGTTGGTTTTGTTGCTCTAAAAGTAGCTGTAAAACAACAAATATGCCTTACAGTGTTTTCCCTTCTTAATATTAATGTTATTTGAAGCTCAGATGTAACGTTAGTCACTTTAGCTGTTAGCTTTGAGCTACAAACGAAGCATTAACACCTGGACCAAAAGCTCACAGCTCACCTGATGTTGTGTCCAGATTGTCCACTTCAAAAGCACAGAAGTGTGGCCACACCACAGCGATGGTAGTGATGATAATTATTATTATTGTTTTGTGTCGTCTGGCAGCAGCTAGCTGCTACATCACTAGCTAGCTAGCTGGCACTGAAGTTAAACCGTCGTCTTAATTTTGCGTCACGACTGTAAAACCAGCAGCAGTTTAGTTAAACCGAGGAGCTACAATGTAAAATAAACTGCATCCATTTTGACTTGATATTCCTAAATCCTCTGTTGATGCTTCTTCTTGATGTTTTTGACTTCCAACAAACAATGAAGTTTGACTCCTCCTTCTTACTCCTCCTTCTCCTCCTCCTCTTCTTCTTCTTCCTCCTCCCTCTTCCTCCTTCTCTTCCTCCTTCTCCTCCTCCTCTTCTTCTTCCTCCTTCTCCTCCTCTTCCTCCTCCTCTTTTTCTTAGTCCTCCTTCTCTTCTTCCCCTCTTCTTCCTCCTTCTCTTCCTCTTCCTCTTCCTCCTTTTCCTCCTCCTCCTCTTCCTCTTTTTCTTAGTCCTCCTTCCCCTCCTCTTCCTCTTCCTCCTCTTCCTCCTCTTCCTCTTCTCCTTCTCCTCAGGCCTCCATGTTTGGTGCTCCACACTGGTGTAGTAACATCATTGTTTTATTAAACTTTACCAAATAACAAACAGCCACTTTCATTGTTAAACACCGAACAGTGATCATTAGCTCCAAGTAAACAGAAAATACTGATGAAAATAAAATTGACTTTGGCCTTCAGGAGGTTTGTCTCGATGAGGAAAAAAGCAGAGAAATCTCTCTTTCTGGCATTTTCACCTGTAGAAAATCCAGGTGTCACAAATCTTCTTAAAGAGTCTCTGCAGGACTTGACTCAGGAGACAGTCAGGCGGTGGAAAGTCCACTTTGAGGAACTCCTGAACAGTCTGACACGTCCTCCGTGGACGAGGAAGAGTCTGATGGCAGAGGTCTCCGAGGCCGTGAAGAAGCCCCCCCAGTGGAAAGGCACCGTTTGTGGATGATTATCAGAGTATCACACTGCTCAGCCTCCCTGGGAGATTTTACTCCATGATGTTGGAAAGGAGGCCCAGACCAGACTGAACTTCAGAGTCAGGATGAGTGATGTGGATCTAGTTCTGTCCATGCAACAGTGGACCAGCTCTTTACCCCCACAGGGTTGTTGGGGGGGCGGGGGGGGGGGGGGGCAATGGGAGTTTGTCTATCCAATCTACATGTGTTGTGAGGACTAGGAGAAGGTTTATGTCCGTCTATCCTCTGAGGATACACCGGGGCCGATGCTATGAGCCATTCGGTCTCTGTGTCTGTGTTCTCGGCACAAAGTCAAACACGTTCTCAGGGGGGTGTTGTGATTTTCAGTCAGTCAGTCATTCAAGTCAGTGGATGGACAAACATTTGAAAGTGGGTTTCAGACAACGTTAATGCTTTACCTGAAATGTCTAAAAACAAAAAAACCTGAGAATCAGTCACTCAGTAGTGTCCGTTAAATTTCCCTTAACTGAATCAGAAGCTCCAAATCGGAAGCTATAGGTAAATAACTTAAGTGTCACAATGGGACGTTACCGCCACCAACTGGTGCGGAGTAATGGACAGGGACTAGAAACCAAAGTGTCACTTTTCAGTTGTGAGTGGACACTCAAAAATGCATCTCAGAGGCAACATCACATGGAAATGGTTTATTGTACAAAATAATAAAAGTGATGTCATTTTTCAGTTGTCCATACCATGATCATGATCTTTTCTATCAGATGATTAAAGCTGGATCTGTGTGTCACTCCAGAGCAGGAGGTGGAGCTCTTTCTCAATATCTGCTCTCAGGAAAGGGATCTGTTCGATTTCTACTTTTTTATGTAGGAATGTGGCCTTACAGCAGCATGCAGCTGTATTATACAGGGAAAATGTAGAAATATACAATCAAAATAAATATATGATTGCTCCTGAGACAGATACTTGATATCAACGGGTATTTTTAGTCATATTCCTATTATCAGTAATATAGTTACTATCATTATGGTTGTTTGCTGTGCATCTCCCCTAATATATATAAATAAAGACTGAGATTCAGATCATCAGAAACTAATAATCATGATAAGGACATTCTTATTTCCACCTTTGATTTTCCAACTTTTTGTTGTTAATACTTGAAACAGAAGCTCTGAGTCAGGCCTGTTGATGCGTTGGGCCCCTGGGAGTGTGTTCAGTGGGTCCACTCAGCCAGAGAAAAACACTCGAACACAACATGATTCGAGTCTGGTGACTTCCATGATAGTGTAATGACTCATTTTGCTGTGTGGTCTGACTCCTGTTTAAAACACTTCTTATTCATTCAACACTGCATGGCCTGAGAATATGTATCTGTACAGCAGTGAGAGTTTCCTTTCTCTTAGGTGATCTGCTCCTCCTGGTAGGTGGAGGTGGAGATGGAGCCATAAGGATCCACCACAGTCTGGGCGCAGCGCACCACCGTCACCAGCAGGAAGAAACACAGGAGGCAGAGGAAGAAGAGAGCGAAGCCCAGGTCCACGTCCACCTCAAACTGCGGCGCAGGGTGAGAAGCCTGGTCCATGTGGGCGACGACGACTGCTGATCCTCCTTTAGCTGTTACTTCCCTTCTGTCAGTTCAGCACCGTCACTTAAGGAATAAGGCAGGCGTGTGCACGTGGACTCTTGAGATGATGGTGACGACTTGATGCCAGAAATTCAAACCAGAAAGACAGATAAAGATTAAAGACGTTACAGCAAACTTCTGAGAGCACAGACAGCACCTACTGCTCTTGAGAGTAGTAGTGGGAAAGTAAAGATGAACATCAAATCACTGCTGTGTCCCTGGTTTGATTTTACAGTTCTTCTCTCTTACTTTGTCGTATTTTCACTGCTAGAAAAAAATGAATGTCCACAATATTCCACAACGGCATGATGTTGCCATTCATTTCTAGAGCGCTCCACTGATTTAGCATTGCACTCCTAAATCATTGTTGGACTCCTGCTGTACAGCTTTTAAAAGAAAGGATCAAAACTGATGCAGCAGGACCAGAGATATTGTCTTTTTTTTTTTCACACATCTTTCCTTCTTCCTCCTCATCAAAACCTGCCACCTACTTTACCCACAATGCAATGTCACCAACAGTTGGGTCAAAGGTTCAGGTGTGTTGTGCTAATAGAGGCTGAGATGAGGAGCGGGCTGCAGAGGTCCTCTCTAACTCCACACCAACTGACTCCAGTTACATCATTTAAGGTGATTTGTCGGATGTCAGGCTGCTCCCTCCAGAGCAAACAATTTTATACAACTTTTTTTTTTCACATATAGAACTCCTCAACACCTGTAAACACACAGTAAAATCTGTGGAGTTCGAGACGTAGCTACACGTAAGGTCTCACTGCATGAAACCATCCTGTGCTTGTGCACTCTGGTCAGACTTCTCAATATTTCAGACTGCAAATTTGCATCTGAATTATTACTATTTTCTCCAGTGTGTTTTCTTAATTAAATGATTCATTGTTCAGCCTTTAAAATCACTGTCACAATATCCTGGAAAGCCGAGGCATTGTCTTCAAATTGTCTTCAAGAACCGACAGTCCAATATCCATTTTAGAATTTTTTGTCTACTATCACATAAAACAGACCAACAGTGGAAATGCTCTGTTTTCTAGAAGCGGCTTTTATATTATTGCTTGAAAATTGATTTAAATCATTAATCGATTATCAAAATAAATAAACAACTTTATGTCCGTTTACTATTAGATTAATTAACTGATCTTTTCAGCAACAAGTTAACACACCTTTAAGTTATTGTTCTGCTATATTTTCCAATCAGTGGTCATTCTTCTTGTTATTTAGAGAGAAACAGCACAAAGTCTTCCAGGTTTTACCCAAACAGTGAGATTAGCTCTTGTCAAATGAACTATAAAAATTTAATGAGAAAAAACAATCGTTACTTACATTATTATATGTAATTCAGCATTACCGCTGTATCATGAAGTAGTTTGAACGACTCTAAAAGCTGACGCACATCAACACATCACTTCAGAGAAACATCAATCAATGAAATTTAAAGGTAAAATTTCAAACTCACCATTCACCATTGTCATCAGCGTGCTTGTTGCAGGTGTTTGTTGCTGCAGAGTCTTTCCACCGCCCGTCCAAACCTTTGAAGAGCTTCCGCAGCATCTTGGTTCCCTCTGAGGTTCCTTATTACTCAAGTTACATAAGACAGTCATCAATTACTTCTCATGATCATCACAGGAAAAATGAGCAGCCCACAGATTAGCTCCTGCACGCACACATACATACGCATGGAAGATACACAAGCATACACTTGCACCTTGCGACCTCCCCCTGGCGTGTAAAGCCTTTATTAATACTTAAGCAGGAATTGAATAACGGTCTACACAGTTCACAAGTGAATCAAACACCCCACAGCTTTTGTTGTCCTGTCAGAAGGACCTTCATCGCTGTCACCAGTTCGGCTTCACACCACTATAACTCAAGCACCTTAGGCGACACTGATCTTATTCATTACACAAGGCTGAAAAGGCAAAACAGGAAGGAGGAGAAACTTAATGTGAAAGGAAAGGCAAAGATTTAAAGAAGAGGAGTAAGACTGGACACAGAAGGGGGGTGTGGAAAGGCAAGACCAGACGTTGGAGCAGGAGAAACAGGAGATGCATTAGCAATTAAATTGCGGAGCCAGATGCGAGAGCAGGGTGGAAATTGACCCTGCCGCTTTAAAATGGAGATTGTTACAGTGAGGCAGCCAGTGACAAGAACAGTGTGGAGGCTGAAGAGCGGGGCACGGAGGTAAAGTGATCCCACTCCATATGCAATTAGCCAAGAAGGCCTTTTAGGCTGCAGCCAAAATTACTGCAGGGGGAAAGTGGCAGGGGAAGAAGGAAGAAACTAGAACTGGTTTCTTTTTAGGGTGCATGAAAAGGAAGCCCACCCTGATCAACACTCTCAAACTTCCTAACTGAATCAAGACCAACTCTTTCATTCCAGGATGATTACACAAACATCTGAGACATTTCTGGCAACAGTCTGCCTCCTAAAAGTGTGCCAGGTGCAGCTCAGTGTGTCACCACTACACTGTGCCATCTGATATTGTAATAGCTCCACGGAGACTTCAGGTCTACTCTACACCAGTGGAACCAATAACTGAAGGATGGTGCTCGTGCCAGACTGGATCTGGTCCACAGTGACAGAACATCTACAAGGCAGCGTTTGTCTTTTAGCTCTGTCACCTCTGAGTGGCACATTTCTCAGCTCGTGATTTATGGCTGTATCTTATGGTGATTTAGTCCAAATCACAAAATTGTCAAGGGGGTACAATCAGGACAATTTATGTTTAGGAGTTTTAGAATTAGAAAAAACCTTCTGGACACTCTGGAGATGGTACTATTAGATAGTTAGAATAAAACTATTGAAAAAAAGACTGCTTAAGCTACTTTTGTGTTTTTCATACTATTCAATTGCTGACCAACGCCATAAAATGTGGCTAATTGATGAAAGCTGAACATTTTCCAGTAAGCTTGCGTGCAGAACATTTGACAAACTATATGCAGGTTAAATTTAGACTTTTTGGGCACGTTACTGCTGAAGTCATCCACTGAACGTGTTCTGAACTCCACCTGAAAACAGTGATGTTTTAACCAATTAGTCACAGACACAACAGTGGTGGGAAACAATTTTTGAAATCAATTAAAGCAAAAGTGCCAAACACATTCTACCTCCAGATTTTTCCAATTGTTTTAAGATTTTGCTACTTCTGTTTAATGTATTAGTAAATTTAAATCTTTAGCTTTGGACTTCTGCTCAAACAAAGCAAACATTGTGAGGACGGCGAGGGGACTTGTGATGTGTACTTTCACTATTTTCTGGCGTTTTAAAGGTGAAATAATCAATCAGTTAATAGAAAACAACAGACAACAGACAAATTGATGATGAAAACTGCCACCCATCGCAGCTCTCAAGAATTTCAAAACAGGAAAACCACAGGAAGCCATTTACCAGTTAGTCATCTTTCATTATAATCCTCTCTCCATTCAGTCCTTTGCATTTATTAATTTAATGTGAACTTTGAGTCTTGAATGTCAAACATCTGAAGTTAAACCTTTATACCTGTAAAAAAAATTGCCATATTTCAGGTTCTAATTAAAAGAAGAAACTATGAAAGACACAAAGTAGTTATCCATAATTATCTTTATCATCATCGTCATTATGATTTTACATTTCAGCAACACTTAATGCAGAATTAAAACGCTTTCTGTAGAAGCAAAGCTCTTCAGAGGGAGCTGCAGGTGATTGGTCGTAGTGAGCCGCGGCGTTCAGGAAAGTTAGAGGCCCAGAGTGTTACAGTTACAGTGCATGTGTCGGACGTGTTGAGGCACAAAAGACAGCAGAAATAAAGACAAAGGGACAGAAATGACTTTTTTTTTTTTGTGTTAACAATTAACACTTGACATGATGAAGGCACTTGACAAGGGAATACAAAATGTAAACCATACTTTGGCGTTTTATTTTTACCGCTTTACTCCATATTTCATTAAACTTTTTTTTTTTTACAAAATGAACAAAAACACAAGAGGAAGATCTTGGGTGGATAATAATGAGAATAAATATGAAAAAAAATTGAAATCATACTCCAAACCTCTCTAAACTAAAAATAAATCAGGTCTGAATTTGAAACAAACACTATCACTACCTTTGTTTACCAGATATTTAGTCAAAGCTGATCTACAGAAGAAACCATAAAGTGCATCTTTGGATGGAAGAGAAAAACAACACTGAATGGGAACGCTATTGACTCTTTCAGCCCGCAATGAATTCATAAACAGTTACTGATTGGTTTGGGTTACGCTCGTACAAATTGCTCCCAAAATTTAAACCGTCGACTGGACTGAAAACAAATAAAACATAAAGCAAAATAAAATCATACACTAAAAAGATATTAAGCATAAACAAAACAAACATTTAAAAATTATCTCTGTGCAGTCTGCTTCCCAAAAGGCAAAGCATTTAAGACAAACTTCCACAAAGGCACAAAGCAACACACACACACACACAGCAGATGTAGCACCATCTCACGCTCTTTCAGACTGTTAAAAAAAAAAGGGAAAAAAATGGTTTTCTTCCAATTATTTTGTTTTAAAGATTATTGGAACTAATATATTTTAGCACAACCATTGGCAAGAACCAAAGTGACAACATGGCAGCTGCAACAACCAACTTTTTTTTATTAATTTTTAACTGATACTCTGATCTTCAGTAAATTCACTTAAATCAGGTTATGGTCCACAGAAAGACATCACCTCATTCATTTTAGTGCTCCTCATGATGTCACTGACTTCAGTGGGGTTATTTAGAGCAAAAAAATCTGTCAGGTTTAAGGGCAGTAATACTCAAAAGAGTTTTAGCTGACTGTGCAGGAAGGGATTGCCCGTCCTGACCACAGCGTGACTTTAAAACACTTCTAGTAACAAAACATAAAGCTACAAGCAGGCAGATTTGGCTCGTGGCAACTTGGTGAACAGCACAAAATCTTGGCAAATAGCGAAACAGGCTCGAGTGGAGGGAGAAGAGGTGTGTGTAACGAGAAAACCGCTCTGTTGCTTCAGTGCAAAGCAGATCATTGTGGTTCTCCATCGCAGTCTTCCTCTTTCTGTTTAATTTATGGTAATCCACAGAGGAGTGAAAAAATCCATGTTGGACTACCGAGGGTTTCAGAAAGGAGGGAATAGATGTGTGTGTATTTGTGTGTGCTGCCCGCCGCCCCTTTAAACACGCCACGCTTCCGTTCTTTGGCTTTCAGGTGAGGGCCATGCGTGAGGGCCCATCGTCACCTCCTCACACAGCCTTCGTCTCCAGCACTCGCAGTCCGATCAGTCAGTCTTACTGTGGTTGTTGTTGAGGACGGCGTGGCCATTCTGCACGTGGCCGTTTTTAGATTTTTCCCTCTGTTCGCAGTCATCGGCTTCATCTTCGGACTCGGTCTCCTCTTTGTCGCTCCGCTCGTCCTCGACAATGTCCTGTTGGGAAAAACGAGACATGAGATTTGTGCAGCTGCTGGTTTGAGGTCAAAGTGTTGTGCGGTGGGTGGGAAAACTGAAAACGGAGGTTCATACGTTGCCTGGCAGGAATTTGACGACCATGCGCAAGATGAGCCCGGCCCAGAAGATGTGCAGAGCCTGCAGCACAAACATGAGCCCGTTGAAGAAGTAGAAGCCGGGGAAGGGAGGGTAGAGGGTGAGGGGGTACACCCACGTCGTATATATGATCCTGGAAGAGAGGACAAAAGGCAGAACAGAGAGTCCAGTCAGAGCCACCTACAGTCACCATCAAAAGCCCATTGAGAGGGACCACGACGGGACACAATGCATCTGTTGTTACATTTCCATTCGATTCTTGCTCTAGTTTTATGCAAATTGATGACATTTGTGCAAAATTCAAATGAGCGCACATTTACACCAACTACCTGTATGCAGATATATTCAAGAGGACATATTGCATATCTGAAATCGAGTAACTCTGATACATCATGGCATTTCATTTTGGCGGCCCCCTCGAGATGGCATTTCTGTTTTCATAATGAATCGACTCTTTTGAACAACATGTAACCAGCAGCAACAAGAGACAGTATGATATGAACACAGTGAGTTACAGTGGGTAAGTAGTGGAAGAACAAAAGACCAAAACCAACAATGTGCTGGTCTCAGTGTTTTCAGACTTCCCTGCCCCGTCTGTGGCAGACGGCCTGAAGCTGAGCAGTTTGTAAAGTTGGCATAAAAAGAAAAGGTCACAAATATATAATTCTGTCTGGGACCTTTTGCCCATGTTTAATACTTGGCTATATTGTAAATGAGTCACCTACATGTATTTCCAAAATTAGGTAAAGGTGAACTAAACTGAATATAGTTCGTTTTTTTCCTCAAAAGACTAAGTAGCAGCTCCTATTATTGTTTTATCTAGCTTTCATTTTTAAAAACAGATGTAGTGTCTACTTGTGAATATCTCTACTTTATATTTTAGTATTTTAGATTCATGTTTCCTGATTATACATCAATATACTACACTGGCAATAAACCTTTAACAAACATTTGTCGGTGCATTTGTTGGGGACTATTTACTATGATCAATACTTGACCACTTGATGTGATAGTGAGGCCGGTGTATGTCCTCACATGTCCATCATAATGTAGACACGTTATCCAGTGCAAAGGTGTTTCTCACTGATGTGTTTCAGTCTCTGGCACAGAGGATCAGACGGTGAATTCACAGACAACACCTGCTAGGGAAAATTCATTGTTCGTGATAGCCTTTTCGTGGGATTTGTTGACTTTCAGAAGAATTAAAATCACTGCCAACTTTATCCTTTTAGTTTCATGTGAAAAATCAGTTTTCATCCATAAACATTATGGCATTTCCATTTTGCTCTTTGAATTTGAAATGGCCATAAATATGTGTCAGTGTGCACGCGTTCCTCAAATGTTCCTATTACACATCGGTGACTCATTACAGCTACAGTTTATCGGATGTCACATAATTTTTACCAGAAGGGGAGGATCACGAGGCGGGTGATGATGAAAACTGCGGCGAACGCGGTGAACATGAAGTTGCAGGTTTTCCTCCAGCCTGCGTAGTTGAACATTTTGGCTGACTGGAATGAAAGATGAGGGAGATCAGAAGGTGACATTTACATTTACTCTCCTCTAGAGGGCAGACAGTGAACTGTGTGAGGTGTACGCTTCTGACCATAACATCATCATCATCACGCTATTCAGTAATGCTAAATGTTATGAGGACATGGGAGAGGGCAGCCATTTGTAGGTTTACTACTGCTGTGTGACTGCAATTAGATTCTTAATAAGCCACACTGCCTGTTCTAGGTATATTGACAAAAAACAACTAACTTGAAATTTATACTTTTCTTTTCTTTTTTTCTGTACTCAAAAAGCTAATGTTTCTGATATGTATAATGTAAAAGTGTGTTAACACAGAGCTTTTATCAGTGAGACGCCCTTTTTTTCCTGCCACGTTAGCATGCTGTCATACCTCCATTAGATAGTCAGCGGCATCATGCACCAACATGATCAAAGTCCCTCCCCTGATGTAGTTGACCAGCCAGGAGAAACTTATGAGGACGATGGTGGCTACGTGGTGAATTATCTGCTCTTTGAAATCCTTGAGAGAAAAAAAATTGGGACAGAACATCCAACAATGTTTGGTCATTTATTGATCAAGCTGTAAAGATTGGTCACTAATCGACAGTGTGTGCCTGATGGATGCTGGTTTTACAAATGATTAACTCTCTGCACATGGCAGATTATACGGCTTGATGGCTATGAAAATGAACTAAATCCACACACGGAGGCCAAAAAAAGGAACTGAACAAAAAGTTGCAAAATAAATCCTCATATTAGAGGCTGATTTCAACACAGAGGATCTCCGGAAAAGTGCAGAAAACTGTTGTTTTGGCTTAAAAGATTAGTTCCTTGCATTTGTGAGCTGGGCCTTGCATTTCGCTGACTGGCATGAAGGTCTGCCACCTTTCACAACATCATTTAGACCTGTGGATGATCGGTCTCTCCGCAGCGTTATTTCCCCACAGAGCTCCGGTCACACATTAACTCACAGGACACCTCCAGATGCAACATTCGCAACTGGAGAGGCAGTTTACTTTGTTGCTCGCTCACTCTGACTTTACCAAACTGGCAAAGCGGAAGAGTGGAGCTGATCGTTATCTTTAATGGCATTCTGAATGCTGATGGCTCCACTCGATACAACACATAAAGGCAGGACGTCTTAATAGGAAAGCCAATATCCAAACCTCAAAATATACTACCAACACAACAGATCATTCTCATTATTCTATGCACTCAGTGAGGGATCTCTTTTGATGGAAGGTTTCTGAGGGGTTTTATAGTATAGAGATAATGAAGTTTAGCAGACATCTCTGTATCACTTACCTTACGTTTGACATCCGATGCCACGCTAAAAACCAGCGAGACATAGAAGCCTAATTCGATCATGTAATACCAGTACTGTGAAGGCAACAGTGGCTGGAAAAAAGGAGACAAAAAAAATGTTAGAATAGTCACCTTTACCTCTTAGTTAGTTAAGTAATTTGGTGAACAAATGATTGAACTAGCAAAATAAAGATAAGTATATATCTGCACTTTTCATAGAAGCAGAGAAAATCCATGTTATGGTGCTGACATACCATTTTCGGGAAGCCATCCCACATCTGCTTCATATCGTAGAACCATGGTTTCTGAGGTGGGATATTTGCTCAATATTAATGAGGGTTAAAGTGTCCAACACAACCACAAGCACTCTCACCAACAAACACCAAACAAACACAACGTGGAAAACAATGTTTGGATGGCAACAGTGTCAAGATTAAAGATTGTGTAACATAGCAAAAAGATCCCCTTCTATTTTTTCTGGAAACACGTCAGGGTGACAAAAGGTGCCCACAGATCAATAAATACAGCAGGTTTCCAGTTATGACTACAGTGTATTTCTTGGTTATGTTTAGTAAAATGACACATAGTGATTTATTTGAAGTAACAAACATTATGAGGGCAGAGTGAGAGTCTGACAGTTACTCACGTCAATAAGGGCAGCCAGGCCAGCAAAGAAAGCAAGAAGGTAAAAGGTAAATCTCCAACTGTAAGAGAATGCACAGTCATCTCAGAAACCCCATCCCAGTAACACATCATTTCAGACACCATAAAAACGACATCCCGCCTGCACAACAACAATGTTCAAACAGTGGCACACAGCTTTTGGATTTAAAAGGACGAAGAAATCATATATAAAAGAAAAACTACTCATGTGCACATATCGCTTATTTAAACCTCAGCAAACTCAACAGTGAAACACACTGGATGGAAACTCCCTTTGACCGCTGATGGGAAACACCTGGTTTGCCATCAATATGTTTTACGTTTTGCAGCATTCTTCTGCTTGAAGGTACAGTATGAATCTGCTCCTATCACTGCAGTTATGCAACGCCATTTGAGAAATACTTGCTCCCCTTTTTTTTGGGTGTGTCAGGGTTGAAAGCCAAAACCCTGATGACAAAATAACGATCAGTGTATCAGGAAATACAGTATATTTAAACCTTGTATGGTGTTCGGGTCTGTGGGACCCGTTCTCAGACTCATTGGCCTTGGCTCATATTGATGAGTCTGAGTTTGAAAAAATTATTAATCGTATAATTTTTCTTTTGATAAAGAGCATGAAAATGGATGAAATCAGGTCTCACAAATCCGAACACCATACAAGGGTTAAGCCTTTTTTCACATCTTATAGTAGCAACCAGTACCATTTAAAGCAGCACATTCAATGCTCCGTCATTTTACTAAAAACATCCATTCATAGCCCCTCGGCATAGGCTGGGTACACCTCAGACTAGCATATAGTTTATAACACTAACAATAAATATTTCCGTCATCATCCAAATCATCAGTGAGAAAATGTCTGAGGTGTTTTATTCACTGCATGTCATAAGAGGAATATTGCACAAGTGAAACACAGGAAAAAAAAATTTCAAATCATCTCTGCTTCTGACTATCATGACATTACTCTTTTGGGTCTAATTGTAATTTCATAATCTTTGCTGTCCTGTGAGCATCTCTTCAGTATTTACTAAAAATGCACCAAACTAGAGTTAAGAACTCAATGGTTCAATTTCCAATCAAAGCAAATCATCAAAAAAGAAATTTCACAATGAGTGGAAAAAAACATCTCACAGATATGAATGTCAGACAGAAAATGGGTTAAATTTGATGTCTGGTTGAAGATGCTTAACTACCTCGCTTCGCGAAATTTTTTGAGCTTGCTGGGCCGGTTCTGGTTTCTCCGCCGCCGAAACCACCTCTGGACCTGTCGCACTGAGCAGCCCGTCTGCTTACTTAAACTCTCTATGGAGCTCTGGCAGCAAGAGCAGGACAAGGAAAGACAAGTCAGTGCTGTAACACAAGTCTTTACACCAATATTTCTGAGTTTTTATATATATATATATATATATATATGTATATGTGTGTGTGTGTGTGTGTGTGTGTGTGTGTGTGTGTGTGTGTGTGTGTGTGTGTGTGTGTGTGTGTGTGTAGGATCAAGTTGTGCTAGTTTCCTAAGGCATGCAGGTTGATTACCTGTGTGGGATGCTTTGATGTGCTGCAGAAATAGGCCTCCAAGACAGGATTTGGAGGAGCATGAACTCGCTGCTTGTCACTTACTCCCAGCAGGGAAGCAAGAGGAATCGCTACTGTCCTGGAAAGAGGAAAACACACAGGATGGAAAACACTGCTCACATCTCATATTTGTCAGAGGCAAACATGGAAATCAGGTAGGTAGAGGGGTAAATTATCAAGCAAATGACACTGAGACACGACATAAATGATCACCACTAGAGAAGACTGACCTCTCAAATATCTGCCGGATGACCAGGAAGCAGAGAGCAATGGGTAAAGCAGCCCAGAGGTCCCGTGGTTTAGGGAAGACTTTGCCATCGCGGTCCTTTAGGTCATCCCAGCCGTGGCCTTCAGGGAACCAAATCCAGTCCGCCCATATCAGCTCACTCAGCCGAGACAACATCCTAAAGTCAAACAGTGACAGAAAAGGATTTGTTTTTGCATCACATTAAAGGAAAATTAAGAGGTAATAAAAAAAATTTTTTAAAAGGTTTTATCTGCTCTGTGATCTCCATACCGATTTTCCATTTGTTAAATTTAGCAAGTGGCTCAGCTGTGACAATATCCTGAGAGGAAGGAGAGGAAACAGAGGGCTGAGGGGAATGAGTATTGATTGGAAGTGATTAATCTCACGGGGTACCGGCAACAGGCACTGTATCTGGGCACTTCCTGTTCCACATGAAGGGGAATGATGTAGGGAGGATTTTATTACGCTGAACACAATACAATCAGAAAATCCACAAGAACTTATTTCCATTCCTTGAAAAACATCCAGCTATTCCTGATGCTTGATGATATGTTTACTCAGACACATGGACCAGAAACCCCTCCGTTGTTCACTTTTTCTATACTCCCTATATCAGTGATTCTAAAAGTGGTCTGTGAATGTGCCATGAAATGCACACATTATATTTCAATCACATTTCAATACTTTCACCTTCAACAACCTGCATTATAACACATGTGCACAAATAAACTGTATATAAGAAGCGGATGAAGCCGCCGTGATGTCACCCACTTGTTTGTGGACCGCCGTTTTGAAGCCTTAAGTTTGGTTTCACAGCCGTCACCATCTTTGGAACCAGAGGTGACATTCATTCCACGAAGACCGCCTCTGAGTCTATCGTCTATTTTACTCTAAATGGAACCATAATTTACAAAGTGAACATCATGCTGTGTTGAAGAAGACTTGAAACTAGCAACTGAGACCATACACTCATTTGTGTTTATTGAGATGCTACTGCATCAAACTGCACCCTCCTTACCTGTCTGTCAGGTTAGGAATGACAATGTGTGGAAAACTATTAGCTGCATGACAAATTGTGGCAACTCATGAAATTACATTCTGTGATCAATGCTAGTGCTGTTAGCTAAAGTTAGCCACTACTAATAATAATAACAATAATAATACTTATATGGTGTTGTGATATATGGTAACGCTCCGATAGCTGCCAGAAGTGAAAATCTCTCTTTAAATCAATCACTCTTTCTGGTGTCTGATGGTTTCATAAATAAATGATTGTGTTTGGAATTATTTTATTTTATGTGTTTTTCCTGTGCAACCATATGCTAGCTCCTTAAATTGGCAGTCTATCATCCAAACTATGAGAACCCCTGCTCTATGTAATGGATGAATAGTTAACGCAATACTGCGCAGTGAATTGAGATTTCAGACACACACTAATCATGATTCATCAGTTTGTGCCAGATGTAGAGCTGGTCAGTGGTCATTTTTCAGTCTGTAAAATGAGGCAAATTGCATTGTGGGAGTGTTAACAGAAACCACTGCCATGGACACCATTTTATTTAAAAAAAAATTTCACAATTATTCACAACATGCTTCGTATCTGAGATAGGCAAAGGAAATTGCATAATTAGCACATCATGTACTGAAAATATCTTGAGCAAGATGTGATGTTCCCAACTGCTCACCGAGTGTTAATCGTTTCCTTTGTAACCTCTACAAAGGCCAGGACTAAACAACTAGTCTAGCAAACTTATTAAACAAAACAAATGTGTTATATTATGTCACTGATATTCAATGATTTAGAGGTTATATATCGACAAGGCAGATCAAAGTGTTTAGAAGACATAAAAGAAATGCTGAAAGCTATTTCTTGACCTGAGAGGTATGGATGGCTCCTAAAACCCACAGAAAGCCAGTGCAAAGAAATGAGAACTGCAGTGATGTGATCCACTCTCTTCTTTACAAAGACCGGTGAATAAAGTGGTCGAGCACACTGGGGGAAAAATAACATACAAGTTTTCCTAAACTGTACTGAGATTTGGGCTGCAAATACTGATTATTTTCACTGCTGATTAATCTGACGAGTATTGTTTTGTCTGTAAAATGTCAGTGACACAGACTCTTTTTTCTTAAAGAAAAATTACTCAAACCAACTGATCGATTATCACAATAGTTGGTAATTACTTTAATAGTCATAAACTCATCAATTAATCATTTCATTAGAGTAGATAAGATTCCACGTTATTGTCATTGCACGTCACAGGTACAAGGCAACGAAATGCAGATTGAATCTAACCAGAAGTGCACAAGCGGTAGCTATATTCAAAAGTGCAGATATTAAATGATATATAATTGTTGCAGCTCTAAATGAGACACATGTCTTATTATTGTTTCTATATTTTTAGCCATACTAGCTGCATGGCTTTGGGATGGTAATATTGGTCAGTCCACCACTTTGGTCCAGACTAAAACATCTCAGCAAGTGTTGGATGGATTAGCATGAAATGTGCTACAAATCCAAGGTCCCTTGAAGACACATTCAAATTAATCTTTATATAGCGCCACCAGCAGGACAACATTTTTTACTTAAGTTGGGAAATATCTTAACATCTACAGGGTGGATTGGTGGTAAATTTGCAGAGAAATCCATGCCGAGAGGATAAATCCTACAGACTTTGATAGGTCTCTAGCTATTCCTCTAGTGCCATCATAAAGTTGACATTTTTGTTGAAATAGCTCAACCACTATTGCCACAATATTTGGTACAGACATTTTGATCCCTGATCCAGTGCCCTTTCGTCTGACACCATCATTGATACTTTGCGTTATTACAAAATACCTGCAAAATTAATGACATTCCCATCAGCCTCTGCTGTCCTCAGGGTTTAGTGGTAATTAGCAACCGTTAACATTTAGCTCGAAGCACTGCAGTACAGCCTCGCAGAGCTCCTAGCATGGCTTTTGACTCTTTAGTCTCCTTAAGGTGAATTTTAATAGTTGTTATGCTATGCAGAGTCCATAAAAAGAACAACATTTCTGGTTTGGTTTGTGGTCTTTAACATTAGAGACTGAGGCTGAGCACTGCCTACTAATAAGGAGCAACATCAGATACGTGGACACAGGCGACATTCTTCCAGCTTTGTTGTGTGCAAAACAGCAACATGATCTCCACGCAAACAACCTGAGATGACATCATTGCTGCTGCAATTACTCCTCAATAGAACAATAAGTCACCTGTGGACTTTTATAATGTCAGATCAGCAGATTTTGATCATCATATCACCTCATATTACTGCTGCACCTTTGCTTCTGCAGTCAAAGCTTTGTGACAAAGTGCGAGCGTCCTTCTGATGCAAATCATTTAAGAGGGAAATTCAGACGGTCGCAAATTTCCTGACAGATCCCTTTACAAGGACTTTGTGAGTGGACTTTAATCTGTAATCACTATGAATGCACAGTAACTCATGCAGACTGTTGTTGATAGCGAAGGACTTTCACTTCAACTGGATCGCAGTTGCAGTTTTAAAGATGAGTCACCTCACCTTGAAACAACAGCAGTGAAATATCAACTATCCTGTCTTTTGAAGTTAATCAGTGTGGAGATCAGTGAACCTGCTCCCTCCTGAGTCACTTCTCATGCCAGAAATCTACCTTAAACTCTTATTTTTACTCCACAAACACTGACATAAATACATCTGAATTTCTCTTCGTGTCCAGCATTATTACTTAGCTGACCTCAGGTCATGGTAAGTCTGTTAAAAGCTTCAAACAGAGAACAGAGATTGGCCTTTCTGTAGATTGTGTTAAAACATGTCAATGAGCGCACTTTTTGTATGCAGTCCTAGGGTGAATTATGGGATTTGGGTGAGGGTTTTTCTGTCTAACAGGGGGAACTGGATAAGGAGGCTCTCACGTGTAGATCCCAAAAGAGCACACATTTTATCTAAACTAAACAGCTCACTTTCACTGCGTGTGGCAGCAGATGAATGTACATTCCCAAACTGGCAACCAGAAGCAACGTGTGCACAGGTTATATGCAGCAAATATCCTCATGTGTCCCTAGATGTTTACATGTTTAACAAAATAGTGTCCACTCCTGCTGGTGTGATTTCCTCAAGCGTTTCCTGACTGGAGGAGATCAACAGTTGGCAGTAAAACAGGTCCGGCACCAGCGGCTCAGTAAGTGTAACTGCTGCAAGCAAAAGTAAACTTGCATTTCATTTTGTTAGCCAAGCATGGTTTACAGATCATCCGTTATGGCGGTTTGTTGTATTATTAGCCATCTGTCCTAATGCTGGCTGACAGATATTCTGGCATTAACATATCTTTTAATCCAGTGGCACACAGCTGATGTTTGCACATGTCCAACTTTAGGACAGTTCTCACTTCAGACCAAAGTGCACTTTCACCCTCTGGCACCAATGCTTTAGTGTCCAAGGACAGGCAGGGTGTTTTTAGAGAGGTAAAGTATGACTTCAATTTCTTAATTTGAATTCACATTTCACTCCTCAAAGCTTCTAGCTGTGCTAGAAAAAAAATACAGTTACTACCCTCACTGCTGCCTCACTGTCTACAAGCAATCCTTGTCCCCAGTTGTTCTCAGATTGTGTGGCGCCAGTAATTAAAGGAATTGTTAAAATTATTTGAAGTGGGGTTGTATAAGGTACTTATCAATAGTTAGTGTATTATCTACAGTCAGCAATCAGTTGAAGTGCACGCTATATTTTCGCTACTTTACATTGCCACCAGACAAAAATAGTAATTTTACCTAAATCAATGAACTAACACATTAGTTTGGCAGGGAATGCTTTGTAGGAAAACCTGAAGGGAGGGGTTGGGATATTTTTAGTTGGATACTTTCAAAATCTAGCTACTCTTACTAGTCTCTCCGGTGTTAAATGTCCTGCCTTTAAAACACCAAAGTCACACAATAACACAAGCAAATAGATAGCAATAGACTTGCAACGGCTGTTTTCTGTGAGGTATAATTACTGTTTTTGGCAATGGAGTCTGGTGGCTTTGAAGCAAACGTAGAATAAGACAGAACAGTCTTAGTTCAGTCAGAAAGGGTAGTCTGACGGCAATGAAAAGCAGTGAAGATATTCTAAATATAGCCCACACTTAATCTGATTCTTCATCAGTTTCTTTCTTTCTCCTTAAAGGGATAATGCAGTGATTTAATACTGCATTTCTACAAAGTTGAAGGAGTCACAAGAAACTGATTTTTGAAAAGTGGTCAAATGTGTGCCGCAGAGGCTGAGATGTCTTTACTTTTGCTCCGGAGTTATGGGTCAAGCTCCAGAAACACCTGATCCTACACTTTCCATCGTTCAACTCAATAGTGTCTATCATTAGACCCTCCAGCCTCCTACAGTAAACGCTTGCTTCTTACAAACTCCTCAGCCCTAGTTTATATGACATGCTTCCCGTTAAAAAGGGTACTGTGTGTAGGTTTTGATCACTGGCATCATTATGGGCACTTATTTGGTTGTTTTTGTGTGACGGAGTACACATTCCTGCCAATAATTTAACACCATTGACTTGGTCTAAAGGTGGTGGTGATGCATCAAGAAATGCAAAAACAAACAATTTAAAGCCTGAACTTTCAGCTAGGAAACAGATGTAAACAATGCGTTTTTCAAAATACTTAAAAGCGCTTTGCAAATGTTATACGAGGGCAGAACTGCTTTGAACTTGTTTGTTAGGCCTGAAGGAAACACACAATGTGTATTGATGAGTAAATACTAAATGTAAACACAATGTTTGTTTACAAGAAAATGACTCAAGGCAGCTTTAATAGGTCCCATATTATGCAAAATGCACTTTTTAATGTCTATTCAACATAAATGTGTGTCCCCGGTGCAGCTAGACTGCCCGACCGTCCTCTCTCTTTTTCTACCACTCCATCTTCAAGAAAATGCGTGTGAAAACACACCGTCGACATTTGGCTCCTCTTATGATGTCAAAACGTGGTTCTGTTGATCATGTGACCTCCTCCAGCGCCATCAGCAGACTGACTGACCCCGCCAATGAAAACCCTGTGAATCCACCTCGCTCCATTGCTTTTTCCTCACTAACACCAGCTCCTGGTAACACAAAAGATGTCGAAAGCAAAAGCAAAGCAAAGCGGCAGATTGTTTCTGTTCTTCTAAAATGGAGCGGCGGGAAACAGCTGCAGCAGCCATGTCTGTTATGAGAAAAATAATGTGATTTTTGAGCATTAAACCACGTAAACCTCTTCTAGTAGGGCCTCTAAATACAAGTGTGAACTTTAAAATGAGCAGAATGTGGGACCTTTAATATATTTAGGTCTCATTTTTTTTTCAAACTCTCTACACAATAAAGATCATATAGTCTTCATCAGCTAAATAGCAATCTTCAAGACAGAGGGGAGTTACCTGAAGTCCATATTCATGTGTAAAAATGCGTGGAAAAAATTTTTTTTAACTAAAACCTTACTGTTTTACAGTCCTTGGAGGCAAATGTGAAATGGTGAAGTTAGTAAGACTGACTCGACTCGCCCACAGGACACAGTAACACCAATGTAACATCTAAAGTGATGCTCCTCGGTGTAAAGTGAGGCTGGAGGCCGCTGTGTGGGTTAAACTTTGGGTCTCTTAGTAAAGTTTTGCATACAGTGACTGTCGCAGCTCTCTGCGCTGTTTACGTAAAGCCGTGGAGGGAGCGGCTGACAGAGAGACTGGCGCAAGCGGGGAGTCTCCCGGACATAGCGGAACACACAAGCCTGCCTCTCTGAGATGGAGCTGTGAGCAAGTTTCTCAACGACAAACTACTTTTGTTAAGCCAAATGTTAACCACAAGGGTAATTCACCCACTTAATAAAGAGAAACCGGAGGGGAAACTTTGCTAAGCGACATCTCCACTTTACGCCAGAAAACTTTTAAATATAATCTTCACCGCAGGCGTTACAAATGGCCGATTATCATTTGGAAACTACTTCTGTATTTCCTCAGAGGCGACTGTTGGGCTTTGTTGGCTAATACCCGAGTGCTTTTTATGACCTTCTCTTATCGCGGTGTTACTGAGCAAACATGAGGACAAGCTAAGGCCTGTTAGCTAACTAAACTAGCTAAACTTTGATGTGCGGGTCCCTCCAACGTTCTCCAACGGCCGAGCCTGCTGCCAGTTAAAGCCGAGTTTGAGGTCTGCAACGCGGTTAAAACTTCACACAATCCTCCCGGGAGGATGACTCTCGCGTTTCTGTCTAAAAATAGCATCCCAAAGTGTGCGCCGGGGGTGAAGTGTATCATTTGAGCCCGCACCGAGGTTTTAAACCAGCCCGACAGACACGACTGCATCCGCCCGTCATGTAACGGTGCAGTCGGCTTACCTCTGCTCTCCTCTCTGCGCTGTCTGCCGGTAAGGAAATTTCAAAATGTCTGCTGCTGCTGCTGCTCTTCCTTCCTCTGTTCCCGCTGTGGCTGAGGGGATTTCACGTAGTTCTCGCCATCAAACACAGTCAAACTTGTTGATCGCTCAATGAGCTACAATCCGCCTCTTTCCTCTCTGAAGTTAACCTCAGCTTCGCCTCATTCTCAGAGGGGAGAAAAAAAATGTGTCGCACTTTCTCCCCCAGTAGTCTCCCCTGTGGCGGGTCCAAGGAGGCAGGAAATTAAGTTTAATTTGACACTTTTCCGTCTTATCAAAGTAATGTAGCTGGGCCTCCGCTGGTCGCCGGGTGTCTCAGTCGGTCTCTTACGGTGGATGTTGTGGTAGTATGATCGGAGTGGGCCGGGGGAGGGCGGGGCTGTGCTCTCTGTATGAGGGGTGGGTAGTGCCACCACCGGCAGACTGAAGGGGACTCTTGAAAAACTTGTGTTTAACCAGCATGGGCGTGTTCTCTGCAGGACTTCATGCACATCAGGGTAGACGTGGATGTATAAAGAGGACTGGATGCAGCATTTCTGTAGATCAGACCGGCACATCCTGGAACTTTAGCTTGAGATATGTCTCTGCCAGGCTTCCATGCCAATTTACATAGCGGCCAACCATGTAATTACAACAATGGCATCCGCCACGTGATGCAATTGGGCCCGAAAAGACTTTGTACCACAGACTTAGATTGTGAGAGAGATGTCTGTAAATCAGCAGAACAGAGGGTTAACAGGAAGTTAGCGGAGGGCTAACAGGAAGTTAGCTGTCTCTGCAGACCCGAGAGGGCCCAACAGTGTGGAAGATCTGGGTACTTTTATACCTGGGAAGAGCAACTTTCATAGGAAGGGAGCCTCCAAAGCTGCATCCAGTTGTCTTAATACATCCATGGTACAAACAGATCTGGATACAGCTTAGAGGCGGGGATCAATTCATTATAGATCAGATTGGCACATCCAGGAACTTAAGCTTGCAACACGTCCCCCTCCCTTTCTAGGGGACAACAAACGACACTCAGAGGAGGTGTGAACCTGTATTCTGGTGAATGTGCACCAATATGTTCCTGTTTGCATAAATATATGGTGGGAATGTCTTTATTTATGTGAACAAAGACACAACATTCAAGTACCAATTGACAATTCAGACATAATGGAATATGATGCAGCAAGGCTCTCAGACATGTATAGCTTTTGAAATATTTATTCACCTGTAAATCAACTATTCTCATTCATTGTTCTTCCCCGCAGAGTCAACACACTTGTTACATGATTCATTCTTCTGTCCTCTTTTGTGTCCTTTGTTTATCACCTTTCTAAATGCCTATTCACATAATAACACATGATAAACTCATTTGAATTAACTGCAAACCCTTAGTAGCTCATAAGTGTTTCAGCAAGATTTCAACACTGTTGTACAAGTATGTTGAGTGAATATGTAGAGTTTTGTATTGGATTACAGGAATTACTTAAATTTAATTTTATGGACTTGCAAAAGTGGCAACACAAAAAAATAAAGCAAGTATATCTCAAGAGGAGGTGAGAGGAAGTGGGGGACATAAAACTGATGGTATCAGTATTTTGAGAGATTTCTTTTCGCTGTGTGCTCCACTGTAGCTTCTTACTTCAAATTTCATGCCAAACTGTCTCGAATCTGCTCTATTTGAACAATATTATAACAGCAGATTCTCAAGCTGCAGCAGCGGAGCGAACAGGATAGTGTTTCAATGCATGGCATCAATCACCCCTCATACACCCAGGCATGCCAAAGGAGGCCCAGGCTTGTTGGGACTCATCAGACCAAACCCAAAATGCTCATCACACACCCCAGCTATGGTTACACACACCTCAACCTTTTCCATCCTCTTCACATTGTCACAGCTTCATCAATAACTTAAAGTGGGAGCTTGCTGAAGCAGGACTATCAATATTTTAGCATAATTATGTGCAGTTATAACAGGCATTATTTACAGGATTGTACTTAAACTCAATTTAATTCAAGTCAGTCAGGCAGCTCCAATAAAAACGCTCAACATATTTCTGTAATTTCTGTCATGTTAAGTTTGGTCTTCAGGTTCAAACGAAGCCAAGCCTGGAGGCCAGATGTTTTCTACTTCCCCCAGTACTTCTTCAGGCCAATAGAGAGCAGTAAACCCCGCTGTAAAAGATCATTTATGATCAAGTCTGAGACAACCTTTGTCCCCTCTGGTCTGTTAATAACAGGTGAGACATAAGAAGGAGGTGCTTTTACGCTGAGGAAAGATTACCTTTTTTGTTAAGTAATGTAACGTGATTCAGACAGTTAAGCAGACACTTTTTTTTTTTTTTTCTAAATTGTACTTTATTTTCTTTTAAAGACATATGTTTTAAAACAGCGATTGTAGAGAATAAATAAAGAAACATTATGTTGTTGTTTTTTTTTACTTCCATAGGTACATTTATGTAATTAAAAACTCTATAATAAGTGTGTTCATTGTCTTGAAGACCACAAGACCACCTCTTCTTTTTTTTTTTTCTAAAATTAAAAAAGAAATCGACACGTCTCCCTCCTCATCAAATCGATTACCAAATAAATTAAACGTAAAAAATCAAGATAGAAAAATTCCCAGCCCTTCCTTCCGCTTTGTTAATTTGAAAAGTAGTGGCAGCAGAGAATCTTAACTTGTGAAGTTTTAAGTCCTTTAACTCCATTTTTAAACCAAAGTATGTACAGTGACAGGAAATCCATTTCTCTTCCAGTTTAATTACCCCATGTTTTTTTTAAATTTACGTATAAATAATAAAACTAACTCTACATAACAATATTACCAATGGTAATCATACAGAATAGTATTTTCTTTTGCCTCCGACTGTGCACACTGGCCTTCTCTTTACGTCATAGACCACAAATCACACTATACAGTAGAACCCTGTTCAGTAGAATAACATCAGTGATATGCTTTTTCTTAACATGTAGATCTTGTTGCCGACAATAGAGTATGTACATAATATAAATGAATCCAGCTGTGGAATGATAGGAAATCTGGAGCACTTCTGATATTGCGGATGCTGATTCTGTTGATGTATTTGTCGCTGATATTACTGCTGTTGTTGTTGTTGTTGTTGTTGTTATCTATTATTATCTTTTTTTTTTTGAAAGCGCATACAAGTGATACAGCTTTTTGTGAAGTGTTGCTCCTGTGCTATACGGTTGGTCAAACAACCAAAAAAGGCTGGGACATCCCAAGTGGTTTTTCTTGATTGAACTCTTAGGTTTTCCTGGAAGTAAAGAAGAAGAGAGAGAGAGAGAGAAGGAGAGAGACAGAGGAAAGAGCACAGAGAATTTTAAACCAAATCACAGCAATCAAACACATAAATTTAAAGACTTTGGAAGTGGAGTGGTGTCTGCAATACACACTGCTTGCACTGACGCCTCAGGGGAGTCTCAGTAATCAACTAGTGTCCATGCAACTCAAATAGTGACAGTCACACTGCTGCAAGTGTATGCACGTTCTTAGAAAATACTTTGTCATCTCTTTTGGCAGGCAAATTAAGTCAGAACATGCACAGTAGGAATTCTGGTGGGAATAAACTCTCCAAATCAGCTGGAGATCATTTTATATTTGTCTTAATGATATTCAGAACCACGGCGTTCACTGTAAACTGTAGTTTCTCAGGGAGGTGAGAACTGAGATCAAGCATTTCAAATCACTGCAATGTGGTTTGCTGCAAACAGGGCATCTGCAGGTACCTGAAAAATCTGTTTTTGTTTTTTTAAAGATATTTTTGTAAAGCCAGTTTATCTGAATGTAAGACCAATTGTGCATCAGAGCAGTAACGTGGACTTTCTGTCCTTTCTGTATATTAATTATATTAAAAAAACCCTGACAAGCAGTCATTGCAAACTCTCAAATTCATTTTCTATAAATTAGGATTTTCATTTGAGGTTCAGGGTGAATCAAGGGAAATATGATAAATCTAGGATACTTCCATTTGACTAATAAAACCATCACTCTGCAAAAAAACATATAGCTTTGATGTAATTTTAAATATTATATATAACTATATGACTTAAATGATACATAAAGGTGGAACTGTATGTTAAGGGGTTAATGTGAAATTAAATGTATTGATTTGTTTTAACAGATTTAAGGTTTCATTTATTGTGGTAAAATGATAAAAATCCCGTTAGCTGACAGGTTGAAACTGATTCAGATTTTCTGCTTTTTTCAGAGCCAAAAACATCTTCAAATTTTTTTATTTTTATTAGAAAACATTTACCTTCAGACTTTTTAAGGGACTTTCATTTTTATTTGAATCATTTTCTTTTCAAACCTGGTCAGGGACCAGCAGATACCCTGTGCATAAGACACATTCTGTGTTCTTGGTTGTTATAAAAGTTAAGTGGATATTTGACTTGAATAATGGGGGTATTTTTATGTCCCAGAATTCCTACAGAGGAATGCAGTTCCTCAGCCAGCAGCACGTGTCACAGGAACCAAACAGCTTTACCCAAAACCTTCATAAGTAAGGTTAGTGTCTCAGTTGGTACAACACGCACACACACGTTCACTTATACATGAATATTTGACTCACATGTAGTCAATACAAAACACTCACACAAATATGAACACACACCTTCTGGTTGTTTCACACTCACGTCTCATTCATACACAAATACTATGTTGTCAACCATTTAAAGGGGCACATTTTGGTACATTTTCAGTCTCACAAAAACCAAACAAAGTTCAGGCACAAAGTCACTTGGAATTGAAACGAAAACCCCGCACTCACCGAAAACTACCACACCAACCAACTAAACAGAGGGAATGTGTAAGAATGATAATCATGACAGACAAAAAAGGGAACTAATCAAAAACCAAAAAGTCTAAAAGGAAAAAATCCTAGAATATCCATATTTGATGGACAGCAGGCTAATTTAGCTCTTAACATTGAAGCTTTTAGAGGACTAAAAAAAAAAACCAGCATGTCATGATAATCAATTACTTACAGATGCTGAGGTAAAGTGACAGTTATTGATCAGTGTTTGCAAGGATTAAAACCAGGACAAAATAATAAGAGGAAACTCACAACGCACCAAACACAGTTCATGGTCGCCACAGTAACCCGCCATGCAGTTGAGCATGGTGAATCAAGGCAACGGCCCAAAATAAAAATTGCTAATGGCAACCATCACAGGCAATATCGCCACAGCAACCAACACAGGCCAATTAACTTACAACGCAGTGAGAAGGAAGGGGGGGAGGTTTTAGCGGTTGCTAGGCAACCAAAGCCATAGCGACGCACGTCTCCACGATATATGTATGGACGGGACAGTCTTGAGAGTGGTGTGATGTTTTTTTCAGGAAATATGGCATATGGCACAGCACAAAAACAATAAATGAAAAGTAAAACAAAAAATTAATGACGAACAGTAGTTGGCATTCAACCCTGCGACAGAACACTGGTTAGACAAAACATTTGAACCGAGTACAAATCTACTTCTTAATTAAACTGTCCCTACATACTGAGCAAAAAAAGAAGGAGCCACTTTTACACAATCTATTTCAAATTGATGATATTCTCAGAGCGCTGCCACCTCATTAAAGTTAATCTACTGTAGGGTTATTGACTTCTTCAGTTCCACATGAAAGACAAACATTTAAGTACTGAGCCCCCGATTACATCCACTCTGTCTCTTTAACTTCCACGCACATTTCCAGCTGTCTATCAATCCCTCCCCGAGCCCTCCCCGTCTCCTCAAATATGTCAATATATTATTACTCACCTCCTTCAGTAAGGCCTGTTGGCATCCTTGGGCCTCTTCAGCTGCACCTTCAGTCTCTTCATGCCGATCTGGAAGCCGTTCATGGCCTGGATGGCAGTCTGGGCGCTGGATGGGTTGTCAAAACTCACAAAACCTGAGGAGGAAGTGACAGAGTGAAAGAATCACAAACATTCAGCATCGTTTATGGGAAGGTAAATAAAGCTAAAATTACATGTCTGGTGAAATCGTGTCTTTTCTCACACAAGAAGGAAACAACCATCACAGACATCATCATCATCGTCGTCGTCATCATCACAGTGACTCACCGAAGCATTTACTCTGGTTTGTGGCGCGGTCAACGAAGACCTTTGCAGAGATGACGTTTCCGAAGGGCAGAAACATCTGCAGTATCTCAGAGTCAGTGAACTCCTGTGGCAGGTGGTAGATGAAGATGTTACAGCCCTCAGGACCTGTGCACAAATAGAGAGGCACAGCGACACAGATGTGATGTGACATGATGTGACATGACAAGTTAGGCGATCAGTGAAAACAGCAGTGTCGAAGAAACACTATAAAAATTGCAATAACATAATGTACTATATGTTTTACTTAAGGGAATGGTTTTCCTTGCTGAGAGTTAGATTGATACCACCGCTTACAGGACTAATTACTGAGCTTTAAAGGTGCTGGTGGGTGGATTTTGTTCCTTTGGACAAAGCTATGCTAGCTGCTTCTGCCTATTTCCAGTCTTTATACTAAGCTAAGCTAAGCCGAGCTAATTATCTCCAGGCTGTTTTGACATATCTACAATTTAGACACAGGTTGGACTGATACCACTCTTGTGTTTATACAGTAAATATGAATCTAAAACCAGCACCCAATTAGCTTAGCTTGGTGTGAAAATATATTATTATATAAATGTTCTCATCTATCTCTTTGCAAAAAAAAGCAAATAAACCCAAAATGTGAACTATTCCTTTAAAAACAAACGGACAGATATAGCTTATATTCACTGTCAATACCAAATTACTGTAACAGCTCTACATTTGTGTTTAACACACAGATTTTTGAGGAAAAAGTGGCACTTTCAGCCATAATGAGGGCAAGAAATTCACAGATTTAGGTGCCAACCTTAAAGGATGATACCACAGTGTGATTTAAATGTAATGTTTTTGCCAAACATTTTCAAGTGCATGTTACAAGTAAGCCTGCACTGCATTATAACAATACTGGCATGACAACAATATAATTTAAAAAAGAGCTGAAACAATTAACCAATTAATCGATTAGTTGATCAACAAAGAAATAACTTTGATAATTGATGCAATAATTCATTTTGTAATAAGTACATTTTCAAGGCAAATCCCCAAATACTTTCTGGCTCTAGCTTCTCCATCTGTGTTTTTCTCAGTTTTATATAATTGTAAAATGAATATCTCTGTTTCGGACACTTGGTCAGACAACACAGGAGACTTGAAGACGTCACCTTGGAAATTTTACATGATTTTCAAACAAATACTGAATATTGTTCTATATTGGAAATAATGGTTCTGACAGATTAATGCAGATTATAGTTCAAGCACGTTCTAAAAGTCTTCTTGTACATTTCCATATCATACAGGCATGAATGAAAAGCCACAGATACCAAGAAAGGCCACAAAAGTATAGTCAACTTGTTCTTACACGGTGGAATTGCTTGCGAAAAGATTATCTGTCATGTAAAGTATACGTGATTTGAGGTAAATGGGCAAAAGCATTCAAAACCACCGGTATGTTTTTTTAAGATATGATCATGCCTACCTTCTCGCTGCTGCAGCTGCTGCGGCTGCTGCGGCTGCTGAGCCACCAGAGTGGGCTGGTGGGGGAACGGCTGTCCCACCAGGCTGTAGGCAGCGGGGTAGGTGGCTGAGGGGGAGGAGGCACAGGTGAGCAGAGAGCAGCGGTGAGGCAGGCAGAGACTGCAAACTAATCAGTTTCTCCTCTAAAACAACATCTGACAGATCTTCATTCCCACCTACAGATGCTGCTAAAACGGGGAGATGCTTTGCATATATTTTGCGATGTGTGACTCATTCTATAGAGTTTCAGTTTATTTACATTTTGTAATATATGTGCATGTTTTGACTTTGGATGTGAATTTCTACTTTACACATGCAGTGTTGGGTAGTCGCGGAGTGCAAAGGTAATGTAGCTGCATTTCATTGTTGTTGCTTAAAACAGTTTTAGACTGGAGGGTTGTTTCTATTGACTAAAACTATAAAAATCTGAAGAATGTTTGTAAAATGTAACGTAAATTTTCTTTTTTTCTCATACAAACATTGATACTTCAAGTAGTATATGCGCCTTATTATCAAGCACACGTACACATCCATACATTTCTATAAATAACTGTCAATTTATGTCACAATGTGTGACACCATTTTTAGCTTTATATGGGACACATCTAACACAGTTTAAAATGAGACTGTCAGGCTCACCTGTATAGTGCTGCATGCCTGTGTAAGCTTGCTGCAGGGGGTCCAGGACAGGACTCTGAGCTGTGGCAGAGTAAACACATGGTCACCAACTGCTATATGCACACAAGAAACTGCTAAATGCTATTTGGGGCACATAAGCACGCTCCAAATAACATTTAGTGCTTTAGTTTCATTTCATTTCCTCTTAATTAGACGGTCGCCGCTGCACATCAAAACAGGAAGCCTGTGACTCTGTGGAGGAATATCTTATGACAGCAGCAAAGTTTTCTCACATTGCTCTCTTGGGGTAGCTGCTGTGGATTGAAGGAAGGATGTTACGGCTATACCTTGATAGGCATGGACCCCGTTGGTGTACAGGGCTTCAGTTGCTGATTGGCCATTGGGTGGAGCTGGCACAGAGGGGTAGCTGTTCACTGCGATAGGCGGAGGCAGAGCAGGAACAGGTGTGGCTGCGATGGAGGGTGGAGTGCTGGTACCTGCGGATATGTTTAAGGCATTTCTTTTTATTTAAATAAATTAAATCAATAGAATAAATACAGAAAATTGAAAAAAAGAAAACTTAAAGCAACACCTAGAGGAGGTAAGTGGAGAGATTTGCGTCGAAATGACAGGTACATTAAAAGACTTGTCAATCAATAACAAGACTTAGAGTCCTACAGCCAGACGAGGGGCTCTGAGAGGCTGTTCTTCGGCACAGCGGTGCTTTGAGCTAAGTGCTAACATCAGCATGCTAATAAGCTCTAAATGACAATACTAACATGCCGATGTTAAAGGTACCCTGTGGAGTTTCTGACCTCTAGTCTAAGGAGTTTTGTTCTTAAGATGTGTGCAAGAAACACACAGCCAACACAGCCTGGGAAGAAGAGGACTGCCAGCTAGTAAACATGGATCTAAACCCTTTAAAAAACAGCTTTGCAAATGTTATATGAGGATGGAAATGTGCCCACCACTATTGTCAGATGCACTCAACCCGTTTTGATGAGCATTGATTATTGTAAATATGACTTAGCAGAATATATGACACAAGGCAGCTTAAGTTGTGTTTTGATTGTTCAAAAATGATGATGAATGACATTTTTTAAATTCTCAAATATCAACATTGGTATCACCAGTATCAGTTTGGCTACGATACAGACTACATAAATACTTCCAGGATGCAGGCACTCTACCTCACCCACCATATTACCCTCTTTTGTAAAAACAATGTAAAAACGTGGCTAACATCATGACAGACTGAAAAGGAAAAAAAAAAAACCTACAAAACAAATGTTTGTCATTTTGTCCTCTTAGGTCCGCCTCTCCTTGTGTATCTGTCCTCATATTTCAAGGAGAAATCTAATCAAGGCCGGCCGGGGCCAGACATCTCTGCCTCTCATTACCTGAGGAGGGGGTGATGGATGCGATCGGCGTGGCAATGATGCTGCTGGGGTTGAGAGCGGCGAGCTGCTGCATCTGAACCGCCGCCACCGTGGCAACAGGAGAGAGGTAGGCCGACTGCGCCACCAGAGCCTGCTGCTGCATCAACTGGAGGACGGAGGGAGAGATTGTGATTGAGAGGGTGGGAGAGGGAGTCAGGGGGGATCTGTTTCCATCACTAATTGGCTCAAAAAAGGGGACCCAGTCATAAATATCGAGCATGCTTAATATAATTGTAATGGCTCCAGTCTGAACCTCAATCGCCAGTCAATACTATGTTTGAAGGCCACATTTCAGCACTCTGCAGCGCAACACAGACAGACCAACTGTCCTTGGTGACTCGCTCTGTTTTTGCAGACCTGTCCAGACGCTTCATGATCTTCATGATCACTCACTGTGGCTGAATCAGGGTAATAGTTGATCTTAACATCATACAGTGTGGGTTACATGATCAGTAAACAAGTTTATTGCTTACTGAAACTTTTTACTGAGGAATAAAACATGGCTATAAATCAGCACACCCATAATAGTGAAAATAATGTCTGCCCTCCTTCAGCATCACAAATTGATCAGCTGTAAATGAGCCAAATCTGAAACCATTTGCAGTACACGGTTAATTAGCAATGACAAGAGCAGTTATGTGACTTTACTCTACACTGTACACTGCAATTTTTCTGTTTAAAATCATCTAGTATGACATCAAGACTCTTCTGTTAGTATTCTTTGCATACCAGAATGTTAATCTTGGAGAATATTTTATTTTGTCACAACAGCTTTTACTGCTGCACTTTTATTTCTGCTTCAGGAAAACATCAGTTAATTCAGAGCGTCACTGATAAATAAATCTAGACCCTCAAGCAGCGTCCTCATGAAAGGTGGAGTATGTGTTTCTTCAGAAATGTGTCTGTATGTGTTAGTGTGTGTGTGTGTGTGAGTGTGTGTGTTCCTCACCGCCTGTGTGTAGGCGTTGTAGGCCCCGAGGTGCAGGGTCATGGGGCTGATGACTCCAAGCTGAGAGGCCACCTGCTGCATCCGCCGGAGCCCTCGCTCCTTCTCCGAATCGGCAAACTTCACCACCAGGCTGGACGAGGCGCCCTGCAGAGGAAATGAGAAAAATTATAACTCCACATACGTAATCGCAACGTCCCCGACTCCAGCCTTTGGGTCTAGGGACCTTTTTTGCAAGTCATTCCTCCTCTGTCTCTCCTCATCTGCCATTAAATAAAGTTAAAATGCCCAAATCTTCTACGCAAATATCTGTAGACAATTTGCAATTTTAGCTTTAATGTCTTTATAACATATTAGTTACGTGTTATATATGTATCAATAAATATACAGTCAACCTGCACCAAAACACAAAACAAATCACCTACAAAAGAAAGATAAGCACATTTTACAAAAATCATACCCTCTATTTTTCTGTGTGTGTGTGTGTGCGTGCGGGTGTGTGTGTGTGTGTGTGTGTGCGTGCGCGTGTGCGTGTGTGTGTGTGTGTGTGTGTGTGTGTGTGTGGAGGTGTGGAGGAGGGAGACAGAAAAGAGAAGTGGTGACTATTAGCTGAGTCACCGTGTTGAGTGTCTTAATGACTGGATTTGGAGCATCTAACTAAGTGTATGTTTGAGTACGTGTGTGACCATGTGTTTCTGTGTGTGTATGTGTGTGTGCGTGTGCGCGCGTGTGTGTGTGTGTGTGTGTGTGTGTAGGGGGGACTCACTGGTAAAGTACGACTCCCATGCAGGGCGTTGATGGCAGCCTGGGCCTCTGCGTTGCTCTGGTACTTTACAAATGCACACCCTACATGAAATGACACACCATTAAACGTGGCCTCACACGCACTCTCTCTCACACACTCACACACACAATATACAGAAACTACCTCCCTTTAAAAAATACATTAGGAGCCGTTTTACATCCAGTGCTTCATCAGTTACCGTGGCATCATTAAACATGGTCTGCAAGACATTCATTGCTGCATCAATCACAGTCCGTAAACCACCAAACGCATCATTAGCCATGACCCATAAAACCTATTGCACCATTAGTCATGCCTCATGCAACAAACGCAGAAAAATCTAGCATCTGTGTTTGAACTGTCGCCGGACTTTGATTTACATGGCAAATATCATTAGCATTGTTGTTCATGACAATAGCAATTTACATCCACGTGGTGGTAAAGTGCCGGAGGCTTAATTTCCAGGGCTGGATAAAAATACAAACAGTTAAACAAAGTCAATGTCACTTTGTTCTGTCATGATCTGGACTCCATTTGCAATCATTTCATGCTACAGTACCTTAAAAGCTAAAGGAAACCTGAGGTAAGAGCATTTTGGAAATAGTGGATGGTTAAGTTAACCAAAATCATCTTAGCTCTTATCCTTTTATTCACTTGGACAAATATAAATTTAGTGCTCAGGATTTTATGTAGTTGAATCACCCTGGGTCGTCATTTGATCTTATTGCATCCATAAGTATAGGACATTTTAAATCACTAAAATGGTTGCTACAGGTAGTAGTATTACAGTGTACAGGCCGGCAGGGTGTAACACTAAGCAAAGTCGAAATCATTCCTAGATATGCCTCTCTTGGATCCAAATCATTTAAATGTGTGGGATAAAATTTGCATACCACATGATATCACAGTTTCTAAAAGCAGGTGTTTTATTCAGAGAACTGCAGAGAGGGGAAATGGCTAAAAACACATGAATTTTATAAGTAATACTGCATCTGTTAAGGATGAATCTCTGAGTCACACCTTCCACTCACGTCTGTAATGTAACAGAGGGACGGAAGACTTTATCATGATCTGAGGCAGGCCAGGAGCTCTTATTTATGGAAGTCATTCTAACTTTCAATGTTTTTATCCTGTGTCTTCAATGTCTTTGTGTTATATGCTGTTTATAGTTTTATTCTGTGTTTCTGTGTGTCCATGCTTCATGTTGGATTGAACCTGTTTGTCAGACATGATTTGACATTACCTTTGCTGGTACCATCAGGCCCGCGGAGCACCGTGCACTCCTCTATGCTGCCGAACGGCTCGAACATCTTTCTCACATCGGTGTCCGTCTGCTGTTTTCCCAGCATACCGACAAACAGCTTCCTGTCTTCTAAGGGGAAGGAGATCGCCAAGATGGGAGGGAGAAAACAGGATAATGTGTGTGGGTAATGTGAGTGAGATCACAGGGGGGAAAAAGTGGGAGCAGATGTTTTGCAGGAGAGGTGATCCAGGCGGTGAAAAAGGGAGGGGGGGGGGGGGAAAGGGAGAAGAGCCATGTCACCGCACACGCATGAAAAACAGAGAGGAACAACAGTGTGATGGCACAAAGCAGGGTGGACGCCAGCCTGCAATGCTTCAGAGAGCCACCAGAGTGCAGTAATATGAGTATCACAACAAACAAACAGCATCTGGCGGTGACTCAAATGTTTGTCACCCTCTGTGTTGTCAGAGAAGCTGCTCCGTCTGTCCCCGTCTGTGAAGGATCAGACCAGAGTTTCTGCATGTTTTTACTCACTCTCTACAAATCACATACACGCTGCATTCCTGCACACGATTCTCCAAAGCGTACCATAGATTTATGGATTGTAACCTTTATTATTTCCCAACATTCAGGCTGCCATTTCCTTCCAAGTCCTTTTTAATATGGTATCAAAATCAACTGTCAGACACTCCAAAGCTCGAGATACATCAGAATCACAGTCACAGTGAACATGTTACTGTCCAATTTCTTACATGATATTGCTGCTGAAAATGAAAAGGCCTGCACGCGTGGTGTGTTAATGTGTTGGATTTGAGAGCAGACTGCCAAAAGCATTGAATTCACACGGCAGAATTGTAGAGAAAAAAAATCCAGCAGAGAAAAACTAGAACTGGGTAATTTATTGTATAAAAAGTTGTCGTTTGACAGCCGACGTTTAAGTCAAATTTAAAATGTCTGCAAGTACGTATTCGTAGGACATTTAAATGGAAGGAAACTAATGGGCTAAAACTATGCCGTGCTTATCAAAATGGTCAAAAGCAAAGTATATTACATGCGAATTGTGGGAAATGAGCAAAAACATGTTTTTTTTTAGGTCTTCGGCAACAGGCTAAAATATAATGTGCACTCACAAAGTTGAAAATCACTGATTAGGTGACATTTTGACAAACAGCACAGGTCTTACTAGTAACATTAATGATGGTTGGAACAGGTTCTCAGCTTGAGGACACAAACAGACAAAAGGAGCTGGAGCACACAGATTCATCCACAACCTTTAGTAGTGCAAACAGACGTTTCAACACTACGTCAAAATGACTTATTTTTCACACAAGAGTGCTGAAATGTTAGTCTGTTTGCACTATTAAAGCATGCGAATTAATCGATGCGCTCCGGTCCCTGTTGCCCTCTGTAACATTAATGATGGCTCTGTGGTGTTCCCAGTAAGCCATGACAGTGTGACAGTGAGCCAGCATGAACAATATCAGGACCCTGAACCCGAGCAAGTGGAACTCATAATTAATTATATAACGTATACCTACTGTGACATGTTAAAATGTCTTCTGTGCAAAAAGCCATTAATAAAAAGCAATGAAAACCATTGTCATACCTTACTGGACCCCACAGCTGCCATAAAGCTCTGGTACGATTTGGGAAAATGGGCAATAATAATGTAGAGCACACATGAATAGCAGTAAATGAAAACACACAAAAATAATGTGCTTTAAGTCTTTGAAAAGAGCTTAAATTCATTATAGTGGGCTCACAAGTGGGTGAAAGTGAAGTGATTAGGTGACTGATTGATTAGATGTCAGGGCAGGAGGTAGTCAGGGGTCACTTGTAGTAGCTGAAGCATGAAGCTAGTGAGATGTACAGATGTAGTTTGACAGCAACAAAACACCTATTAACAGCTAATTGAATCTAGTTTTGTTAAAATAATAGTTTGGTGTATTTCCTACCCAAAATGTTATTGTTGCATATAATAGTTTGCAGAAATGTCCTTCATCATCAACTGATAGTGTTTTGAGTCTGGTGGTGTCATTTTAAGATATTGCCACATTCTTGAGAACTCCAAAAAAGTGTTTACGTGCGGATACGAGACCAAATGACTTGATATTTTCGGTCGTGTACTCTGTCATGGAGTTGTTTGAACAGGTGCTGTGTTTGTGGGTGGGGACAGGCGTCTCTTACCCCCTCTGCTCTCGCTGTCCGCCGGCTTCACTTGGATCGGACGGTTCATCTGGAACGACAGAGGCCGCACGGCACAGTTAGTGTGAATGCAGGACTGGGGTCAGTGATCATTAACACACACACACACACACACACAAAACAAACAAACATTCAAACTTGAAATAATTGGCAGTAATTGAAAGTTTACCCTGACACTTGGCCAAATGTGGCCACTACTGTCTGGTAAATTGCAAAAGAAGACATTCATGTTTACTGTCTTCATGTGACCCATCTGGAAAAGCTATTAATGCTGTAATATGACTTATTAGTGACATATGCGTGCTTGTACGAATATTAGTGAATTTGGCATGTGCTCCAGCCTCCTACGATCTCTCACTAATTTCTCTTCTTTCCTTTTTTTTTGCCAACTCTGCTCCAGCAGAGCAGACCACGGCTGACACTGATATGTGTGATATTACATTCACCGTCTCTCTCTCTCTCTCTGTGTCTCTGTCTCTGTCTCCCCACCTCCTCTCTCTCTGCTCTAATCCTGCCGTCTATCGTTCCTTCTCCCCCTATCACACAAAACCAGGAAAAGCACACACCCACGCGGGATTGGGGAAGTGATAAGATTAAGCACACTCGCCGGCTAATCTGGATTACAGGAGCACACAGCGTCAGAATAGTGAGAGACTCTGAGCCTGACAGAGAGACAGAGACATGGGTGTACAGAGTGAGAAAGGAAGGAATAATATCTGGGGGAAAAAAAACAAAGAATGACAAAGAAAAAAAAGAGCACACACAACACAGAGGAGGATTAGGCGACCTTTTCATAATTCATCACAAGACAAGCTGCTGAAATGCCATTTTTCCTTTACTTCTCCACAATCATTGTCCTACTCACTATTTAACAAAGCCGCCTATATGAAATTGTGCACACATCAGTGCCTCTGCGCCTCGTCTGTCAAATGTATAGAATACGAAATTGGTGAAAAGAGGCATTGAATGAAATGAAGAAAAGAGCGAGCAACAGAGGGCGAATGGGAGAAGGGTGGGATTGAGAGGGATTGAGGGGAAGGGAAGGAGCATATGGAGGAAAGGATGGAGGTGGGGGATGTGTGTGTGTGTGTGTGTGTGTGTGTGTGTGTGTGTGTGAAGGGGAGGAGGGAGGGTGATGTCAGTGAGGAGTCGAGGTGAGAGCAACAGAGTGACACTCTGTTAACTGTGGCTTAATGAAGGTCTTAATTATGGAGCTGGTGACATTTCAGCCAGTCACTGATCCTGTGTCACTGATTGATCCGCTGTGATCGGTCACCAGGAGACACTATTGATCGGTGCCACGGTTACGCTCCACCGCCAGGCCCCGCATGCACAAACACCGGCCGCTCCACGCTGCCAACGTACAGAACCACCGGCTGAAATACCACCGACACCTGCTGCGGAGGGCCCCTGTGTCTCCTCGCTGAGAGCTTCCAATTGATTGCACCAATTAATAGGATGATAGAGTAGATCGAAGGGCAAAGTCTCAAAACCATCTTCCAATCAGTCAAGCAAATGTGGGCGTCTGCTCCTGCAGTCAGTGAATAGTAATTTTTGTTTAAATTATAGTTCGTCCTTCCATAAAATTAGATTTCAAGTGTTTTTGTTGCGGAGAGGACAACATCATCCTGACTGGGCCCACATGCTAAAATTCACTTACTCGTGCTGTTGTGAGGTGATTTGGATAAAAGCACTCAACAAATATCACTTGTGTTGTTAGAAAATGGTTCATTCATTGTCTCTTGTCCGCTGCTCACCAATCACTCTTCTGCTATTTGCACTTGTACGCCTACAATAGGGAGTGCTACAACTGTAATGTTACAGCCTGTGCAGAATACCATATTCTCTACTCACTGTGCATTATTACATATAGATTCTGTGGCCCTGTGTGATCTGCTGCTGCCCATTGATATTACATTTGAACTGAAGAAATACTCAGTTTCCCAGTCTGTGTTTCTGATTTTTTAAGCTGGTTTTCATCAAAAAATGATTAACTGGCAGACCTGTGTTTACTATTCAATCTTACTATTTAGTCTTTCAACTCTTTTGTCTCTCTTTGCTGCATTTACATAAAATCCTAATGCGCTCTCAGCTTTTTCATCCACTTAATTCGAAAGTGCATTCCATATTTCATGGAGAAAAAAAAATTTGTGTTAAGGGTTGAGCTGAAAGTATTTTGGAGAATATAAATGCTTCGGAAATGTGTGTGCATGGAGGCAAAAGGACAGCTTTAATCAAATAAAATTGAGGCTGATGGCTAATGGATGCATCATTATTTTCCTTTTACTGATCAGGTATTCCACTAGTTTTGCTTTAACCACAGCAAAAAATAAATGGCCAGATAAGATAATAGCATACACTATAGACCTAAATGTCTTTACACCTGTTTCGGTGAGTTTTCTCCACATCCAAATGTTAAAGTTGCATTTAAAACTATAAACCACATCTCAAATAAATGACTAAGAAGCCCGTGGTGACCTTGCTATGGCCCTGTGTCCATGCTATGCACAGACTAATTCTATGAAATAAGCTCTGACGGTCTACAATAGAGCCAGACTCAGAATGAGATTAGATCAGTTACTTGAGTTAAGGAATCAAAGCTGATGCTGCAACCTTCTAGCAGTAGTTAATGTGACATCTTTGATTGATAACATGTTTGACTGATGCCTGTAAAAAATCCAGTGGCCCATATTTTACTGCAGGAAGACAAACAGCGAAGGCCGCGGCGGTGGCGATAAGGAGAAGTGCAGCAGATGGCTCAGGAGATTGGAATTACAATATACAAGAGGGAAAACAGTGAGAAGTGGAGGCCATCAAGGCTGTGCCACTTCATATCGGCACGGCAACCAGCCCCACCGCTCTGACGAAGACCGCGCTCGCATGGCCATCGCCATGGCAACCCCAGTGATGAGAACCCCACATCAGGTAAACAAGGTTGCCCTGAACGACATGCAGAAAGGACGGGTGAAAAACAAATGAGGAGGACAAAGGGTGCTTCTAGGTCGAGAGATAGAGGGATTAGATGTGTTGAGGGAGGAGGGGGGACGGAGAAGGAGAGGAAAAATGAAAGACACCGAACAAAAAAAAAAAAAAAGGATGATAGAGGGAGCATTTGTGCCTGTTGAATGTTGGCGCTGCCTTGAGAGCAGATGCAGAAGCAAGAAGGAAAAATATCTCCCTCTAAGCCTAAACCACTAACATACACACTTTACAGTAATTTGCTCTCCCCCCTCCTCCTCCTGTTGCTCCCCTCCTCCTCCCCTTTCTCTCTTAGGCTTGTTTACAAAAACAGTCCCATACTGTGCACTGACAACACACAGGCACAACCTGCCTGATCAACAGCCCATTTTACCAGTATGTTTTTGCTATTACATTTTCTTCCTCCCCCTGTGCTTCATCTCCAAACACACAGCACAGATATTATATACAATCATCCTCCAACTAAACACACATTCATTGTTCCCACACCACACACACACACACACACACACACACACACACGCTCTGTCTGCCCCTGTCGGTCACAGCAACATGAGCACACATCTACACATACTTAATCTTTTCACTCTGTGATGCCATGGGGGATTTTGGTAGGATTATGAGATATTAAATCCATAGATTATCCAATCAAATCACAGCTCGACCCCTTTCACCATAATGCATGACCCCCCCCCATCACATCAACGTCCATACGCGCCAAGGAGTGGCACTCGCTCCCATCTGAATGCTTTTTCTTCTTCTACTACAGCAATGCAAATGTGTTTTAGATAGAGGATCGTTTACAGAGTGAGTAAAGCAAATCGGTGATGGTATTTTTCTTGCCTTTGTATTATGACCTGCAGATGATAATCTCTGTTCTCTGAGCTCGACGCAGCCGGTGTTGTCAAGTCTATATAGCGGGCTGCTGTTGTCTCAGGGTGACACATTTCTGTCGCCTGTTTTCTCTCCAATTTCCATCCATTCTGCTTGTCTGCCCTGAAAAGCAGCCACTCTGAATGGTAAATATATCAGCAGAGACCATCTCCCCTGCTCTTTCAAGAACATTTACAGCAGGGAGGCAGAGTTTTGTGCGTGTGTGTGTGTGTAGGGGAGATGGGGGGGTTATAGGTGGGTGGGGCTGGAGTGGGGGTGGGGGGGGGTCCACAAAGACAATTTTCCGTCTTCGCCTCCCCTCCGCTCCATCACACAGCGCTGGTCAATGCATCGTGCCGGTCGCCTAGCAACCTGGCATCCCTGGTCCCCGCCGTCTCCAGGCAACGAGACCTGCGACCGTAATCAACCTGCCACCACCCCCCCCCCCCCCCCTTCTCTCTCTCCCCGTTCTGTTCCTCTCTCTTGTCTCTGCTGCTTTTGCTCCGTCGCTTTTCCATCCACCTCCTCGTCGCAAATGCACTTACGCTGGGACGCACTTGTGAATTCACCCGAGGGAAAAGAACAGGCACAGGTGGAAATTGGTATATTCACAACAACCCCCCCATCCCTTAAATAAAAAAAAAAAAGAACAAAAAAAAAAAAAAAGGGAGATTAATAGACACAGATGATTGTGAGCTCGCACAAAGAGTTGGAACAAAGCGACGGAGGCAGGGACCAAACAGCAGAGATGCACAAGTAGTACGGTTTGTTCCACACGTGGATGCACACACAGATGCGCACACACACATGGGCGGGCAGGCACACAAAGCGGAGAGAAACTCTACCTTCTCTTGAATTCAGCAAGTCGCTAAATCAATCAAATACAAAGAGACTGACAGCAAAACGCTCGTACAGTTCGATAATATTTAATCAATGACCCAGTCTTCAGTGTCAAAGCTGCTTCCCTGCGCTGCCTCCCACTTCTGCAGGGCTGTCTGTCCGTCCAGCATGAAGGTGAAGCTGACAGCTGTTTGAGCTGACGTTCTGCCTTTTTGTCAGACAGCCGACAAAAATCCTTCAAAGCGGAGATACTGAATATCAAAGAGTCGATTTCTAACAACACTCAAGTTGATTCTCAATTGTTTTGTCTCTTCTGACTGTTAAATATTCATGTCAAGTTTTGTTTGACTCGACTCAGTGGAGCAGAAGGGGAAAAGAACTGAATCACGGACAGATTTCTGTGAGTGTGCCTGTGTGGGTACAGATAGGGTCCATGTCCTACTTTGCTTTTTTTTTCACTTTTTTAATTCAGACATGGTTTACACTCTTTAACTCCATCGTAGTGCACTGCATATGTAGTTCAAAGAGCCTAATGAGTTTTGTGACAACAACCTTTCTTCAGTTTTGAGTGTGTTCGCCTGCCACATGAACACACACACACACACACTCCCCTACCCCCCAAAACACACTATTTCTCAGTAACAGATGTCTGTATTTAAGCTGATAAATACGCTGCCTCAATGCACCTCCAACCCCCTCCACCCTTACTGCCACCCACTGTTCATTATGTCAAACTTTCATTCATCTCTTCCTCCCCTCCCCCCACCCGCTCATATTGCCTCCCCCCCCCCCTCCTTCATTTATCCAATTTCTCTCTAGTTCACACCCATTTACCACCTCTATAAATCCAATCTGCATTCATCATTACAGTCGCCCCACAGTGACGTACAGAGGACTGGCCCTTTTTTTGTTGTCAGTCAGCGCCGTCTGTCCTGCACCGTCCCTGTCGCGCGTTGATATGCATGCATATGTAAATGAACCGATGCATGAATGCACACTTAACTCCAGATAGATTCATCAAGTGAACGCATTCGCTCTGAGGCACGCTAATTGCTATCATCATCATCATCATCCCCGCACCTCGCCGGCATCAAGACTACATATGGAGGCTTTGCTTTATCATCTTATTGTCAGATACATAAAATATATTTCATGCTCATGTTCAACATGCTTTAGAGCCTCAGTGAACCGAATCCGAACATCTACTTTGTGTTTTTGTCATGTGTTGTTGCACACTAAATGTCAGTTGCTACATCATTATCTGTGTTTACTATCAAAAAAGAGATTAAACTGCAAAAACTGCATGAATCTACAGCGCTGACAGGTATATAAGAGACTGCTAACACCACTCTGCCCCGTGTGTTTCTACAGCAGAACATTGGTTCAGACATTAAGGGCACAAAACTGTGGCACTACAACTTCCTATCTCATATCCTGCGTAAAAAGCCTTGGCTATATTTAGCATATGCATTTATTTCAGACTATTGATAAAACCCCTCTGTCTGCTCTGTCTGAGTCCTTATGGCTGAGTAAATGTCAGGCTTAGTCAGATGTTCCACTCAAAGAGGGCTCTTTCCTCTCGTATGGGCAGCTTAAACACAGAAGGCCTCGCAGCTCAGATTTTACTCTCACACACACAGCAGATAGTGAATGAAGAAACCCGAGAGGAGCGTATAATAAAACCAACAACTTCCATCCATCCATCCATATCTTTGTATGTGTGCTCTCAACGGAAACACATGCACATTAAAGCAAACAGACATTCACGCACACACACTCACACACACACAAAAGCACACACACCCTTCATTAAACCGTGTTAGTGCGAACACCTGCCCTCCCTTCCCCCGCTGCACATGCAAATATACACCAAACACACACACAGCTACTTTCTCACTTGGGCACAGTCGCACTATTAAATACTTATTGCATTTAGAATTAACGGTGAGGTACTGTTGCAAATATTAATTCAAGTAAGTGATTGTTGATGAGGGGCGATATATTGTGTCTCTACTGAAGCAGATACGAGCTTTCAGGCCGCAACTGGCAATATTTTCCTTATCGGTCAAACGAAAAGTTCAGCATTTCAGGAAACACGCTAATTTGCTTTCTTGCTGAGAGTTAGATGAGAAGATTGATAGCCTGTTAGCTTAGCTTTGCACAAAGGCAGGAAACTGCCAGCTTGGCTCTTAAACAAACAAAATATAACTT
Organism: Pempheris klunzingeri; assembly: GCF_042242105.1. Classification (NCBI taxonomy): domain Eukaryota; kingdom Metazoa; phylum Chordata; class Actinopteri; order Acropomatiformes; family Pempheridae; genus Pempheris; species Pempheris klunzingeri. The sequence goes on from NC_092027.1 coordinate 8,564,635, forward strand.
GTTAATTGGGGAGTTTTAGAGGAGCCTATAGGAGGATTATGTTACTTTTGGACAAAGTCAGACAAGCTTTATCCCTATCCTGTCTTTATGGCAGCCAGCTGCTAGCTTCAGCTTCATGTGTACCAGACAGACATGAGAGTGGAATCAATCTTTTCATCTAACTCTCGACAAGAAAGCAAAACAAGCGCATTTCCCAAAATGCCAAACATTTCCTTTAATCTACCAATTATTTTCTCAATTCCTTGATTGATCGTTTTGTCTCTAAAAGGCAAGAAATTATCAATTTATGGCCATCACAAGCTCTTAGAGCCCGTGGTCATGTCTTAAAAAGTCCAACAGTCCCCATTATGTCCAGAGTGCTATCAGACAAGACAAAGAAACCCAGAAAACACCCAAAATGTTTGAACACTTAATGGATGATGAAAATAGCTGCTGACTGACCATTAATGGCGACATGATTAAATCTTCCAGCACAGTTATTTATTCAAATTGTTGAAATGTAAGTTTGGTTTTGTAGGTTGCCGTATAAAATGGCTTCTTTAAATGTGGCATAACTGGATGTTATCGTCTCCACGAGCCTCACAACAGCTGACTCGGCCAGACAAACTGGCCTGAGACAGTAGCGATAAGAGCAGAGGGGACAAGAGAACAAGATGTCCAAGTAGGATTGAGTGAGAGTACAGCTCAGGAGGAGCGGATCTTTTCTCTTCCCAACCTCCATTTCCACACTTCTTCTCAGAGTGAATCTGGTACATTACTCCTGCCATTTTTTTTTTTCTCTCCCTTTCCTTACTCCACCATTCTCTCACTTTCTTCCCTCGCTTTCGGCTGAATGTGCTTTTGACACTCTTCCTCCCCCTCTCTCACTTAGAGACGGACTCTCTCACCTGAAATTAAACACAAGGCCAGGTGCCACTCTGAAACAACCATCTGTTCGCCCCTGTCTGACTTCTCTCTATATATTTCTTTCTTTCTTTCTTTGCCTTTGTTAGCAGAAGGAAAAAAAAAAATCACTAAAATAGCTGGGAGAAAAAAAGCCTTAAGGCCGACTCCTACTTTCCAGAGAGGAGAAATGCTACAAAAAAAAAAAAAAGTAGCGCTAAGTGTTAATGACATCCTTCAGCTTTCTCTACATTCAGGTGTGCTTTCATTCGAGCTCTCTCCCCTCAGTCCTATAATTGCTTTCATGTTATTTCTTTTGTATCGGCCCGGCCACGAGATGCCAAAGTTAATTATTCTTTGGCAGTGCAGGTGCAATTAGATGACAATTACACCACAGCTGGTAGCAGGGGTGGGAAGCAGTTCTTGTCCGTGTGGGCGTGTATGGAGCTAATAAGATGGTTTTCGTCTTCTTTTTTTTTTTTTCTTGTGGCAAGGGAGGGGGGAGGGCAGGGAAGGATTGAGGGAGCACAGGAGGGTTTAGCTTGTTCCACACGGCTTAAAGGTAAGAGGTTGTGAGGAGAAGAGCCGCAGGGGTAGGAACACTGGGGGGGGAGATGGCTTTAGCCATGGGGCATTGGGCCCTGCTGATCCCCTATGAGAGGTCAGGAGAGGTCACGCTACTGTCACGCTAACAATGGGATTTCTTTTGTTGCCACCATAATACCAGCCTGCTCCTTCAGACTGTCCCCATGTTCCCCAATAACCCCCTGCAGGCCGCTACAACAATGTTCTCATGCTGAAACCATCAATATGTTTATGAGAAGAAAATCTATTTAACCAATTTTAAAACTTGAGAAATCTTAATTTATCAAGGAAAAATCCTAAGAGGGTTTCAACCAGTGACTGTTTTCGTTAATCGATTAAATGCCTGAAAATAATAAAAAGAAATTCCCATCACGCTTTCCCAGAGTGGAAGATTATGTTATCAAATGTCTTGTTTTGTCCTACCAGCAGCTTAAAACTCAACAATATTCAATTAACTATCACATGAGATAAGACAAAGCAGCAGACATCTGAAAAGCTGGAACCAGAGAAAACTTAGCATTTTTGCTTTATTAAATGAAAACAGCTTCTCCGATGTGAATGTTAGCTGGTTTTCTGAGCCCTCTATGATATTAGATTGAAAATCTTTGGGTTTTGGACTGTTGGGTGGACAAAAACAAGCTCATAGATGCTGAGAACTTGCTATAGGCCTTTTTTTTTGTTATTTTCGGATTAAACAATTCATGAATTAATCAAAAAGACTGACAGTTGACTGTAAATAATGTTACAATGCTGAAAACAATCGTCAGATGCAGCCCTACACTGTTCACCCGCTTCCTCACTCTTCTCTAAAAAAACTATGGTCATGAGCTGTCATTCAGCGAGGGGGAAAAAAAGAAGTGAATGATGTAGATTTCAACAAAAATAACCAAAAGGAAACAGGGGTAAAGCCTTGTTAGTAAAAGAGGAAGCAGCAGCAAGTCTGGGAGCACACTCTGTCTCAGTAATTCCTTGCCTTGTCGCCTTGTCTCTCATATAGTCGGTTATTATAGAGACGCGGCTGTCATGTCATATTTACCTCTGGAAATGTCATTTGGCAGCACACCTGCTGCCTGGCTATGCTAATAAAGCTAGGTTTAACTTTGATTAGAATTCAGAGAGAGAGGAGAGGAGAGGAGAGGAGAGGAGAGGAGAGGAGAGGAGAGGAGAGGAGAGGAGAGGAGAAGAAGAGGGGGAGAAAGACAGAGAGACACAGAAAGGAAGAGAAACATCAGAGAGAATAAGAACTGGCAAAGTCACTCCAGCAGCGAGCCTCATAGCTGTCTCTTTCGACCCGCGACATGTTGCAAGATGACTCATGCCTTAACTGGATGGATATGTCTGGATGCATCACATATGAAACATAAGAGGGAGAGCAGCCTCTGACCTTTATTGGAGCATATCAGCTAAAGGGGGAAGTCAGGCCTGCGTGTCAAACTCGGTTAATTTTCCCGTGTCACTGTGTGTCCTTGTGTGTCTGTGTGGTGCATTCAGATAGCCTTGCATGCCAGTTATTCTGCTCCCTTTATATATATATATATATATATATATATACTTTATATGCATATATAATTATATACATGCAAGCTGTTGAGGAGCTCGAAAAGAAGACGACACACTCACCCCTGGTAATGTCTTCTGCTCGTGCAGTGCATTCTGGGCTTTGAGGGCGGACTCACGAGCACAATATGTGAGGAAGGCACATCCTGTAGACAAAGGCAAGCGGTAGAAGATCAGCAAACAAAGTCTATGCATGTGTCAGAGTCATGTGCTTTATATAATGTCAGAAATGGCAGTGCCATGTTATAGTAACTTAATCTCAATTGGTCATTTGCAGGCAGAAACATGTGGCAGGAGGTTATAGACCTATTACAAATCTGACATTTTATATATGTCCTGTTGGCGTTAATTTAACGTTCTGGCTAGCACGTGTTTACATTTTCTAAAAAAATACCTCCTGCCTTTAATCAGGTCATCATTATCAATATGTATTCAAAGCTGCATGACACAGAGACAAAAAAAAAATGAAACGAAAACAATGAACAACTTTCATTTTGTTAGATAGTTTTCCCCGGCGGCAGCGGAGATCTATGGGATTATTAAATCCTAATACCTGGAGACTATTCAGACACAAGCAGTCTGAATGGGTATTTAACATCACGCTGGTCAAGCAAAATGTATGCAGTCCCACATAATAGAGAAAGGCCTTCATTAACCTTTAGGGCTCCCACTAATCATGAATATGTAAATGTATGCAGAATAGGTGTTATAGGTGTTAGAGGACTGATACCACCTGGCATATACGTCTTTCAAATGACTGTTGGTTTATGTGGATTGATAAAAGCCTTTTGTTTTCTGGGCTCACATTTGCATTAGAAATGACAGGAAGGATCATTGTTTATCTTAGATCACTTTAACCAGCTTTGGTCCATCTGTCAAACAGGATTTTGAACATGTTGAGACTTTGCTTCCAAAATAGAGAGAGGCCTGTTCACCATTTGACACACAGTGGTGCTGGTGGGTGACATGTAGTCTTTCAAACTGACTGATATCGCCGTATGAAACCAATTACAGACTGACAAAATACTTTTTGTGAGATTAATCTTAGACAACTTGCTTTCTGGTTATGACAACGTAGAAAAATGGAGAGAGCTGTGCAACATTTTCAGTAAAAAAAAAAGTAAAATGATGCTGTTCAATTAAGTGCAATTCTAACAGTTTAAAATTACTCAATTTGTCTTTGCTTCTATTTTTAATTGCTGCACCCAGAGGCAGGCGTTGGAAGAAAACCTCCCAGAATGCACCAGGGGGTGTAATGAACACAATTCTCACATCAAATGTGTGTTTCATTTGTGTTTTACACTATGCCCCACAATGTTTTTACTGTTTCCACATTTTAATAGTTGTTATAGAAGTGCATGTAGTAGACTGGTTAAGGTTTGAAAGCGGCCATTAACCTCCCTTGTCCCCAGTCAGGATACTGTATTTCAAATTGCCCCTGATGAGCAACAGTACTTGACTCCTTTAAGTGATTCTGAAATTTAAAAAAAGGATAATACAATATAAATAAATACTTGATTAATAAATACCTAATTCTACTTAAAAGGTTCAGCGAGGTGAATGGACTTATGTTGATTCTAGTGTTTAATGTGAAACTCCTTACATTATTTTTATAAGTTTGCGTTAAAGTTGACGAATTAGTCAAAAATATTAAAGCAAGAGGGAGGATACAAACTTCTGACCAGCAGTGAAAGGGATTTCTTTTCAGTGGTGATAAACATCAGGGTTTTGACCTCACAGGGGTCCTTCAAGGGGCTCCAGAGGGACAACAGCTGAATGAGGAATAGTTTAACCTCACTAAGAATTAAATCCTAGCCGGGGGACATACGGTGCGAGGGCCGCTACTGTAATGACTGGCTCTGCTCTCACCACTATCTTCCCACATAATGAATTCTAAATTAACAATTTTATTTCCCCATATGAGCTCCCTGAGACAAAGTCTTATCAGCTGGGTGTCCATTATCCCCTTACCTTTGTGCATCCCTGTGTATTTGTCCTTTATCACCGTCAACTCATAGATCTTGCCAAACTGCTCGAAGATGGGCTTCAGGTCTTTCTCCTCCAGGTTTCGGGGTATCTGCCCGATGAAGAGCTTGATTGCGTCAGGCTCCTTCATTGAGAAGTCTGGGGAGGAATAATAACACACACAGAGCGGAGGAGGCGGTCAGGAGGAGCAGACAGGAGCCTGCGGGCTTAAATTCACACTGCACAGGAGGTGCAAACAGGAGGCCGGGGATGGAGGTGCAGATGGGAGTGTTCAGAGGGGATGGGAGGCTGAAATAATAGTTTCTACACCCTTGGAGGCATCGTAGTCCTGATTTAGTAGTAGATTTATCACAGATATTACAATAAATCACATTAGTAACACTTAGATTACAATATAGATTATTAAGATATTAAAATATTATGGGCTACTATAAGATCACAGTTTACTATCACAGATGCATTGTAAGGTCTTTAAATAATATAAATCCTGTAAGAACAGTGACATAATTTAATTCTAGAGGAGATTGTACGCAATTGTACAGATCTTTTGAAAAATAATTTCAACAGTTGAAACCATTAGTTTGTGTTTCATTTGCATAAATATCATTTATTTTCTTTTTATTGGCATAAAATGGATCCTTCTGTGCTCTGTTTGCATAAAGCCCCACATAAAAACACATGAATTACAGAAAATGAAATTATAATCTGATAACTTTCATATTCTTGGCAGTCCATGAGCATTAGGGATCAGTAATCATGATTCACAGCTACAGAGCTACGATACGTTCTCCTCTTTGCCTGACGTGGAGATGATTTGGAACAATTACATGTGATATTGGAGTAAACATCAGCACAATGCTTCCTTGCACTGAATTCGGTCTAGGCCGCCTATATTCAAGCTGCTACAGGAACATGACAGTGTGTCTGTCAACACAGCTGGAGACCTGCGCTCTCTTTGTCAAGACACGGGTGACAACAACAATAAGCCGAGCATGATTTTACACATTTGACTAAAATCAACAAAGAGTTAAAGAGAAAAAAAGAAAGAAGCATACCTGTGGTGCTGTTCGTGGCAAAGAATCGGCGTAATCAGATGATGCCTTTCTTCTTCCCCCCGCTGTTATTTAGTTATTGAATCTCAATTATTCAGTTCATTTGTCTGTAAGAGCGTCTTTGAATCCTGTAACAAGTTAGGCCTGCACCCCCCCTACAACAACACAACTAACATCCAGCGACGGTCCTTTATTCGGCATGAGCGTCTTTTTCTAGATCTGCTTGTTGTCTTTTTTTCTCCTCTGCTCTTTCCTGACTGATGCTCCGTAAAAAAAAAAATCTCTCTCCTCAAATGAATCTGATTCCAAAATAAACAAATCCCCCCCTGCAGCTCTGCTGAATGAACAGTGTTGTGAGAGATGAATTTAGGCTTCCTTCAGTGGACCGTGGGGAATTGGCAGTCTGGTTGGTTGTCCTCTCCGCTCCCTCTGCCTCTGCCTGTGTGTGTGTGTGTGTGTATGTGTGTGTGTGTGTGTGTGTGTGTGTCTGTACTCCTTTGACGTCGTAAGCCGGTGTCTCCCTCCCTGTCCATCTCAGCTCCATCCCTCCTCCCCTGGGCTGGACGAGCCGTGATGTCTGCCGCCAGGGACCGTCGCCAAACTACCAGCCCTGTGACAGCCGAGGAGGAGGAGGAGGAGGAGGAGGTGGTAGAGGAAGGAGAAATGAAGACACAAATCAAACACGATCATGGCTACAAAGTGTGATGCTGAACGTCCATGTGTATAAATAAAATAGAGTTATTTATCTATGCATTAAGGTAAATAGAGGATCTTGTTTGTTTAATAGCTGTCACATGTGTTAAAATCCCGGTCAATCACAGCACCTGTTTGTGTCATTTAAAATGTATCATAAGATCATATGAATCAAACTTAGAGCCATATGATCTAATAGTAATTAACTGTGTAATTGTCAGAAACTTCAAATAACATCAACAGCATAAAAAAATAGTAAATATTCATATTTGAGAAGCTGGAGCTTGAAAAATGAGTAATTAATTGTGTATCAAAATAGTTAATAGTATTTTTTTTTCTACTAACTGATTAACTAATCACTTCATCTAATGAGACTCAGGAATAATGCACTCTTTCTGTCTTTTCATACCCCAACATCCAGGACAAAAGGTCTTGTAGGGAAAATAACATTTATTTAATTTCATCTCATTTTTACTGCCTCTACCGTCTTGTATGACCGTCATACTTTATGTCACGTTCATGAATGTCTAATGGTAACGTGTGATTAGACCAATGTCACATATAAGAGGGAGACAGAGAGAGAAAAGGGGATTTTCTTCAATGATAATTTAGGGGGTTTGTGCTGATGTCCGGTGTATATGTAAAGTAACAAACACAGCAGCGCTCCAGTCAGTGAGAAGGAAAAAATATGAGACACCACTGAGTTTAACTGAATTTACACATTATCCATCGGTGTATATTTAAGTAACTTTCGTTCAAAATCTCAAATGGTTGCTGAAAAATCCACCTTTCCTCACAGAATATGTAACTTTGTGAGCACTTAGCACCAGAAGCGAGCGCTCCACTTGGTCATCCTGGACAGTGACACACGGCATGACGGTGCAGAATGAGGACATCCATTATCTATACCCGATTATCCTGTGCAGGGTCACGAGGGGCTGGAGCCTATACGAGATTACATTAGTCGAGGGAGGTGGGGTTCGCCCTGGACGAGTCATTAGTCTGTCCACATAATGTTCACGTTCTATGACCAGACAAACATTTACACTTAAATTCACACCTACAAGCTACTTATAGTCACCAGTTCAGCTAATCTACGTGTCTGAAACCAGAGGAAAAGTCCACACAGAAAGACAGTAAATCCAATAAAGGCCGACTAATTTCTCAGCACCTATCAGTCTGTAACGAACGCCTGTTGTCACTGTGTGTCACATACGACAAGATTTTTACTGTCTCTCATAAAACAAAACTCAAACACACACTCACATACACACACACAATAAAAATAAGTGTTAAATAATAACAAAAAACAGTTTAAGTTCAGTGACCAGAATGGATCCACTGATAGGGTTTAACGTGTCTATCGCCTGCTGATATACAAGAATACACAACAATGATGAAAGATACCTTAGACGAACCCCATCTGTGTGTTAGGTAAGTAGGACATTAGGCGATCAAATATTAAAGGGGTTTATTTCGACAAAAGCAAGACACAGAGAAAACACAGGACCGTGAAGGGGGCAGGGGGGCGTTTGCTCTGAGGGGCTTTATCGCGTTTTTCGTTTTTTCATGTGGACGATGAAAAGGCAGACGGTCCCTGACATCAAGAGATGCAAATCCGCCTTTTGTTCTCTCCGTGAAGCTGGCCATGGTGCTGAAATGGGTCCGCTCAACTCGTGACACATTATCACGGCTTCAACATCCCCTCTCTGGGACGAAAATGACATTATTTCAATAAGTGTGGCCGTAAATGAAGGGGGGCACAATTTGGCACGTACACACTCACATACACACTCACACACACACACACACACACACACACACACACACACACACACACACGCCCTCCCTGAAATCTCGACAGCATGTAAACAATGAGCCCACATGACAGCGGGCTGCACACACCCGATCTGCGCACACGGCTGCACTTCAAAGGAGTCACGATGTGGACCTGCCCTGTGCACAAACACCGCAGACCGACCGATGCGCACAGATCCTTCTGTGGCTGCGCGCGAATTCCTTTATTTCCAACAGCGGAATCTCTTCCTCGGCTTGTCTCTAATGTTAAGACCGCCATCTGCCATCAGGCACTAAATCCTATCTGCCTTCCGCCCTTCAGCCGCAGCATCAGCCAGCAGTGTCGGACTCGGCTGGTCAGGGTATTAAAAAAAAAAAAAAAAAAAACGGGGTATAAATGAGTGATGAACTTGATTTGTGCCACTTTCACAATGGAAGGTGTTTTTATTTCGTTTTATTTTATTTCACAGTGGAACCAACAACGACATCTGGTGACGAGCTGCACACACAAATGATGCCAGTGGTTGTGTTTGTGTGACTGCTGTGCTTTAAATGAACGACTTTGCACAATATATTTCATCTGGGAACTTAAATCTTTATGTTTTTATACTTTAAGCAGTAGTGGATGAAGTATAGAGATCATTTACTTAAGTAAAAGTAGGTCAGAAATACTGCTGCAAGTCCTGAATTCAAAATGATACTTAAGTAACTTAAGTAAAAAGCACTCCAGTACAGAAGCTTTGTCAGTAGACCTTAAGTATCAGAAGTACTCAGGACACAGAAGCCAAGTGTTATGTTAGTATAAAATAGTATATCATTCAATATTCAATATTTTGTGATTGTAGCTCATCAATGAGGAGCCAGTTTTAGTTTGTACTCCTGAGTAGATTACTGGCACAGTGCTGCATCATATCATGTTTTCTTTATGAGAGCCTCTAAAATGTGGTGGTATAGCAGTAAAGTAGCATTAAATGGAAATACTCAAGTAAAGTACAAGTTGTACTTAAGTACTTAGTTACATTCCACCACTACAAGTAATTATACAATGATGTAGAAATACTCCATTACAAGTAAAAGTCCTGCATTAAAATGCTTCAATAAAAGCAACAAAGTACTTTTAGTAACATTTACTTGTTATGTACAAAAGGAGGACTGTAGATTGACCTATTTCATGGTGTGGTATGAAGATTATTGGATTATTAATACGATGTATTGACGTGTAAGAGGGATTGTTCCCAGAGTAGATTTATGAAGTAGCATGAAATGGAAACACTCAAGCACAGTACAAATACCTCAAAAGTGTACTTAAATACAGTACTTGAGTAAATGTACTTTGTTATATTCCACCACAGAAATGTTTCCTGGAGCAGTAAAATACTTCACAAACAGTCTGAACTCAGCCGGAGGTTGTCAAAGGTCCTCCGAGCTGAAATCAGTTCATCTTTGTGTTTGTATTTTGACTTTTCTCAGATGAACCACAGCATCAGTGTGCCTTCATGTTTTTATACTGTATTTTAATTGCTGTTACTGCTGCTCGTTTGTGTATTTGAATGAATTTATCACCATCTGTGAAGCACTTTGTAACTGTTGTTTCAAAAAGTGCTATATAAATAAGTATTATTATTAAAATAAGAAATAATCTAATCTAATTAAAATCACTTTGGATGATTGTCACACACTTCTTAGCTCAGTGAAAAGCATGCAACTGACTGTAGGTGTATATTGAAAATAAATAAATGAACACAAAACACAACCTTATCTTATTTTGACATGATGGCTCTTTATTTCACACAAACATGCATTAAATGGGCATTTCTTTTTTCACATGTGGATGAATGTCTGGGTTAGTTGTTGGGTAAAAGTGTGTATATGAGAGAGAGAGAGAGAGAGAGAGAGAGAGAGAGAGAGAGAGAGAGAGAGAGAGAGAGGAAAAGTGAATATAATGTTTAATAAGTATTAAATACTCTTGGCTGTACTCACTCACATGGGCGTCTCTGTCCAGCCTTCCTGCTCCCCTGTGATTCCTGCTCAACACACACCTAAACACACACACACACACACACACACACACACACATCTAAACACACACACACACACACACACACACACACACACTCATCATTTTTATATTCTCCCAGCCTGTATTGATTGTTTAGGTTTCCTACTTGGTGCCACTGATGTATCAAACCTGGAGGCTTCCCCGGCTGCTGCGGTGCGCGGCGCTCACTTCAGACATCACTGGGAGCAGTGCAGGATTCAAAGAGGAGAGCCACCACAGCATCATTTAACATGTGGAAAAGGTTCCCATCACATCAGACACATCAAAGGGGGGCTCTGGATCCCTGAGGAGGAAAACAGGAGGAGGAGGAGGAGGATGGAGGAGGAGGATGGAGGGGATCAAACAGGAAATAGGTTAAAATTCAAGGGAAAGAAGGTTAGTGCAACATTCAAGGATGCAAACATTATTTGTCACTGAGAATAAGCTTATAAACATATAAATATTATCATTTTAGTGCAATAAAGGACACCAACATTCCCCCCATCATTAGTATTAGTATTATTATTAAAGAGCTGTGGCTGCTCCTCATCTCACAAAGCAGGCTAATAAAGTGATCCTGGAAAGATCTGCTGACATCTGGCGACGGCCTGCTCACCTGATCTCACTGCACTATTTATGTCAGGAGCGTTCATCATCTGTCTGATCGCTTCCTGCCGCCTCATAATTAAGTCCGCATGATAATCACGGCCTATTTTATTACGCCGAATACACTAAAAGGCGCCGAATTAACTGTTAGCGTCAGTTTTTGTTTTTTAAAAATTTAGTCTAACACCGGTTTGTGCAAAGCTGAGTGATGCTTAGTCAAAACCGATACTGGTTTGTCAGAAAGGCTGTAAAAAGTAGAGTGCGTGTTAATTAACGCGAGGACGATTTAATCAGTGAGTCTGACCTGAAACGTGAACGTCATAAAGAAAAAAAAAAAAAAAATTCCTGCGTCTCGTTTAAGGATATGAGTTAAAGTTTAACATTTATTTCCTCACCATACTGGAGAAATTAAAGTTTGGAAGTTTAAGATTCACTTTGTATATTTGGGTTAATGTGACAGTTTAATTAACTTAGAGACTAAGAATCAATTTTGATAAATGTCAAAGCGGATCTTTTTAGAGCACGAAATAAGATGAAAAAACGACCTATTATTCAAGGTACAATGCATTTAACAGTGACTTGAGTTTTTTGTAAATTAAATCAAGACGAATTTTATCTATAGATGGGGCTTAATTAATCAAATAAGAACTTCTTTTGTAATTGCCTAATCAATCTTACTGATGAACACTTTGTCTTGCAAACTTGTTCCTACATTGAAGCCCAGTGTGGAGTCAGTTTGGCCTCAAATTAAGTGTCCCTCACATTCCTCTGAGGAGCCAGAGAGCTCTCTGCTGTGCCACAAGGGAAATAAACATCTGTTTTCCAAAGGGAAACAACTGGAAATGTGTTCATCACACCCCGAGCACAGCGGAAAACAGAGAAGATGAAGATCTTTCACGACGCAGAAAAACTTCAAATGAACAGATTTGGTGCTTTGAACTACTGGAAAGAAAAGCTTAGTTATAATTTTAAGAAGGCAAACTGCAATGAATAATTTCAAAACTACAGGTTGAAAAAAAAAACAGACTAAAGTAATGTGGTGACTGCAATCAGCGGAGGCCAACTTACACCTATGTCAAACTGTTGAACTGTGCTGGTAACAGGAAACCAAACTAAGAGTGAAATATAAGACACTGGGTAAACCGCACAGAAACGAGGGGTCACTTCATTTAACTCTGGTCTGGAGAGGGAAAGACACTTGACTAACACAAACACACCAATGTTAACAAAGGAACGTCCACACAGGGTGAAGTATGCAGCCTGTGTGGACACGCTCGTTCATTAACAGTAGTTTTTCACCTCATCACTAATTTTAAAAAATATTTCCTGTTTTTCTGGAGCAGAAACCTCTTTTTTTTTTTTTTTTTTTTTTAAGGATTTTGATGTGACCTGTTATAATATATACGTCTCTTTCTTCTTTGAAGAAACATAATGCATTTTATTCAACTAGTTACCATTTAAATTCATTTAAAGCACCTAAGTGAGAGAAGGTGTCAGGCCTATTTCTATTCTTTGAATAGAAGAGTACTTTTACCCTGCTGGAATAATGCTGCACGGCAACAGCAACCTAACTTTAGACCGACAGTAATCAAACCCTTCCCTTTAACTTTCTACAAAATGAGCTGCAAATACTAAAATAGTGATTAAGCATTGTCCCTAAAAAGCAAAGAATTCGTAAATGTATCAAAAGGTGAGATCCAGAAATGCGTATGCTAATTTCTCTGATGATGAACGAACTAATAAAGTTTTAGTTTTCGGACACATTTAGGCTTGTTGAAGTATAGGTAATGACTAAGCGATTGGAGCAATGGTGCAACAGTTCAAGGATCAGAGGAAAGAGGGGAAAAGAAAACAACACAATTTTTCAAACTCAGATTTTTATTAGTCAGTACAAGTAAAATGAAACTGAGGACGAGTTTCTTCATCCCCTCCAAAAATGCACTTCTTCTGCGTCAGCGTTGGAGGCTGAAAAAAAAAAAAAACTCACACCTCCTTCTCCTTTTGAGTAGACTTGTGCCGCTCTCCTTCAAGGAACTTAACGAGACGGAAAACTATCGGCGAAGGGATCTAACGCACTAGTGGAGAGAGCATCGCTTCACAAATACAACAGTCGGAGTTGGAACAGTGAAAAATCATTTCTCGAAATATGCTAACGTGTATTGCAGAAGGAACATAAATTCTATAACATACACTCTCTTTTTCATACCCAAAGTAAAGTTTAAATTGATGTTTTGCCAAAAGTTAGTGGGATACTGCTGATATGGAAGAGAAGCAGTCACAACTGCTCATGGAAAAACTAAGTAACGGCAGAAACATTGCGTCGACTACATTCTTTTGTTACTCCCTTAGCAAAAATAACTATCTTTTCTGATTCAACCTCGGTGACTGGTTGACTTACACTTGCATGCACACACGTACACCATGCACACACTCTGACCTATGTCAAACTGACGCTCAATTACATACTGAATGCAATGCTTCGTACTGGAGCAAATAACACAAAAAGTGAATTATATATGTGTATATATATATATATCCACCTCTTATTTTCTTTAATCTTCTGTCTTCACTCCTCTGTTCAGCAGCCCTCTCAGAGCCTCCGATTGCTTTTACATCTCTGGGTGTTGTCTCTTGTTCTCCTCCAACATCTTCACATCCATTATTCTTCTCCATTTTCATGTGTCTTCTGGTAGCTGCTGAATTCATTCTTCTTCAGTATGACCATGTCTCCTGATGCCCACCTCAGTGTGTGCACTCTTATTCTCTGACATTTTCCATTTCAGAGGCCTCAGAGTGTGGACCTCAACACAGTCTTGAAAGTCCTACCACTGCCTTCGTGGCATCCACAGTGATTTCGAGAGCTCAAAGCTACATGTCCAGTCAGTATCGTGGGGGTAGAAAGGGCCTTTTCGGGGTGAACATTGGACCAACATTTCCCCCTCCTCTTGGACCTGGGCGTTTGCCTCTTAACCTTGGATCAGGGCCGTGGAACCGGGGAAATGGTGCATGTGGGGGTCCTCTGGGGAGTGGGTTGAGTGCTGGGTGGGGAGGCCGATGGGGAGGGCGATGTGGAGGGCGATGAGGAGGCCGTAGACCAGGATGACGGATGTCATGATGAGGTGGTGGCGGTCTCCTTGGAGCGTAGTGCTGAGGAGGGGGGCTGTGGTGTTGATAGTCGTGGGCATAATAAGGGTCCTCTGAGGGTGAGAGAGGGGGAGTGAGGCGCCCTCTAACTCTGTGGTAGTGGTGGGAGGGGCTGCCCGGCCTGAAATACGGATCATCTGGATGATGGTACGGGTCTTCCTGAAAGAAATGGGCATCGCGATGGCGGACCTCGTCATGGTAATGCATGTCGTCCGGGTGAGGACGAAACTCCTCAGGGTGAGGAGGGCGAGATCGCTCAAGATCATACTGTGGATCTTCTGGATGAAACATGGATTTGTGTTGATGGTCGTGGACCACCATCCCACTGATGACACTATTGACTCTGGCCCCAATCACCTCCGCTGTGTCAGCATGGGGCTCCGGCTTCTGCTCTCGGGGAATCATCATACTGCTGATTGCAGAGGGAGGGGCGTCAAAGCTGTGAGGAAGGGGAGGGAACTGTGGGACAGGGGGGAGGTTGCCTCCAAAGAAACCCGAGGACGTGGTGGCGTCCCGCTGGGGGGCCAGCTCTTGAGGTGTCTGCGTCTGCTCTGCTTGGTATGGATAAAGTCTTGATGTCTTGTTTTCCCCGGCCCCTCCAGGCGCTGTCACATTGTAGCCTCTGGGTGGCTGAGTGTTCCCCTCTGGGTACATGTCACCATACCAAGCCCTTTCACTCACCCCCTGAAAGCCTTCAACTGTCTGTGTGCTACCGGCACTGCCTGGGGCTCTTTCTCCAGGCACTGGCCCTCCTACTTGTGCAGAATTCTGCTGGTAATGTGCAACAGGAGCAGTAATCCCATGTTCTGGCATCTTGTGATTGCCATATAGGTAGGGCTGGTAGACCTGTCCATTCTGAGCCACTCCTGGCTGCAGGTGAGCTTGTTGCTGGGGATTGTTGGCGTTCTGCTGCCTGCTGTTCTGGTATGCAATAGGAACCGTGTTAAAATGTTCTCCAACAGAAGGCTGAGTTGTGGTAGAAGAGAACGGGGCCACCACGGGCTTGTCCATGATTTCATCTTGAGTAGGGGTGCCTCCGCCTTCGTCCCGCACTGGGGTCCCCTCCTGGATGTCTGTCCCAGTTACTGGGCTGAGGTTATCCCCCCCTGGCACTGGGGTTGCAGTGAAACCCAGGTCAAATGCACTGAAAGCAGAGTTCCCCTGCAGGAAGCTGTGGATTTTAGACTCTAAACTCACAGAAGAAGAGGACGCTTCAGGCTCGGTTGTCAAATCCATTTCTTTATGGAGAGCCTGGACCAGGGCAGAGGCTGCATTGGCAGTCTGAGGGGGGGCTTGGGAGCTTGTGCTCTGCCTTACAGTGGAGCTGGGTAAAGAAGGCACAGGTGCAACAGAGGAGACAGACAGGCTCTGAGAGGGTACTGCTGATGCAGATGTGGATGAGGGAGAGGGAGGAATCTTGCCTGTACTGGAGGAGTCTGAGGAGACATTTGCAGCTGGGCTGCTCAGAAGAGAAGTGATGCCTGGAGTGAAGAAATGAAAAATACACAAATGTATTTTAAGCAAGCTTGCTGCTTGTGATGAATGACATAATAAAAGATAATGCTTCCGTTTTCAAATTGAGCAAAAGAGTCCTTAATCTCACCGTCAAGGCTGCCTTGGCCCTGGACTTTGGAGAGAGCACCAAGGAGGTCTGCAGGACTCACGTCTACCTTGGAGAGGAGGTTTACCAGTGAACTGGCTTCCTGAGAGGCTAAAGGGGCAGCAGGTGTGGTCTTAAACGAGGAGCCAGTAGGGGCAGCTGCGGGTGGACTCTCCACTAATGGTGCTGCCAGACAGAGAGAGGTGATCACTTTAATTTATCATTGACATGTGAAGTGTTTGAACAGCAAATGCAGTATTTTCACTCCCAGAAAAAGGAGGACTATTACAGGAGGATGCTGGAACTTAAACCAGATCTCTGATCAAGAAACATGTATGTGACAGCACTCACCTGTGTTCTTCATGACAGAGCTTAAACTGTTGAGGATGGAGCCAATTTTACCCAGGTCAACACTTTCCAAAACTGCTGCAGGAGCTGACACAGGTGGTGCGACCTGTGTGACAGGCTGCTCTGTTGCCACTGATGGCTCCTTTTTTGCGGGGGCTGGAGTGGACACCTCTGGGTGGGCGGGGCGCTCAATCTGGTCCTCAACTGAGGTGAAAAATATGGCAGTGAGAGCAGTGAGACAGAGTTTGGGTGCTGTCAGATATGCATTTGAAGTAATGAAATGAGATTGTTATGACCTCCACAAAGGAGGTTATGTTTTCGGTGCTGTTTGTTTGTATGTCAGCAGGATTACAGATAAATCTACTGATCTAATTGTCATGAAACCTGGTGGGAGGGTGTTAGGAAGCCAAGGAAGGACCCATCAAATTTTGGAGCAGATCTGGATCAGACCTATGAATGTGCATTTTTTTGGCTTTTGGCAGAGGGTCTGAGCTCGCCAAGTGCCCTTCTAGTTTCATATTTGTTATTATGCAACAGTTAATTTTTGAATTGCAGATAATTTATGGGTCCAGAAGTAAATTGATGGATGAGATTACGCTGCCAAAAACATTGAAACAATCTCTCCAGCTGTCTGTGAAATACAAAATCATATTACATAATACATAAGTCTTTCATCTAAAAATGAAGTTAGAAAAAAGCTTCTTTTTTTTTTACAACAACCTTTAAAAACAAGTCAAAATACAGAATGTTATAATGACAAATAATCTTACACTGGCTATAAGATATTATGGTTGATGGTGATCTGCTGATTATTATTATACTCAATCGTTGTCAATCGTTAGATGTACAACGCATCACCACTTTCTCACACTGTACAAAAATGAAGCCAAAATATTCCGCTGGCATCTTGCACTGTAGACGTCATTTGGAGTCAGTCTCAAAATACACCCATACAACCCAATCACAGGTTAGAGATGGCTGTCAGCTCTTTGTATAGCATCAAATAATTAATTCAAAACACTGATCAGGAAAAAAAGAGCACTTGAACAAAAATCGGAACAATAAACTCCCTAAAATGACAGAAACCATCTTTGGGAAAGATCTGTTTGACGTGTACTTTTTAGTTTAGTGTAGTTAGTTTTGTAGTTTGGCTCATGTCCAGCCCCCTTACATAGAGGGGGCAGGCTTTCTACTCTACACGGCAACCAGCTACCAAGGGGCGATTAAGATGTTTTGGCTACACTTTCTGAGGAACCCTCATGTCGTCCATCTTTATGTACAGTTCGTTGATAAATCAATACAGTATAAATCATCTTTACACATGGCTAACACACTGAAGTATATATACACACTGGAAGATGGTAATATTCTATCCCATCAAAGTTGACTATGGCAGTTAACACAGATCATATAAGGTAAGCTGCAGCTGTTGTAGCCAATAAAAAAAATTATCTGGACATAAAAAAACATTAGAATGGCAGATATATGGCTGTCTGTAAAAATGTCTGATTTAAATCAGATGGCGCAGCGAATTGGCTACAAAGCAGATGGTCTTGGATGGTCTTTATTGACATATGAAGGCTGTGATGGGAGTTTCACTTAGTGCTTCTCATTTTTATTATTTTAACACATTTTTTTCACAACACTGCCACACAAAATCAGTAGAAATAATCGCATACATCATTCATAAATACTGTATTTAAAGAGCACTCACTGTGCAGTCATTAAGTCCCTAATCACCAGCCCTGTCCTTACCTATAATGCCACCGCTGTCTGCTTCCTCCTCAGAGAGCTCCATGTCTTCCACTTCACGATTGTCATTCTCCCCGAGAGCCTCTGGGTGTTTAGGGGATCCTCCGAGTGAGGACAGAGGGCTCGGGGCCGGTGGCTCTGCCTCATCATCCATAGCAGAGCCATCAAGATCTGGATCGGGTTCAGCCATTTCCAGACCATGAAAGGGGGACTCTGAGCCTGTAGGAGATGGTGCATCTGCAGAGGGTGAGGGGATGGGTGACTCGTCCAAGTCAGGCAGGGTGGCCTTCAGGGTGTCCAGCTTACGCTTCAAATGTGACACCCGATTAGCAAAAGTCTGGTAGGCCTTGAGAGGAGAAGTAATGGAGTATGAGTAAATGAAAAGTAAAACAATAACAAAAAATGGTCTATTACTGGCACTGAGTTGTTTCACAGTTAATAACAAGTTTAATCTATTGTATGACAAGTTTACTTTGTGGATGTATATTACAGTTTTTGTGTTTTCCTTGAACATTAACAGCTTTCATGTATGAACATGTTTGCCTTCCATCTTATCTTAAATGAAATGTATGTAAGCAGAGGTGGGTCATTCCTAAACCTAACCAAGCGGAGGCAGGTCTTTGGAGAATGCAGGTGGGAAAAAAATGGCAAGATGGCAACGCCCAAAATGCCAGACTTGAGGAAATGGCAGTCTATAAACCAGTGGCTGACATCACCACCTATGCTACAAATACATCTGCCACTCACATTAGCAACAATCTTGACCTCCTTGTATTGCATCTCGTAGAAGATATCTGCGTTGCTGAGGGCCTGCATGACAAGAGGCCCTCCTTTGCTTTGTTTGTCTAGGAACTTGACAAACTCTTGTAGCTGCGCACTTCCTTCTTCAAAGTCCTTGGAGAACTTCTTTCCACCAGCCTTATCTGCAAGAGTGAAGCATGTAAGGATGAAATTTGAGGCAATGTAAGAAAAGGCAATGATTATTTTGAAGCCAAGATCCATCTGAGTGTTGCAGTAGGACAGATGGTACAGCGGTGGGAGACGACTAAAGCAGGCACCTTTGAGCTTCTTGAGGGCCTCAGAACTGCAGATGTCAACCCTCATAGCCGCCAGCTGCTTTTCTCTCAGGTCAATCTCCTCCAAAGACTTTTTGTACTTGTGCAGTTCGTCTACCAGTGCCTGAGGCTAAAGCAGAGGGAGCAGTTAGCCACAGTGTTGGACCAACACAATATTAAAGCAAAGGTGGGAAAAAAAGGACACCTATGATCATAACTATCTTTATTAGTTTAATTAGTTGCAGTCTAGTTAGGGTTTAGTTCAGCTTAAAACTCTAATTTCTTGCTTACCACAAATTCAGCAACAACCTTGGACCGTAGATCTGCGTTACACTCAACTGGAGCTTTAAAAAAATAGGAATAATTAGAGATCACCCCAATATCACCCCACCCAGGTGTGACACATTCAGTATTTGGACAACAAAATACAGTAGAATTAAAATTTAAAAAACTGGGATATGCCAGAATAAATCTATAGTAACTAACTGAACAACAAACTTTTACTAATTAACAAGAATAGATGCAACATCTGTGTATGAAATGTAATACAGGAGCTAAAAATAAAACAACACACTTACTTTTTTGCTCCACAGGTGTCTCGGGAGGGGACTCGTCTTTGACTAAACTACTCCGAAGGTCAGCAATGAGCGCCCCTGAATAAACACCCCTGTCCTCCCAGATGGACAGTATCCTCTCTACCGATTTAAGTACCTTGGGATCACCGTCAGAGCTGGAGAAAGGAGAGATGAGGACGGAATAAGAACAAGGAAGCCAAGAGATTTATGATTTGTTGTAATGACATTTGCTTATTTATGTGTGAGGAACTTCTTTGAATGAATAAAACAAAGGGTGGAACAAAGGAGACAGAGAGTGTGACAAACTAAAGCACAGGACAAAGGAGGTCGAACAACAGGAAAACAAGTCAACCTCCACAAACATCATCACTGCATCTAATATACTGTACATTATACTGTTGAACTACTTACTGGACCAACAAGAAGGCGTCACGAAGCACCTCAGCGAACGCTGTGCGGTAAACCATGGCATTTTTCCTTTTACAGTTCTGAATGACATCATTGGCGACGTAAAAAAGGTTGAGCCTTTGTGAGGCATCAGCTGAGGAAAGAGGGACAGTGATGTTAGATTGAAGGCCAAATAACCTCAAAAACAAGCTGATGTCTTTTGACAGTTTCTCAATATTTGCAGACACCAGTAGTGCTGCATCCATCACCTATTAGCAAAATCTAAAGAAATTACACATTAATCTCACACACAAACATATTTACTTTATGACATTAAATGAGAAAAGCAAACAAGTCTTAGTATCTAAAATGTCTAGTATTTTCAATATACAAATTACAGTAATTAATTGCTTTGATTAACGAAAAGACATTCAAATGTATGACAATGACAATTCATTAATTATTAAAATTGTGACTAGTTAACTCTCAATGAACAAACTTGTTTCATTAGAGATCCAAAACGATCAGGAAGCCAGATAGGTTGATTATAAGTCACGTGAGAGAGCATGTAGTCAGTGACATTTAGACTGTGCAACATAACATTGCACCATCATCACAATCAGTGTTACCATTTATGGTATTTAGGGCTGCAACCGATGATTCTCTTCATTATCGATTGATCTGTTGATAATTTTCTCACATAATCGATTAGTTGTTTGGTCTATAAAATGTTTGACGTCCTCAAATGTCTTATTTTGTCCACAACCGAAATATATTCATTCAGTTTACTGTCATACAGGAGAAAAGAAGCCAGAAAATATTCACGTATAAGAAGCTGAAATCTGAGAATTTGTTTGTTTTTCAAAAAAATGACTCAAAATGATGAAAAATCTCCAAGTCATTGCAGCTCTAATGTTGTCTTAAACTTTAACTGTGCCCAAAGGGTGAAACACTGCATCTTCAAAAACATCTGGTTTCAAAGCCAATAACTTCAGACTGAACACCAAATTGCGATCTTAAGTCCATCAGGTGGTAGACAGAAAGCCATGTTTTTTTTACAAACCACAAATGTCAGGTATTTTAACATTTTGACAACAACAGGACAAACAAAAAAAACTGTTGTAATATTTTTAAAAGGTGAAAGGTTTCATTACTACTGAGGCAACCTCTGAGGCAATTGTATTCAAGTGTTCACCAAAACATCATCAACAGAAAAGAGTTCACTTTCAAGTTACTGTAAGGCAAACGGATTTTATTTATTTATGACATGACCATTCAATAGTTAAAGTGAGTGATCACACACCACTGTAGTCCATACTAATATGTACTTTGTGCTGTTCCCAGTCAAACTGCGTCTGAGCTAGCTGAAACGCAATTTACAACACACTATTTCAAGCACAAGCTGCAAGCTGAGAGAAAGACACACAATAGTGAAGCAAGGCCTCCTGTGAGTTTTGAGCCACTTCTGTGGTAGTAAAACCCAAATCTACCAGCCAACCCTGGCAGAGAAGTCCATGATCAAATGTGTTATAATCTGCAGCCATGTTGGATGTGAAAAACACAGAAATTGTTTTGGAGCATCAAAATAGCAACACTTCAAAAACACAAGAAAGCTTCCAACTTTGATTTTTTTTTTTAAAGTGTTCAGATGGCAATTACAGCAATAATGAGTTAGTTATTTAATTTGATTTAAGACCACCTTAATCTAACAGCACTTGTTACTATGACAGAAGCCAGACAATCTCACGTATTTCAAAATAAAGATCTCTCAAGGTTAATGCTGTGTGCAATTAATGTTTCTAAACTAAACTGAATGTACCTGTCTGTTAGGTGTATTTTAAGATTTTACGACAGTCTTGTCCCTGTTCCCCGTTGACTCATCGTATAAACTTCCCATCAAATGGCAGCATTGGAAAAGCAGCAGAGAAAAGTGTTTTACCCACAGACCATAATCAAAAGTTTACTGAACCCTATTAAACAATTCTTGTTGTTCTATATTCCACAGGAGCAACTCATGATTATGTTCATTATCTGTTTATCTATCAACTGTTCAGTGTAAAAACAGAAACAAATCACAATTTCCCTCATGCAAAGGTGACAAACATGTTTTGTCTAAAACCAAACATATTTAAAACATAATTATATAAAACAGACAAAAGCAGCATTGCAACGACTGCAGTTCAGCATTTTTCCATAACAGATAACCTTAACAATAAATCATCTATCAAAATTGTACATTATTAAAAAGATCAATTAATGAATCGTCATATTGTCTTAGCCTTTATGTATTCATTTACATATTCAGGTGTTAACATTGCTTGAATAAATGCAGAATCCAATTAATATTATCATTATTATTTTTGTTTTGGCCTCCTAAAATGCCACTGGTAGTGGGCTTTACCACACATATACAGACAGCTCAGGTTCACAAGACACATGTTGTCAGATCTTGCAGCAAAGGCTCATTCATGGAGCACATTTTTAGAGAGAAACATACACAATCTAAAAAAACAGCTATGTAACCAAGGCCGACATGAAGACAGTGTTTCAGAAGATGAAACCAAATCCATGACAAAAAACCAACCACAACAGGCTGTGCTGTCTCGCTCAGCAAAAGACAAGTGACAAACTCTATGATCAGTCCTTAGCATCGTCTTTGTTCACAGTAAGAAGCACCAAAGTCAAATGTACAAACAGTAGACGATGACTGCTTTAAGGTCTCGACTCATGTGAATGTCACACAAGGTACAAAGCTATTCTGTTAAGACACAACATTTTCAATGACACATCCATCTTAGCACTTATCAAGGGAATAAGTGGGGACTTATCTACAGGCAGCCGGTGGACAAGAGACTTGCCTTTAGGGACCTTTTGTCTTGTTCTCAACACTGAGAAGACCAACGAGCTAATCGAAAATTTCAGGAAAAAAGATTTCCCTCAGCATCCTCTGTGGATTAAAGGTATTGTAGTGGAAGTGTCAACAGCTTCAGGTTTCTGGGCCTGCACATCTCTAACAACCTGAGTTGGCCAGAAAAAAACTCAGTCACTGTCATGAGGGACTGCAGCAGCTCTGTTTCATCAGGTTGTTGAAGGAAGGGGGCCTGAGTGGTCGGCCTCCCACCCATGACAAGCAGTCTTGTGGAGTGGGCCCTCGCCGCTGTGTGGTACGGCAAGACAGCACTAAAGGAGAGGAAGGCTCTCCAGAGGATCATGGGAACACAGCTCCCCTCAATGGACACTCTGTTCCCACATCACCCCCCTGGAGACTCTCTGTTTAGGTGGAGAAGCTCCAGACACCAACTAAAATATCACCAATCAAAAGAGTATCACAACCAACAGGAAGCACTTTTTTCCAACAGCTGACTACGAGAGGCAACTCATATTGTGACGATATACAATTGCAATATGAATTGCGAGTTTTGGTGGGAATGGTAATGCTTTACATTTCATTTTGAAATGTGAAATGATTTCTGCTGTGTTCTGCACTAAATAAGCATAAGCATGTTCTCTTATGTCTGGGGATTCTGACATGACAGGACATCCCTGTAGCTCAACAATACGTCATTTATAATGCTATATTATGACATATTTTATGTTTTTTCTTTTTATACTCATTACTATGTGTATATTTTGTTGTTTTTGCACAAGAACTCCAAAGGCCTTGTCCACCTGTACGGCAGCAAATGGCAAATAGTCTTGAAACTTGGAAACATATGTGTGATTGTGGTTGGAATAGCTCTACACAGCATAAATACAGTCTCTTCTTCCTGTTTAAAGATTCATCACAGTAAACTGTTTGTACATTTTTCTTAACTTCTTATAAAAAAAACAACATTTGGTAGGTAACCGGTAAATTCTTTCTTTAACACCCTGAAATATTAAAAAGCAATGCTCTAGTATGCATCCCAGGTAAAACAGCAATCTTACGCAACAAGTAGTATCTGTGACTTTGCAACAAAATTATTTTAAGTGCACTGCCAATCATCAATCAATCAATCAATCTTTATTTATATAGCGCCAGTTCATAACAGTGTTATCGCAAGACACTTTCCATAAAGAGCAGGTCAAGACCAAACTCTTTAATTAAGAGAGAGACCCAACAATTCAAGAATTCAAAAACTTCCAAGTCTCTACTGAACCATCCCCTACTGTGGAAAGTTTAAATCAAGCCAACAGACAACAAAGCGATTCATCAACACCATTTTAAAAGATGAGATTAATTCAACTACGCCTGAAGAGCTGACTACAAACAATACAACCCAGGATACAGTAGCACCATGGCAGGATTAACCTGTTTGGAGTCTTTGGGAAACAAATTTGCTTTTGGGCGTTGTTGCCTCCAAGTTTCCATCAAGTACAGTACACCCATCCCACTAAAGCCGGCAGCTCTGATATATTTTCTCCTCCTCCAAAACCACCAAGTAATGTTATCCTGATACATTATGTAGCAACAGGATTTTCCATGCGTCAGTGAGTTTGAGGTTATTGGATGAAACACAACTTTGTTAAGAAAAAGTCTTATATCAAATATGGACACACGGTCACCAAGACAATAATGCAGGTCCCTGCTAATATTGTACAAATTAACAAATTTGCAAATAATCACATTGCAAAAAGGCAATTGAATACACATTGAACTGCATTTTTTCTGGCATTTGTACATTTGATTACTGATCATTTACTTAATGATCCTTATCACAACAGCATTGTCCACCCATCCATCCATCCATAGCCCTATAATTGCTAAACTATTAATTAATTTACACTTAATTTTAACCTATTATATTTCTAGCTATACATTTGAATTTTGCTTTGCTTATTTGAACCTCTTTTCTGCACAATATACAGTAATTTCTTCTCTTGACTGAGTAAAATCAAAGATCCCTCTTAACGAAAACTTGTGTTTGTTCTGCTAAAATTTTAAAATATTATCTCAGACTATAAATAATCCCACTTGAGCGCCGGTGCCAGCTACGCTTCTCTGCTAACAACACAACGTGTTAACTACAGGAGCTGCTGGTTGGATGAGATGGGAGAAGCCAGTTTACCCGGTATTTCAAACTAGGTGTAATTAGCCTGTAAGTCAGTCAAACACAGCCAAATTAAACGGTATCATGGTCATTTTGAACACTTGGGGAACTCCAAAGGAGACCAGCCCAGAGCTGAAGCAGCAACTGTCAGTGTACCAGGCAGTAAATCTACTCACATTTCCTCAGACACTTCATCCACTGACGCACAACCAGGCTGTGGTACTTCTTGTTGTCGATGCACCACATGGACAGTCCCTGGATCGCGTCCATCGTGTTTGAGACATTTTGAAACTTCCTCTCCAGAGTGGACTCCAGAGAGCCGCCAGAAGCGCCCCCTGCTCCCGCTGCCATGTCCGGAGGAGCTCGACCGACTGACGCTAGCCGTGGTTAGCACTTAGCTTAGCATGCTAGCTTAACGTAGCACAGGCACCGCCGCTGAGCCCAGCAGCCATTGTAAAGCTACAAGAGCTTAAATGATCCGTGTGCCGTTTCCCCTCGCTTTCTACGTCTATAAATCATCCACGGTGAGCTTCTGTATCACAGCTAACACTTTATATCGGGTAACGTCTGAGGCTAAAACTTAGCGCCTTGCTACATCCTGGAGTCTGTTTACTGGTTGCTGGTGGAGCGATGGAGGACACTTCCGCAAACACGACGTTAAGATGGCGCCACCCAGCGTCACGGAAGCTCAGAGTTTTCAGCGCCACCTGCTGTGTGTGTTTGGTAGGAAAATGTTTATCATGACAGCAATGTTCAGATCTTTTACTGAAGTAAAAGTAGCAATACAACACTCAAATACAAATAAAAGTACAACTTTCTTAATTTTTACCCAGATAAAAGCACAGAGCTATTATCAGTAAAAAATATAAAAAGTAAAAGTACTTATTGTCATGTAGGTGTCATGAGTGTTATAGACTACTTTTGGTATAGTAATACTAAATGTGGAGCTACTTTTAACAGTTTAAATACTACAGGGAAGTTTAATTGGTAGTAATGTATCATAATTCTTAAGATGATCATTTTTGCATATGTTGTATCTTTATCTGTATAAAAAGTTTTATCTTGTCTTTATTTGAACAGAAACTATATGTGTCAGATAAACGTAGTGGAGTAAAAAGAACAGTATTTCCCTCTGAAATGTGCAGAGTACGATCAGAAAGTAGCACCAACTGGAGATACTCTAGTTGGAGTTATACTTATTTGTCTTATGGAACCAGTGCTGCACTGAAATAATTAGAGATCTTTAGTGTTTAATTATGGTTAACTGATGAACTGATCAATTTAGGAAAAGCTATTATAGAGTAATTGATTGTGTTAGAATTTAAATCATGCATTATAAAACTCCGATCATGCTTTGCATAAAAGAGGATAATTAAAAATCAAACTCCTGCCAACACATACCAGCTGTCTAATAAAAGCTCCAACTGCTGCTCTGTGGCTCAGATTTCATTCATTCATTTAGGTGGAACTAGATGGCTAACACATTACAAATGAAAGAAAATGGAAGCTTTAAATCTTTAAGTAATAAGTAAAGTATCTACACTGTAAAAAATGTAATTAATCTGACCGGCTTCAGACAAGCGTTGGGCTGTCAGTGTATTTCACTCCAAAAATCAAGAAGCATTTAAAGTATTTTGATGAACCATATAATTCATTTAATATAGAAAAATATGAGCATTTATCAATTAATCACCAATAATGACAATGTCATTTTAAGAAACAAAAGAAATGGCCTTAAAAAAAATCAAAGAAAAAAAAGACATACAACTGGGAAATAAGATTTTTACTCTATTTTCAGTTTTTCTTCTATTTCACAAATTAAAGATCTATAATCTATCACAGCAAAACCTGTATGATAGAATGCTACATTTTATACACCAAAACAACATTACACTACACTATTGTTCTCCACCACGTGCCAACAGTTTCCATCTTAAATAACACCACTCAGGGCCCATGAAAACAGTGCAGCCTGAGGAGCATCTGGTGAAACCACGACTTTACCATCCTTAGTTAAATATTACACTTTTTGTAGAATTGATCATGTAATTTCAGGCAAGTGTACTTCGTTTATTTATATCATGTAAGTAAGGCTGACTGGTGACAAACCACCAGAGATGAAACACCATTCAACATGAATGATATCTGATTTAACAAATGGTGGTACAATGTGCCATCAAAATGAAATGATGTGTTCAAGAACGGAAATAGTTGAGTTTGTCACATCTCCATACATTATATTCCTTATTACATAATCAATAGTAAGTTTGAGTGATACAAATCCATGTTAAATAGGACACAGAGAGTGTTGGATTTGGGGCATTTCAAAATAATAAGCTAAATTTACTTTTTATGACTTTGAAGTGCTTCCATCCTCAGTGCTAAAACGACAAGATCTTAAATAAAACACAATCATATGACAAGCACTTTAAAAGCACTCTTTTGGCTCCAGAAGTCAGTCGATGGGACAAGGTTTTCAAGTACTGATCCTCTTTTTTAATAAATAATATTACAACTCTTTTATGTTAGCAAATGTTTAACTTTTCCTCATTGTCATCCAAAGTGCAGTTACATCTAATTCAATGTACACTGAAATACATTAGGCCTGTTTTATAATACACATTAAAAAGTTTATCTGCTGGCTGGCTACAGGAGTAACGGACACATGATCATCCAACCTAATAGTTCCTAAATAATTACTGATCAGTCTGGTTGTGGTATCTCTTTTTACCATAAGTGGAACTACAATTACTTTCATTTACAAACAAAGATGTTGTCTGTTTTAAGTCCCAATAAATAATGACTGTGAGGTGTGTAAGGTCTATGTGGTGTGAAAATGCAAAATGGCTTCATTTGGCACATTTTGGCGGTGGCTACACGCCTTTGTTCTTCCATGTGTTATAATCAACTAGCAAAATACTGTTTTAACCTTCCTAAATTAACAAATAAACTGTTCACGATTTGTATATTTTATTAAACAGGTCAATTAACAATTATTTTTACTACAAATTAAGCTGCCAATCTCTTTCTCAATTCATAGTTTCATTTGTTGGTCTATGACATCTAAGAAAATGGCAAAAGTTGCCGTAAACAAGGTAAAACTAAGAAATGTGGGGCATTTAATGCTTTAAAAACAAGTCTACAGATAAATGACTAATGGCTTCAGTTCTAAACTGAGCAACGATCCTCTGTTTCCTTACTTTCATAAAAGTGATATCTGTTATTTCTACTTTTTTTTATCAATGGCATGAAATTCCACACGGCCACTGTTTGGGCTGTGCTCCATAATATGAAAAAATACAAAACAGCTTTACCTCAATACACATGTAAAGTATTTCCAACATCTTGTAACTTAATAAAAGTCAATGCATACAAAAATGATACTCTTACAGGCCAACAATTTACAATTCCTGGCATAATAGTGCAATAACTTTGCGTTAATCGGAAAAACACACTGGATAGTTGAGGGTTAACGAGTGTCTCTTTGCATTTCTCCGTCTTCTTCTCCTCTTATGGTTTTCCATGCCCAACAGACATCGAAGACTGGCTCTGCAACTTTATTCTTATGTAATCAAGTCCGCCCTCTGCTGTCACGCTGGCTGGCAGGCTGTGGCACCTCCACGTGGTAGCAAGGTCAGCTAAGGCCAGCTAAGGTGAGTCAGTTGTAGTAATGGAGTCAGTTGAGGACACTACACACTCCTGTGCAGCTGGGCTGCCGCAAGCCGAGAGCAGAGAAACCTCAAGCTGCTTCCGATTTCCTCCCTTGCTACATAAATATGACGACCCTCTTAAAGTGCCAGCACTGTCTGTAAACTCACGTCCGGTGGTACAGCTGTCCAAAGCTGCTCCAACTGTTTCCTGCACTGGAGTTTTCCGTTTTTTAGTTGATCCAGGTAGACATGTGGAAGCGGTGTCAAGTGAAGTGGCGGCCTGGCAGATCCCACGTTGTCCGTGTTGATGGTACTTATGGTTGACTGGGACTTGGCCAGACTGGTCAGGGTCTGACCAGCTCAGTTTTCTCTTCTGCAATGGGAAAGTAAAACCAAAAATAACAACCATGACGAACCAAAAACCACAATTAATATCTTTAACCCTCTTAAAAACAAGCTTCATGCAGTGTCTCCTAATCTCTACAGTAATTATACTTTCTCATCTCATGTTTTAATCTTGTTGTATCTTCCTTTGCCTACCTGTATTAATATATTCTACATGGATGCTTGGCAGATAGAAAACATGCTGTTATTATAAGAAATGATACTTAGTTTTGTTATTTTAACACCTCTGAGTCATGACGCCCCCAGTTTCATTATTACACACTTAGAGTAGAGACAATGTCATGTTTACTGTTTAAAACCTGTTTATACTTGCAGACATCATAATATATAATAATCTTATTATACATACATATACGTATATATATACGTATATATATATATATATATATATATATATATATATATATATATATATATATATATATATATATATATATATATATATATATATATATATATATATATATACACTTCTTTCATAATTTACATTCTAATTTTACTTACTACTTTTTAATTACACATATTTATATGAGCACCGTTGGATGGAACCTGAGAATTTCATTGCCAACAACTGCTACACTGTAATTGTCATGCATGTGACAATAAAGACCTTGAACTTGAATATGATAACAAAGCGAACATCCAGTATGAGGCTCACCTTAACTGGCATGTGGAGCTGATTTTGGTGCCAGTGTGGTCTGGGAGCGGTGGTCTGTCTTTGTGTGTCTGTGGACTGAAATGCCACCTGAGGGAACCAACTTTTTAGCATCATCTCTATCTGCAGCAGATTTTGGAGGTATTTCTCACTGCAGAAAAAAGTTACAGAACAAGACAATGATGAGTAGGGATGACAATAACAATATCCCCATTTTTTATTAGGTTTGCTACTTGTGATGGTCATACCCCATGTCAGGCTTCTGCAGTATCCCGAGAATCCTTTGCAATCTGTCGATGGCAACGCTCTGCTGGAAACTGGTTAAACCTGCCACAATTAAAATATACCAATCAAACATCAAGAAAAGAAAATAGGCACTTACAGATTTAATCACATGATGGTGTGCACTAAAATTTGAGATGACAATCATGTTTGATATTGCTCAACCACAAACCTTTGTCAAATCGCCCGGTCTTTAGTCCATGTAGAAGCTGAAGCAAAGGATGGGTAAACATTTGCAAATCTGCACACTGAGGAAGTAAGGAGATGGATTAGTTTTACCACTACAACTGTTCTGGTCCTCGAAATACAGAAACAGAGACCTGGGAATCAGTTAAAGGCTGCTCACCTTCTGAGCGAAGGCCAGGTCCCCTGGTGTTGCCGAGGACGAGCCTAAAGTGGCAGCTTCAGGAGAACAGGCTGAGACGGGACGCTTCGTCTCATCAGGGCGATGTTCAGGACGGTCTCTCCTAGACCTCAAGTGCTGCTGATCTGAGCGAGCTGGGAAATCAAGGTAATTTCGAGATAGGGCGATTCCTTCATCAGCTGAGATGGACTTTCTTATTCCGCTGTCCCCTTCTCCCTCTGAGAAGACGTCCGCTTCATCCTCAGTCTGTTCATTCTCACTGAGGAGGAAGCTCGAAGTGGACGGTATTGAGTCATAAGATGGCCATTTGGAAGAACTGCCCAGTGAATTCATCTGTAGAAACAGAGAGATGATAATGTCCAAACAGGACTTCAATGAGGACAGCTTTTGGCGCTGGGCTAAATCAAACAAGCAGGCCTGCAGTATACATATCAAAAGGAGTTACACATACAGAACATTAGGGCTGCAAATAATTATTATTTTTATTGTTGATCACCCTGTTGATTATTTTATGTTGTTTGGTCCGTAAAAATGGTGAAAAATGTCGATTGTTGTTTCCCCAAACCCAAGGTGGCGTCGTCAAATATCAAGTTTTGTCCAAAACCCCAAAATATTCACTTTACTGTGACAGTGGAGGAAAAAACACATTTGAGAAACTGGAATCAGAAAATTTGGATATCTTTTCTTTCTAAATAACTCGCAAAGATGAATCGATTATTAGCAATAATTTTCTGCTCTACAGTACATTATCAGTACAATACATAATAAAGCAAATCTGATGGAGTCACACAATCACACAAATCAAAGCATTTACATGAAATTTCCATCCCTAAGGTGAAATCTTTGTAAAACATTTAGTACAAGCAGTACATGATACTGGCTGAATAAAAAGTCACAAGACTTTCAATAGTGACGCATTAGGATTAGTGACAGACCATCTGTAATATTAATATAAAGAATTACATACATTCATTTTTCATATTACTCAATTACAAGTGTCTAATAAAACCTACAAGATTTATCACTACAATAGATGAATAGATACTTAATTCCTCCCCTAGGGAGAAATTCAGGATAATAATCTTTTATATATTCTCACATCACAATATTGGCATTATATCAACATATCAGTCAACCCATATTACAGGATACATCTTAAGTTAATCATATAACACTCTCAGTATTCATTATACAATCCACGATAAATTATTACATAAGTTGGAAGCACAGACAGGACAGGACTCCTGCTCCTTTATGACTATCAGCACGTCGACTCACACAGTGCCAGAAAGTGTGTGTGTGTGTGTGTGTGTGTGTGTGACAGAGAGAGAGAGAGAGAGAGAGAGGGGAGAGAGGGTGTGTGTGCATGTACTCTGGCGTCCAGTGGAAAGTAGTTGGGACAGATGTGTACAGCCACTATTTACCTCCTGTGACCTCAACATTGATGATAAACCTTTAACCTGTTTGTCACGTCTGGCACAAACTCTCCAACCACGGTTGTACTTTATGAACTTATCAAGTGAAGATTTATTTAATATCTCTATATATACATGCATAAAAACAAAATATATACAAGTTAACGACCAATAGTGGCTAATTGTATTTAGCATAACACAACGTATACGTGGAGTTTGTCTTTCCAACTTTCCCTAAAAGCATAACAAAAACTCAAGAGGAGGTCTCACCTTTTGCCCGAGCAGAACTGGGTTGACAAAGACGGTAAAATAAAACAGATACGCTTGGGAAGGCACGTTATGCTACTTGGACACGTTGAATAATTACAAGTCTTAAAGAAGTGCCTTAAAACGAACGAACGGCTGTGTTTATCCCGGCTGACGGTGCTCGGTGCAGTCCAGCCCTGTCTCACCCGTCGTCGTCGCCCGTGTTTCCTTCACTCCGTCAGTGTCCAGCGTGTTCAAAAAGTACCCACACACAGCGCGACGGACGCTACACGTGCTGGGTCGGTACTGAGCCGTGATTGGCTGAGCGGAGGCTCGGTCGTTTCGCAGTGGCTCAGAGGCTTGGCCAATCAGGAGCGTCCGCGGCGCCGGTTGGCTGGTAAACACGGAGGTCCCACCTGACTTACCGCGGCAGCACGTGTGGGTGGTATGGCTGAGGCGAGGGGAGCTGAGCACGAGGCTCAAGGCATGTGCTGAACAATTTGGTATGCAAATTAGGTTACATTTGGTCCGACGCAATAAGGAGAGTCACGTAGTAATAACAATAATGATAGATAGATAGATAGATAGATAGATAGATAGATAGATAGATAGATAGATAGATAGATAGATAGATAGATATTACTATTATTATTATTATTGTTATTGTTATTGTTATTGTTATTGTTATTATTATTATCATTATTATTAATCGTGATGATAAGAATACTAATACTAAGAAGAAGAAGTCAGGCTGTTGGTATTTGTGTCCCTCTATTTTCAGTGTGGTTCTGTTTTTAGCTTGTTTGTTTGTGTTTACCTTTATGCCAAGCAGTGCTCTATTTCACTGAACAGACACCTATCAAGAGGCAGTCCTGATAACATGAGCATACAGATACAATTTAGACCAATAAAAGACTGAACAATGTGCATAAAAGATTAACAGGAAATGGTTTAGCTTTGTCACAATGTGACCAATACAGCTGTATTGGTCACAGGCGTCACGTTTTTATCTGCACCAATTTAACAGTACTCGAAGATACCCCACTCTCCAGCTATGTATGGTCATCCCTCTTTATTTTCTCCCAAACAGTCATAAAAATAACTCAAATACAATGGACCCAGTATAAAATCAAGACATGAAATAGCTTTTTTTTTTTAAATGAATGCATGCCTCCACTTTTAATCAATAGTCTACGCTCTCATTAAATTGAGCCAAATGAGGCTTTTGTTTTTTTGTTTGCGCTCTAGAGGCAAAGTGAATGTAGATAAGACAGACAAGATTACGAGATATGGCATCATAGGCCTATTAGAGCTACAGATATAAAGCTCAGTCTTATATAGTTACATAATGAGATTGCTATATGCTTAGGAATGAATCTCTGCTTTCGTAGCATGCACGCAGAAACAGGACGCTGTCACCTGCAGGAGGATGTGGCAGCTAACTGATTAATAGTGATGAACTGCGGCTGTCACTGCCATGATCAGAAAACGTTTTAATTAAAGTTTGACAGAGCTCCCAAGAGGGTTGATTTTCCAAGCAGTCTGTTCTGGGTGCGCATGCAGATCAATAGTTTTCTTTTTATGGAAAATTGTTTGTGCTATTCTCGCCAGGGGCTCCTTGCAAAGATCCCATCACCATGCAAACAGCATCTGCCAGCTACAAACGGCGATGGCCAATACCGATAAAAGCTCTAAAAACAGAACTGCGGTCAGAGAAACTGCTGAAGACAGATGCTCAACCTGCTGTTAGACACCTTTTGCAGTGTGAATTCAGCTACTGCTTGATGATATTGTTGCATTTAATATCTGTAAGAAGGACTCTAAGATAACTATTGAGACTTGGAGTGTTTTGCACATGGTTCCCTTTACTTCTTGCAGTGGTCAAAGAAAAAAGTTTAGAGAAAAAAAAGAGTAACCAAAGGCAAATTGTTAAGTACTCTGAAATATGCTGGAACACTGTCAGACTGGTGGGGACATTTTAATTAGTCTAAATTTGGTCTTCGCACATTCACATTCACATTCACAAGGGAGGCACATTTTTGAGCATGAGCAGCAGCCAGTGTGTTATGCTGTGGAGGGAGAGCTGTTTGTTATGTATGGGGACGGTGAGCTGCTGTAGGTGCTTCTGACCAGGTGTGACCTGCGTTTTGAGATGACAGGTGGCCCAATAAATGAATATCCAAGTAGTGACGTGTTTGTAATTCTGCCAACCCTTTAGTTGTTAACTGATAAGGGAGCAGCAGTGTGTGTGTATGTTTGAGTACGCATGTTGGGGCCAACAAAGACATGTGCACAACCTACGTATATTACACACACACACACACTGCAAAAGCAGACTTAGAGCCCTGTGTTCCCCCTTTGCAGATAAAAACCTCCTGAGGGATTACAAACGACAACTTGAACTATCCAATTACCTGATTCCATTCATGAAAAGCTGTTCAGTTATTAAAAGGGTAAAAAAAAAAACACATTTTTATAAATGTAGCCATTCAAATTATTTTGCCATCACAAGACGGTGAAAGAAAGAGGAAGAAAATTTTGCTGTTGAGCAAGATCCCTGCTACTCTTAATTAGATTGCAGAACATAGTCAGCAGTTTTCATGAGGACTGCTTCTTCGTCAAAAAGTAGTTCCAGTGAAAACTGCTCACAGTGAGGTCTGCCGGTTATCCACAGTAAGAAGCATAATTTCCCCGTTGAGGGTTTAAAAAGGGAACTTTTCAACGCTGTAACAAATTAAAAACAATTTGGCGCCATTATATTTGGAGTGAAGGAAGAAATAGGACTAAAAACTGCCACCAGATACCACTAGAACAGGGGTGTCACACTCATGTTAGTTCAGGGGCCACATACAGCCCAGTTTGATCTCAAGTGGGCCGGACCAGTAAAATCATAGCATAATAACCTATAAATAACGACAACTCAAACTTTTCCCTTTGTTTTAGTGCAAAAAAGAAGAAAATTTTCGCATTTAATGAACTATCTTTTTACAAAACATTATGAACGACCTGAAGTTTGTCTTTACACTTTGCAAAGTCATCCCGCGGGCCGGATTGGACCCTCTGGCGGGCCGGTTGTTTGACACCCCTGCACTAGAAATAAGAGAGATGTTATTTTTTTAAGTAAGTGAACTGACCCTTTAAAAACAGGTCTAGCAGTCAGTCTCTTTTAGTGTAAAATATAGGTAATTTACTGCACTGCTTCCCTCAGTCTTTACAATGCCACCCATTGACGGGATATCAACATGACCTAGTAACATCTCAAACAAGTGAGCCTGGTGTGAACGTTTAGCTCTCCCTGTGTGAAGGGAGCGAGAGCATGCGTACGTTAGAAAGCCCCCTGCGGTGAGAGCTTGGGGTCTGACAGATGTGCGCGGCTGATGCGTCTCGCTTACGGGAGTTTAACACCACACTGTGCCGTAGTGACCTTGAATTAATTAACAGTGCTTCTACAAAAACATCTCCTGCATTGTTTGAATTTCCTCCAGAAAATGAGGTCACATCTAACTACTTCCAAGGCTTTTGTGGGAAATATACCACTTTTGGTGCTGCACACTACACACCTGTGCTTACACCGCTTTGTCTTCCTTGTTTAAATAGTTGAACTGTGATAAATACTTGTTCACCAACATAAGCTTTTCAGAAAATGTCTCACATTTATTAGTTTTTTCCCCATTAGTATGTTTGTGATGGAAGATTCAACACTCAAAACATCATCATCCAAGTACTCATTAAATTGCTCGCTACAACCAAGAATGAATTCAAAAGAGTTTTTCCTTCCGAGTGCAAGCAGTGCACTTTTCATGCCAGATTGTGTAGAGAAAATGAAAAAAAAAAAAAGTCCAGAGTTGACTTGACAATGAATGCTCATCTACACTGATCTTTACATTTACTGTAAAACAATGAGACAACATGAAAGCCACTTTTCTCAGTGCTTCCCCTGCTGATGCGACAGTGACAATGTACTGATCTTGACTGTTTATTCCACTTTTCTGGCCCGGGCTCATCCAGTGCAGCATCCCAGTTCATCAGCCTCACTAACAGCCGCACCAGGGGTCCTGTCTATTTGTCCTGGAGATGAAGCCAATTTTTCTGGCCATTTCCATGTGGTAAATCCGCTTGCAGTTCTCAAAGTTCTTCCGCTGTCGCTCCCGGCAGGGCTTCTCGAAGTAGCGCTTGCGCTTCACTGCTTCAATAATCCCCTCCTGAGTCAGGAGCCTGGAGTATGTAGAGAAAACGTGTGAATGACTGGGACTCAAGACAGTCTATTCAGCAGGTAGACGGAAAGAGCAACAGGAGAAACACAGACAGAGCCGTGCTTCTTTTTGAATTTATGGATATTTGATATGATAAACCAGCTATATATTGAAACATCAAAGGCCATTTCCTGCTTTGATTGATTAAAATGTGGTGCAGCATGTGCAACGTAAAGGTGGACATTCAAAACAACTAGACATCGAACTAGAGCACCAGCATCTCAGTCGGCTAAACCTCCCCCTTCCATCTCGTTCTCAGCAAAATGTTGTGAAACATATTGAAAGTGGCCCCTGAACACACGATGCAATAAACAACAGAATAAAATAACCCTATTGAGAACAGTGTCTACTTACAAGGTAAGTAAACAAGGCAAGCCAATGGGTGTACATCATGGATATTAGTTGGTACATACAATATTGATTTTTACAGTACAGTCATCTCAGTACCACTCAAACTGTACCTGGGGAAGAGGTTTAAATCAAAATGCACATGGCTTCAGGGCTTGTGCCAGATTGGATTTCCATTATAATAATGTCATAGGTCGCAAGGAATTGCTAATAATGCTGTCCCATACAAAAGCCTGGTTCTGTGTGGTAAAACGGGTAATTTTAGTTATGATTAATTAAATCTGTCACCCCGTGTTTGATAACCTCCCAATAATCTCCTAAGCAGAGGCATTAATTATCAAACTACGTCAATGTAATCTCAAAAGACCTTAAAACCTGAAATAAATAAAAACTTATATAATAAAAAGGCCCCGTTATGAAGGTGGTCACATTCATGGAGCTCGAAAGTGTTCCGTATTAAAACATAATTATGACATAAATACTTACGTGAAAAAAACGTAGAAATGTTCAAATGAAACAATTATTTGTGAGGAAGTTATCAAACTTAACACATTGTTGTAAAAATGTTGCTTCCTTATTTTCAGAGGTTTTTATTTGTTTTACTTTACATTTAGTTGCTTGATATAAGCAGTGACACCACTGCGCAGGCGCAGCTCTGTGACATTGAGCGGAAGGCTAACGTTAGCTAAGCTCACGTTAACTAAGCTAGCGTTAGCTTGTCATCCCTCAGATAACAGCAAATTGTATCTAATATTTTATCTGAAACACAAGAGTTTCACCTGTTCAAAGTCCCG
Source organism: Pempheris klunzingeri (assembly GCF_042242105.1). NCBI lineage: Eukaryota > Metazoa > Chordata > Actinopteri > Acropomatiformes > Pempheridae > Pempheris > Pempheris klunzingeri. Next base: position 8,602,134 of record NC_092027.1, read on the forward strand.
TACGCCGCATCAACGTCGCCATCTCGAACCATCACTGTCCGCGCAATGAAACGGAGGTGCCTCGCCATGATGGTACCGGTGCTCTCTCTACTACCAACCGACCGGAAACACCTCACGATACAAGGTTCCGCATATGTGACAGCTCATAAATCAACGCTAGGTGACGCCTTACTCAACCATTCCCCAGAATGACTTGTTGAGTTGACCCTGTTTATTAATCATTATTATTTGGAAAGATTTCTCTTCTGTTGTAACATTTCTGTTCATTTTTCAATACGTAAGTGATAATAATAGTAATGATAATAACAGTAAACGTAATAATAGGTATGCTTAATTTAAAGATACATCATGTGTTTTTTATGATCTCTGCAATTCACATCAATATTTTAATCTCCAAAGTCAATACATGCCTCAACATAAGTTAACTTTATAATATAACACTCAGTTTTTATCTTATCTAAATGTATTTTATTTTGTTGCTCTTATGTTTTATTGATAAAGGCTATCATATGAATATTAGGATTACCAACTACAACAACATCTATTTTAAATCAGGACATGAAGTAAATTAAGGACTCTAAACTTTGTGAACTCTGTTTTCTAAAAACGTGAACATCATGGCCTGTACTCCATGTTCCCTAAATGCATGAAGAGTTGATTAAACAGACGCCTCAGGGAACCAAACAGCAAACAGTCATTATAGTTTATATGAAGGGGATTTATGAAACTGCATCCGTTGTCATAGCAACGAGGACAGTGTTGTCCTTTCATCAGGGCCATTGTCCTCTTCTTCTTCTCGTCCCCGAGCTGCTGTTGTCCTCCGCATGCCTGAGCCACAGGTCAGCCAGCGGTGAATGCTGGTCTGGATGTTACGTCTAATTTGCATTCAAAGGTGCGTTTTTATCTCCTTTCTCTGTATTAAACATCCAATGAGGTTAATTCCCATGTTGCAGTAACTCTATCGGGTACAGTAGCTGCGTGGTGCCACAGGGAGGAATGCTGAGACAAGCTGCACAGATAACATCGTGACTCCTTTTGTTGGGTGAATGCACTGCATCATGTTTCCAGAGGCATCCCTCCTGATCCAGACCTGATGAAATATACTTGGCAGTGTGTGAGCTTGTGTGAGAGCTTGTGTGAGAGCGAGCGAGGGGAAGAAAGACCAGAACCAGAGTTTGTAACCTAAAGAAAATTAAGTTTGCACTGCATGACTCAGCCAAAAAGTTGCTGGATAGCAGTATACTTACATGTACTGAGGGCAGACAGATATCTCTTTTGTTATATCACTCCATAAAGTTTCCATTTCCTTTTTAAATTTATTTTGCACATTTTAATCATATATCTTGTGTGCTGAATGCCCTCTCTGCTTTGGCACCACCACACACAATCAGGGCAAGCTGAAATTGAATGTCAGTTTGAAAAATAGAGGGAGGGTCAGTTTTGAATCTGCCAAGTAATTAACAATGTCAGTCATTTTGATCCCATTTGAATTCAATTCAACCTGATTCAGCTTGACTTTTTACAAATGTTTAATGTTGGCTGTTTCATCCACGTAAAGTAATTGTACAATCCTGAGTTTGTATTAATGTTATTGGTGCTACAGCATATATGTAATGTATCAAATAGACCAAACCAACATACATAAATCTGAATGATTCAGGTGTGACAGGATTGGAGGATTTCAGCTTTAGCAGAGTGAATTCTTACCTCACTGAGGAGATAAACAGTGTCTGTTTCTTGTTCCCCTGAAGACATGAAACCTGCCAGCTAAAGACAGGATGAGGTGGCAACAGTGTAGGGTAAATGAAACTGGCAGCCTACAATATGTGTGCTGTTTGATTATAATAAATAAACTACACTAATGTGGCTCCACACTGTTACATTTTTATTGTGTATTATTTTATTAAGTTAAAACCCTGATAGCACCTTCCTGTGTACATTATCTTCTGCCCTGTTTCATTACCAGCTTAACACCTCACATATCTTAAAACTTAACACATGGATTCTTCAGGTTGGATTTTCTTAAGAATGAAAAGTTTCATCCATTTGTTTTTTTACTTTATTGATTGCTCATTTACCATCTATCTGGATTTCCAATTGGGACTAACATGCAACCAAAAAAAAAAACCAATTAACACTCTTCCTTAATATCCGAGCAGGCTGCTCATCAACATCAAAGGAGTTACTGGAAGTGCATTTTCCAACTCGTATCCAAATCTTTCACCATGCTGCCAGGGGTGGAGGGTACGGTTAGGATCTGGGGGGGTGGGGAAGTCCCTCCCTGCCATCTTCCTCTGTATTGGCTGGTCCAGCATCAGATCCAGGCGAGCTCTCAGCCAATCAGTGGAGGCGCAGATGCAGGCAGAGGAGGCGGCTTCACAGGCCTGTCGGGGCGGACAGACACGAACCGAAGAGCCAAGCTTCAGTCAGAATCGGCTCATAATCTCTAAAAGTCATCTCTGCAGCCCCAATTTGCATCAAAATGGAGAAAAATTTTACAGATTTCTCAGGCAAATGGACAATGAAGTCTTCGGAAAATTTTGAGGAACTGTTGAGAGCGCTGGGTGAGTAATGCATTTGGGACATTTAATATAGATCATCTATTTTATCTGCTTCTTCAAAATGCACAAAAAGGGGCTCTTTATTTATTCTAAAAAAAAAAAAAAGTTTTCCATCACAAGACAGTGTTGCAGTGTTTTTTCCACCTGTAGATCAAAATGTTTTATATGCAAAAAAACTTTGCTGCCAGTTTAGAGTCAAGCAGCATATTGTTGTCTGGCTTATCATCAACCGTTCAGCTCTATTGTTGATATGCAAAAAAGAAAGAGGAAGGGAAAAGGAAGCATCTCCTGCACAAAGACCTGCCGATCATGTTGTCAGTGGCATTTATCAGCTGGAAATCCACTTGGCTTAGAGGTCAGCTGGAGCACCAGATTGGTTTGAGGTGGCTCTGTGTGGTTAAACTGGTTTGCTCCAGACCTGCAACACTTATGTTCCTGGGAATATTGGTCTTGTTGAGTTATATGAGGCTGTATGGACTTCAGTTACAAGAGAGTGCAGTTGAAAGAGAGGTCAGAGAAGGGCGAGCCATTGGCATCCATTAAAAATCTGAAGACAAATAGCCTGTGGAGGAATGTTAGATTAGACTCATCTGAAGCAGGGTCCTCCTCATGCGGTTGTAATTAGAGCCAGTGTAAACGGAACTAAGCCTTGACATGGGCCCCAGCAGCCAGCCGGCTCTCAGACTGACTTTCCTTCACTGCCCTGGGCCTCTCTGACCCAATCAACGGTGTGTGTGTATGTGTGTTGCCTCCATTAGTGCCACTTCATGAGCAAATATGGTCTGAACTGAATCAGATTTGTGGTCTGATTTGAAGCCAGTCCAGCTCACATGAATAAATGGCAAAAACCAAAGGGTCAACAGGCCGTTTACATTTGCTTTCCATTTATTAAACATCACATCTCTCCTGGCCCAGCACATAGATGTTGATACAAGCTATTTATTCTTTCAACCTGGATGTCCTTTCCGCACCAGTTTCCTTCTGGTCATACCTCTCTGTTGAAAATGCTGTTGTACTTTCTCTTTCTACATGTATCCATGAATTATCTAATGGACCCACCAGGCACAGGCCCGTGTGCCAATGGGGGCGGGGTGGTGCCTGGGCTAGAGCCTCTGTTCTTCGTAATTGTTAACATTCATTGTTGGAAAGTCACTCAAATGACTACAAAGAGGCACAACGTGATGCAAAACAACCACAAAGAGATGCAAAATAATTACAAAGTGATGCAAAAGACCTCAAAGAGGTGCCAAAAAGCATTGCATTTAAATCCTGTTGTTGAAGAGAAACCAAACTGAGGGGACAAATGATGAGCTCAAACATGGACATTGTGGAAAGGATGGCATGAATCTGGTTGTTACTTGTGTTATAAAGGCTGATGTATGGCTGTTGACGATTAAAATATCAGATGACATGGTATTATTGAGCAGAAAGCTAGGAAACATTTTCCAAACATTCCCTGCAAGCAACCACATGACCACACAGTGATATGTAGCACTGTCAAAAAACTAACGATGCTGAAAGGTTCACTGTGGTGAATCATCTAAAGCAAACATAATATCTCTGCGCACTGATTTTCAAAACCACTGATAGTGCATACTCCCTTAGTCACAACTGGGATATGATATTAGCTCCGTTTGTGTGTAAACAGGTGTGAATGTGTTCCTGAGGAAGATTGCAGTGGCAGCGGCCTCCAGCCCGGCAGTAGAAATCACCCAGCAGGGAGAGAGTCTGTCCATCAAGACATCAACCAGCGTCCGCACCACCCATGTGTCCTTCACTGTGGGTCAGTCCTTCAATGAGACCACGGTGGACGGACGTCCCTGCACGGTACGCATCCCTTAACTTCCCATCTAGCATTCCTGTATAATGTCAGTGCATACCAGAAACAGGCCAAGGACAGCACAACTATCCAGACTTCTGCACAGAAACATATGGAAATAATTTCAGTGCAACCCCAGAGTCGGACCTGGTGATAATACACGAGTGAGTGATGATAGACATGGTTCCTGACAAGCCATAAAAATGTTCAGCACGCTGAGCTCCAGTTACAATGAAACCCAAACTTTTGCTGTAACTTCACCGTGTCCAAAGTGCTTAAATAATGTCAGTTATTAGTATTCTTCTGTTTGAATCCCTGCAGAGTTTTCCTAAGTGGGAAACAGACAGCAAAATCAGCTGTGAACAGACTTTACAGAAAGGCGATGGGCCCAAGACAGCATGGACCCGAGAGCTGACCAACGATGGGGAACTGATACTGGTAATTATTTTGTGAACAGCACAAATACACAACTTTATAGAGAGAGTTACTGATTAAATATGCACTAAAACTACAGTGGTGGTCTAGTCTGAGAGCTTTATAGTATTAAAAAAGTAGCTACCATCCTTTATAAATAATAATCATTTAATGCTTTATACATTTATAAGGCATAAATAAGAACAATGTTTAGAGACTACCAGATGGTACTAAAAGTTAAAAAACTCTTGTTGCTGTTTTCTTTCAGACAATGACTGCTGGGGATGTTGTGTGCACCAGATTCTATCAGAGGGAATGAAAGCTTTTCATGTTTTCATGGTTGTCATGCAATCTTCCTGTTTTGTGCCTCACGCATGGTTTACATTTACTCCCCTTGTTCTCTTCGTCGTCCTCCTCCCAGCCAGTCAGATGTTGGTCAGCTCTCGCTCAAACAGTGCACTGTGTAGAAAAGGCTTCAGTTTACATGAATGTACAGTATGTTGGAACAGTAGTCGCCTTTATAAAAGCAAAGTTGAACTTACTCCTTATGTATCGTATAGAAATGTCACACATTCCTTTTTTTTTAAAAAAGCTGTGTCGCAGCATCTGAATCCTTTTCCAACATGTTAATAAACTGTTTTATATGAACGTACTGTTTAATGATTCCTTTTCAAACAGTACTTCGTTATGTTGCCTCCTCCCTGCGCCTCCCAATCCCTCGTTGTCCGTCAGCATATCACTTTACATCACTGTCTGCTGTTCATACTCTCCTCGTTATTCCACACCCTTTCCTTCTTCATCTTTCCATTTGGACTCCAGCACCTTGTCCTCTCTGTGCTCTGTTTCATCACAGCTCACCACAATATGTACTCAATTATCTTAAAAACTCCCAAAGACAATTCAAATTTTCTGAACCCTGCTTTGAGAGACATTTGGCAAAGCCGAGGGGGAAACGGGGCGTGGAAAGGAAAATGAGAAAGAGAAGGGGTGCCCATGAGAAAAGTATTTCATAGCAGCAGGAGAGGTTATACTGCGTGTGCTCCCCTTTTCCAGCTGTACCTCCTTACAGAATGAGCTCAATAAAAATTCCCCCACCCATTTGCTCTGGCGCTGCACCCAGGTACAAAGTGTCTAGTGGCTTCCTCTTGCACTGTGCAGGGAGATTTCCAGCTGTTCCCTCTCTAAACATACTTTTCAACTTAATGGATGCAAACAAAATATACAAGCAGACTTGAAATGTGAAGACTGGGCACCATTAGCAGAAAATGATAGATTTAATAGTAGTCAGAGTCCCAGAAGTCAACGCTTTACTCAATTCAGTCCAAGGCAAACTTCACCTTGCTGTGAAAAATGGACCTCCGGGGTCTCTCAGGCACTTCCTAAGGAGAGAGCTGCTACGGTTTGCTGGCACTGATGGTTTTTCCAGGTTTTCAAACAGTGTGCAGCACCCCTCTGAAGTGCTTCCCAGTTAGTACACACTTTGCTGAGCACGCAGAAAAGCGACTGGGCCTCGTCCAGGATGAATGTTCTCAATAACCTCAGTGGGTAAAATGGTCGAGGAAGTGCTCAAGTAAAAGTAGCAAAAATGTAAAAATACTCCATTACAAGTAAAAGCCCTGCAGTCAAGAAAAAAACGTTTAATTGTTGCTGTTTCTGTGAAAAATTGGATAATTAGAACACTTCAAATGAAAACATCTACATTTTAATTGTTTAATTGTTCACAATGCACTGCATCTTTATATGCACATCATGTGTTTCTTCATGTAACATCTTAACATGTTAAGTGTCTTCCTGTGACAGCTGTGAAATACATGAAGTGCAGTAAAAAGCAGTAAAAAGAAGCATAAAATGGAAATACTCAAGTAAAGGACCTCAAAATTATATTTAAGTACAGTCTTCAGGAAAATGTTGGTTACTTTCCACCAAGTATGCACGATTTACACAACTTCACTCATTATACACGAGAATTTATGTCTCACAGGCAGAGAGTATGTTTTCAATGGTGATGGTGAAACCCATGTTATTGTGTGAGTGCTCATCAAAACCACAGGGCTTTAACTGCTCTCTGTAGGGGATGGAAAGTTCTCTGCTATTTGCTCAATAAAAAAAAAGCTGGCATTGCACACACACACATCCAAATAAGCTCCACAAGATGCCTGATTCTGTCTAAATGACCCCATTGACTGATGGTTGTTGCCTCATGGGAGCAGTCTAAAGCAGTCCCTCCTCGTTAACCGGGTCACTTTCCACATACGACTGTTATGCCAGTTCATTCCTCAGGCAGTGATGTCATGGAGCGTTGCATTGCTCAGTTGGCTGAGAAATGCTGCGGTTTTAGGACCGGGACGCACCGTAGTCCAGCATTTGAATCTGGGCCATCTGGACCAATCATGACAGGGCGATTAGAGGAAATGATGAGTCACAGGAGTCAGCTGACAAACAGAGATGCTGCCGGACAAACAAAGCCTGACAGCAGGTTTCAGACAAATGGTACAAGTGATACAAGTGCTCATTCAGCTGTGGCAGTTATGTTTAAGAAGCTTTCATCATCATCATCATCTATTTGAGGATTGTCACACCCATTTCCACCTCAGCATCTACGTCTGAGTTTTGTTTCTTTAAAGGTCCCATATTTTGCTCATTTTAAAGTTCACAGTTGTGTTTGGAGGTCCTACTAGAGCAGACCTACGTGGTTTAATGTTCAAAGAACTATGGTGGACAGTAGGTGGGTTGAGGAGGTTTTCAGTGGGATGGGGACAGTCAGACTGCCGGAGGCCTGGAGAAGATCACATGATCAACAGATCACACCCTTCTGACATCATAAAGGGGAATCTGTTTTCAGACAGCAGCAGCAGAAAAAGAAAGAGGATGACCTTCTCTTAGAGTTTGAGGGTCTCTCGACACACCGGGGACACATATTTATGTTTAAAAGACAATAAAAAGTGCATTTTGCAGAATATGGGACCTTTAAGGTTCTCCATAATAAAAACATTAAATCTCATTAACTGCATTGATTGAAAACTTACACGTCAGTGGCAGTGATCTAAAAGAGTTATAACTCCAAAATAGAAGTTCCACTTTATGTCTGCAGGTATTCTGCTTTTGGAAAAAGGTGGCAGGTTTGATCAGTCAAATCATTGGTAACCCTAAATCATGTATTCTGTTCTACATATTTACCCATTTTGAAATCGCTTTCATTGCTTCAAACAATGTAAGGTCCCTGCTCGGTGTTTGTTTTTTGGAGGATAAACTGTGCGTTGCTTCCCAGTGGCTGAGAGGAATGAGAGAACTTTTATTTAGCCAAACTTGGTAAGTTTTGGAAAATTTTCCTGTGACGTAATGACACACTGGCTGGGCTGTGTGTTTTTTTTCTTCTGTCTAAAAGACAGCAAAAAGATGTTCAAAAATGAAAGAAGTTCCACTTTGACCCCCAGTTACCGATGCCAAGCCTTTATTATAGACATTAACTTGGGCTGTAACTAAGGAATATTTCATCATCACTTTGTCTTCTGATTATTTTCCCAATTCCCAGTTATTACAGCCTCTGCTGTGCAGTCAAACACTGTTCAAACCCACAGAGCTCGACTTTAAATTCCAGAGGACGGCCCAGAGTTTCCACACACATACTAAATATATCAGGCTGAATTTAGGAGAAATGTGTTTAAGATGAAGCAAAAGTCATCTAATCTTGAAGATTTCCATTTGATGAAATGGTGCAGCACCAAAAAAAGAGAAAAAAAGAGCCCTGGGTTTGAATATTTTAACCAGAGTAAACATCATACAGATTTAATGAAGAGCTGGAACAAGCTGATAAAGAACATATACAGTATGTGACCCACCTGCCAGACTTAAGCTTAAAGCTTCTTTAAGGGGAAATTAATGCTGAGCTGCAATCTTGTGACCCCTAAAGGCGTTCCAGACATACATAAATATTATATTTCCATGACGCCCAACCTCGATTTGCATATATATTTGGAGTTAATTAATATGTTCCTGTTGGTGCATCAATACCTAAAATGTACAGTATGTGTATGAACAGGACTGTGTGTGTACTGTATGTGTGCTTGAGAGTCTGACCTACGTGAAAAACAAATCATATGACGGCCTTCACCCATGTGACCCCATGTGACTTGTACAGGAAGACCAGGCCGAATTGTACAAGGGCACTAAGCCATGAAGTGTGTATAAACTGAAGGTGTAATCCTTCCTGTTGCTGCTCAACCTGTGACTGCAGGGCCATTTATGAGAAGTACGATGAAAATGACGAGGCCCTTTAAGCACGCACCCGTCGCACAAAGCTGAACCAATAACAGGAACAATATTAATTCTAGGTGTCTCACATTCATTACCTTTTGTGGGTAAAAAAAAAAGTCCCATGAAAATAAAAATTTTGGAGCAACAATAACTCAATTTTAGAGCAAATATTGACGACATATTAGAGTATTTGTATCTAATATAATTTATTATGATTTCAAATAGGATAAATGTGTCTTTTGCGCTACCTGTGTGTGTTGCTGCACCTCCACAGTTACCTGAGGCTCAAATCCCACAGTCAGCTGAGTCCAGGGAAGTGTGGAAAATTGATTTCTTTACAGCATAAGAGGGACACCTACTGTCAGAATAGGAGAACAGCAGATCATGAAACAGTTACATAAACACCTGAGACACATGTCTGTAGGGTACATGCTGCCTGTTTTTGTCTCAGTCAGACTTTGGAATAACAGGCATTCAGAAAACCTTCATATTTGTTTTGTATCATATCTCATGTCACCTCTGAGCTACAATAATGTCCCATCTTGCTTGTGTGTGGAACAAGTATTAAAAAGGAGTGATTTTAACCAGCATTAACCTCAGTGGTGTGGGCCTATCTGCAACCTAAAAAACCTGGAAAGAGTTAATATGTGTCATTTCTGTTCATATCATTGGTTCACTGGTTCACAACTATGTGATTATGTGGGCAAATAATTAAACCTTTATTTTCAGTTCTGACTTCTGATTGGCTGAGAGATGGAGGGCAGTGAAATGCTCGATAAAGACACACCTGTGACCACCTTGGAAGTAATCCTTTACAAAACCTTACCTTTTTTAGATGTACTAAAGAAAAAAACAATATAGTACATAGACAAGAAACATGGTGTAATTAACTGTGTATCTTTTCAGTAAGATAATTAAATAATTCAGAAGGTCTTCTAACGACTTTTTCTGAATTTTATAATTAATAAAAACCTGTCAACATTGTAATGGGTGCCCTTCTCAAAGGCGTGATAATGTTATTTAATGTTAATGTATTCAAATCCATTACTGGGGGAGGTTTGAATATCCAGTGGGAAAAGGTTTGGGGTCTGTCTTCAAGATTCTTGATTACAAGCAAATGCTGTTCAACAAAATACAATTTGCAAAAAAAAAGAAAAATTACAATGATCTGAATCACTCTCGCTAAATGAGACAACCCCACACATTATTTGGAGCTGTCTTTGTACTGATATTCTCTGGAAAGATTTCTCTGTTTATATTTGTTGTGAAAAACTAATGTAAAAAATTCATGAAATACATTTTTCATACATCTTACAACACTTTTCTAACATATATGTTAATACATTTTATGACACAAAATACGAAAAATTTGCTACTCAATTCATGTTGGAGTAAAATGCTATTTCATTGATACTGTGCCCATTTTTGCCATTTGTTTTATTGGTGTGGATTATTTTACTGAGGTTAACTATTATATGTGCTCAAACTTGATAACTTGAGTTACAGAAAAATGATCAAAGTTAGAATAAGATAATTCAAATTGTACAATTCTATAAATTGTTGAACCTGTCTTATTGTATTTTATTTACCCTTTAACACAGTTTTTCTTTTTTAGTCTGTTGTGATGATTTTATTTTATTTTATTTTCACCGGTTTTTTCCGGCCACGCCTCCTGGTGCTCCCACGTGTTTCTCTGCCGCAGCAGCGGTCACATGACCGAGTCTTCGGCTGGTTACTTCCTGTTTTTCCTGCGGGAGAAAACAACGGATCCGCTTTGCTCTCCGGCGACACAGACCGCAGCTGTGGTCCCGGTCCTGTCATTCAGGACTGAAGGGGGGCGCAAACAACCAGAACTAGACCTGTTCGTAACGCCAAACTGCGGGGAGATGACCGTCGGAGGGGCGGGTAGCTAGTTGACTGGATACACCGACTACACCGCCCGCCCTCTCGATATCGAAAATACAACAAGCGCAGCATTTTGTTTGCTAGAAGAAGGCCAGCTGCTGCTTTTCCTCCCTTTCATCGATATGTCAAAATACACTAGCTTTCCTGAGCCAATGGACGACCACAACCCTTTCCAGGTGGGTGACGTGAAGACTGAGGCTAGCTTTAGCGTTAGCATATGTCAGTACAGTCTGTCAGGGTGTGTTTGATGGACTGAAGTCACTGATGTTGGCTCTGTGTAATAGCAGGCGTGCTGCTGCTCATGTGACATGAGTGGCCTTCTCTGGGCCTGTCTGCCTTCCTCCTCCTCCTCCTAATCTTAGCCCACTTGTAGCTCCTATTAACAATGAATGCATGAATTAAAGTCATCCAGTTTTGTTAAATGAGGATTATTCCTGTGCTCATTATTCTAATAAAACCCTTTGTTTTTTGCCTGCTAGGATCCTGCAGTGACTCAACACAGCAGCAACACAGGATATGCCACACTGGACCTTTACAATCCATTTGATAATACAAATGGGGTGAGCGATATTTCTTTCTTTTTCTTTCTCTTCTGTGTAAAAACACAACAGTGTCTTTAAATGTCTTGCCTTGGGCATGTTTAACAATGTGAGGCAGACAGAGCCCCCGGGGCTTTGCCAAACATCCGTTCCCTCCACTGTCCACAAGATTGAATAGCACCTGGCTCCAGGTTTGATGTGTGGTCATTTGAATTAAAACGAGTTAATTTGGAATTGCTGCAGAAATAAAGCTAGATAATCAGACTAGATCGCCTAAATTGACTAGATTAGTTTAGTGTATCTTTTCTGTTCTTTAGCTGCCAATTCTGTTTACAATGTCCCCAGAGATGGCTGCAAGCTATCTGCAAAGCCAATGAATAAACACACGCTTCAAAAGTGGGTTAAAACTGTTATTTGTTTAGTTTTTTTTTTTTTAACTCGAAATGGAACTTGATAAAGATTATTTAAGCTGTTTATCAGATAATGCAGCTTTAACTCTGTGAGTCACCGCAGAGGTTGATAATCAGACTGCACGGCCATTTAGTTTCTCTTCATTCATTTAAATCTATTTAAATCGATGAACAAACCACAGATGATGGTGGTGATTTATTTGTCTTGTGCCAGGCGAAAAAAAGAAAAACCTCTCTACAAGGCCTCCACAGTAGGACACACACGTGCACTCACCTGAACGCACTTAATGTCAGCTGATCTTGTGCTTTACTGGAGCAAAAGATCAACTGCCTCAACAGTTTAATTCAAACAGCCAGCTGACGCACAGTGAAGCTGGAGTTATCGCTGCCTAGTGTGAGACATAAACATACCTCGTTATACAGCGTCTTAGGATGTTCCACAAAAACTAAGCTCAACAGACACCGAAGAGCTGAAATCTACACATCGCTGTATGATCTACACCTCAGTTGCACCTTAGAGGTTTTTTTTTTTGTTGTTGCTAGGAAACGGCTTGTTTCTAAGTTATGAGCCCATTAGTGTTTTGTTGCTAGGAAACAGCTATGGCCCATGTGAACTTCCTGTCAACTGTTGCTATTAGCAAATACTGCAGCAACAAGAACTAATCGTGGACTTGGTTTGGATGTTTGAAACTGAACCGGCCTCTGTAGATCTGAGGACGTAAGCACAAGCCTCATGTCCACTTCCACAATTATTGGCAGTTAATGGTAGGACACTCCCTGCTTTGAAATAGAGACTCACTCTGGTCTTTTGTCTTCGCTGTCGTCTGATGTGCTTTATTCTTTTTATTGTACCCCCCAGATTATGGTAGTGGATGCTATTTTCTTATGTTGGAGTAGGAATTTGCCTCAACAGTGAAGTATTTCAACACACATATCTTTAGATGTTTTTACATTGAACTTTACTAGGACTCCAAAATGTCTAGTTGTATACATGATGCAATATTAAAAACTTCATTCATTTTAAACCCTATATGTAAGTAAAAGTTCCCCTTTTGCTTTGTGCTTTTCATTGCCACATTATTGTGGCTCCAGTATAATTACTTTTCTGTGAACATCTTCATATTGTCATTAAATTTTACAAAATAAAAACCAGTTTCAGTGTGGAAAATGGTGCCTGTAATCACGCCAAGCTGATGTATGATCTGTTTTTTTTCCCACTAGCCTCCACCACCATATGAAGCCACCTCTCCCTCTGCTCCGTCTGTGCCTGCACAGACCCCACCCAGCAGGACAACACCCACTGAGCCTCGCAACTATGGCTCCTATAACTCCCAGGTATAAATGCTGCACCTGTCACCTTAGACTGAGGTTCACCATCTGATCCTGAACATCAGTTGGGTGCACAGAAATGGGGCCGTACTCACATTGATGTTGGATCTTAAAAATCAGAAAAGTGTGCAGGGTACAAAGTCTGTCCTTAAATGTCAAGTGTTTTATGGGTATTGGAATGAAATAACCGACTCACTTTCATTGTGTGTAGCAGGCATGCTGAATCCACAAAATCATCAACAGGACAGCTCTCCATTTGAATTATTTATTAATGCAGCACTTTTATGGATACTGCCACAATTCTGGGCAGATCTCTCTGAGTAAGCTCGCACACTTAAACTTAACCATTCTTCCTACACTCTGACCTTTAAGTACATTTTATAGAAAACAGTTGTCATTCGTACCCTTGAAGCATCACCTAGATGTCAGTGCTGATGCATAAATTCACATACTTACCATGAAAGCATCTCCACCTCTCATCTCTCATTATATGAGGTCTTTTACATAATCCTTTTCATTATTTATGACCCAAACACAGCCTTTCTCTTTGAAACCTGACATGCAGTACCAATGCATCACTTACTCTGTGTCTTGCTGAGTTAGACTGCGGTGAATGCCACCACAGCAGAGCTCCTGAGGAAGCAGGAGGAGCTGGAGAAGAAAGCCAAGGAGCTGGAGAGGAGAGAGAGGGAGCTGGAGTCACACAGCCTGGGACCTGGAGCCTGTAAGAGAGGGAGGCGAAGAGGGGAGAGAGGGTGGAGAGGGTGGAGTAGATACGTAAATATATTATTGATTTGGTAGTAATGTTTTCCCACTGTTCTCCTCATCAGCCCGTCAGAATAACTGGCCCCCACTGCCCTCGTTCTGCCCCGTGGGCCCCTGCTTCTACCAGGACATTAACGTGGAGATCACTCAACGCTTCCAGCGCACCGTCACCACCATGTACTACTTCTGGATGTGTGAGTTCCTGTAACCCTTACTAAGTGCTGCTGTGTGAATTCCCAGCATCACTGTTGGAACAGCAGTTTCACAATGCAACATAATTATTAAAGGGGTTTGGCTGCTGTGGCGGCGCTACCATTTATGTGGTTAGAGTGAAACTACACAACTCTAAAATCTCCACCTGTTAAAGCTTAAGATTTATTCGTAGAAGGCAGTGGTGCTATAGGAGAGAATCTCTTAAGGAACTGAACCCAGAGCTCATTCACGCCTGTGTGACCTCTACTGTACTGTCTGGAGTACGAGCTGGTGTGTTTGTACAAAGACTTTGACACTTTGCTGCAAGCTGGAGGAGTTTGGCAGGAACCAACCGAAATCAGATGAAGGCTCGGTTGTCTTTCGCCTGGGGCGTCTACACAAAAGGACCAGTTCAAAAATAAATAATCGAAAACAGGTCTGTTTTCAGGTTAATTTTCACGTTGACTAATTTAAGGTTGGGTTCTTCGTGATTTAAAGTGAACATTGTTACTGATTTGTAAAATGAGAAAGAGGAAGTGAGGCAAATAGTGAGCAGGAGAGCGTAACAAATTAAATTGTCCTCTATTTTGCTTGTTGTTTTATTTTTACTGCTGAACTCTGAGAGGCGGTGATGATGGACTGGTCGCCTCTCATACTTAAGGAGCCACTTAGATAATAACTGCAGAAATGGCCTCTGCAGCATATCCGATATAATGATTATTCTGCTTTTTTGTCCGATCATGGCAAATGGCAGCAAATGCTCCAGGGTCTGGCACCAGTCCTGGACCTAAGACTTGGAAACCTCCAGCCTATAAATCTGTATAATATATAAGTAATGGAATACACTGTATATTTGACTCATAGTGTCATGCTATTGTCACATTGTGCTGCTATAAGAATGTTTTAGTTCTTTGTCACTGTTTTTGGATAACTCAGTTATTTTCCCTTTTAGTTCAGTCTTAACACCAATATAGGTATCATTTAATGTAATGTATCAGCTGCACATTACGCTATGTGCCCAAAATGAAATTTCACTTTAATCAAAGCCATGTCATCACAGATTTTAACACTTTTTAGAAATAAAGATCTTCTTACGTAGAATATGATTTGAAACTGCCTTCCTTGTCAAATGGATGCAAGTATATTGATTTTATTTGCAAAATCAAAACAGAAACCAACATACGAATAGAAAACTCACCAAAGCAGGTTATAACAATGATGATTCTTTGAGCTAAACAAAACCTCAGCCTTCTTGCGCCTTGAGCGCGGACCGAGGGACCAACAGAGCCAACTCTACATCCAACAGCATGCAAAGGAAAGTAATAAATGACGTCATATTGCATCAGCCGAAAGTCCTGAGAGGTTGGCTTTTCTTTAGAGCAGCGAAGGGTGGGTTTGATTTGTGTTCTAGTCCGTAGCTCTGTAACACAGAGTTGATCCCTAAACTCAGACTGCAGAGCCGTTCACTCTTTTTCAACCTTTCCCATTCATCCTTCTGCTCTCTGTCTGCTCTTTTTATCCTGTTTTGTTAATGTCCAGTCTGCACCTGCACGCTGCTCTTCAACCTGATCTCCTCCCTGGCCATGTTCTGCGTTGACGCCTCTGGTGGCGTCGGCCTGGGCCTCGCCATCCTTTGGGCCATCCTCTTCGCCCCCTGCTCCTTCGTCTGTTGGTACCGGCCAGTGTACAAAGCCTTCCGGTGTGTACCGCTGCCTCGGCGAAAAAGGACCACGCAGACCAAAGTTTTTAACTTTCACTTTTTGCTTGTTGTTTAAAGTTTTCGCTCTATGGCTCTGTAGCATCCTCAGACCTGTCCAGGCACAGCCTTCGGTTCTTTGTCTTAAAACACCAAGTCTTTAAACCGAGCAGAAATGTGGAGAGTGTTTTTAATGGGAACGAAACCTGAGGGAGAAAAACACCAGCACAAGACGCATGTAAACAGACACGAGCAACCTGAGAGATAATACAAGTGCTCCATTTAAATCTCAATAAATTTAGATCTCATGAGTGCACATCAGAGTTATGGTTTTGTATTTTCAATTAGTTTTTAGTTTTATTTCGTTTTTTAATTTTTGTTCTCAATTCAGTTTAGTTTAGCTTCCAGAGTGGATTTGTTCTTTTCAGCTTAATTTTTATTGTCTAAGTAAGTAAAAAATAAAACTAGTTTTTATTGGTTTCAGTATAAATTTCTTATTTATGATATAATATTTATATAATCTCAATAAACATAAGCATCAGCACCTCCTCAGACTTGTTGTTTTGACAAATTTAACTGATGACTAAGACTTATTTCCTGTATATTTATGTTTTATTTTATTTAGTCAGGTGTTTATGAGGTTTATCAGGTCTTATGTTAGACCTCTTCTCCGGACTGTTTCCTGTTGGTGTTTTTGTCTAGTTTGTAAAAAATGACTCACAGCTTTGTCTTTCTTTTTAGCACATAGACTTAAAGGATTCAGTGTCGGCCCAATTTCAACCTGAGCAGAGGTCTGATCAGCCAGACTGAATGAAAACACCCGTGTCAGTGTGCAGGGCCTTGAAAGACACCGTAGTGTGTGTCTTTGCGATAGTAAAGCATAAACAGTTGTTTTGCTCAGTAGTATTTTCTCTTTCTTCTCTAGGAGTGACAGCTCCTTCAACTTCTTCGTCTTCTTCTTCGTTTTCTTCGCCCAAGTGGTCGTCTACGTCATCATGACTATCGGTATCCCTGGATGGGGTTTCAGGTATGACAGAAACAAACCATCTCTGTGCTCAACGGACAACTCTTTCCTGTCCACATTTTTCATGCTAAAACCTACATAGAAACAATATATATCTGGTCTTATCATCTTATCGTAGTAAGAAACAGCTCGTGCACGATGCACAGTGACCACACACATTTGACTTATCATAGCAGAAAAAGCTCATGTGTAACCTGCCAGTTAACTTGCCTGCACAGAAAAAGCTGTGAATATGGTATACCTAATTGTAATGCAGCCATCATTCATCTTATTGATTAGACCTGTAGTTTTCCCACTCTGACACGTCAGTGTGTGTCATGAAAAAAGCTGTTTGTAGTCAGGATATGATTAGATTTTCCAAATTATTTTCAGCACACCTTGCTTTCTGCAGAAAGTAGGAAATAAAAAGTTGAAAATAGCAGCGGAGCATTTCCTTTCATCGGGCGGTTAGGGTTGTTTATTTGAAGACAAAGCTGACAGAACAGCGATAATGAATGCATAATTAATACCAGGTATAAATGTCAGCCTGGACAACACAAACAGGTTGTTTTTTTTTTTTAATTCCAGATGTAAATGAGGATAACAATTGACTTTCCCCCCCCTCACTTTTTAAACCTCTGTTTATTTTTATTCTGTGTCCTCCCCTCAGTGGGTGGATCGTGAGCCTGGCTGCCCTGAAGACCAGTGTCCCTGTAGGGGCGATCATGATGATAAATGCCATCCTCTTCACTGCCCAAACCGCCATGGGGGTCGTCATGCTGAAGAAGGTGAAAACTAGATAATAAATTTGTTCACATGCAGGGAAAATCCACAGGTAGTGACCCGGATTAGGTTGTGTTTTTGACAAGGTGTCACTCACGCTTTAATTAACAGGATATTCATAGTATCGTTAGTTGAAAAATCGCCTTCACTTAAGACACAGGATGATAAGAAACATTTATTAGGTGTTTACATGCCAAAGTATCCTGGATTCTGCTAGAGTACTCAAGCTAGGCATATCCAGGTTTGCATCCCATGTCCGTATATGATGTAAATTTTATATATGCTGCAAATGGACTGCTTTGACAGAGCAGTTTTTACTCAGGCAGATTGGTTGTAAGGCTGGTTAAACCTGAGGTGAAGCTAAGCCCGAAAACTGACCTGATGGGCTTCAGTCAGACTTATTTAAACCTCCTTTATGGATTAGATTATTCAGAAACTAAGACTGATTTACTGAAATAAGCCTATTTTAACTGGTAACTAGTTCTGGAAAAACCTCAGAAATTTTTTTTAAACATTTTTAATAAATGTAGTATCTGACACACAAGAAATCACTCAAAGGGAAGAAAAATAAGGTACTTATTAAAATCCAGTCAAGAAATGGAGGGCTAGTAGGTCTAAGTCAGTTAATACTTGTATATTAATATGCACTGCGCTTGTAAAAGCTTTCAAGAAGACTAGACATTAATGGTAAACAAGCAGGAGATACTGTGATACAATCTAGCAGCTCACGTTTCCTGAAATAACAAAGACGGCAGTGAAATGAAAATTGTTACGCTGTTTTTCTACCTGGTCTGTGCGAGTACCCGCTGTGCCCAGGTAGTCCACCTACCATGAAGCAGTCAGGAGATAACAAACAGTCTGAAGAATAGCAGGGATATCAGGTTCTGCGGATCATTTTCACCCTCACAATGCACGTGATATGACGATGAATTGCTGCATGTATCCGGTGTCAGCACGCTCTGCTCTTCCCCTCTTCAGGTCCACAGTCTGTACAGGCAGACTGATGCCAGCTTTCAGAAGGCCCAGGCTGAATTCGCCACCGGAGTCATGTCCAATCAGGCTGTGCGCCAGGCCGCTGCCACCGCCGCCACCAGCGCCGCCCAGGGGGCCTTCACCGCACCTCGATAGAGAGAGACGAGAGGGGTTGGGAGGGCAGGACGTAGAGGAGGAGGAAGAGGTGGAGGAGGAGGAGGGTCCTTTCAGCTTGATAGAGGATCTGTTTGGTATTTATTTCCCCACAGGTGGTTAGATTTTAAGGGGCGGTGGGGGTTGATTCTATACAATTACCCCTGGGCGACTGAAGTTCTGGGCACGTGCATGAGACAGGGGTGGGGTTGTCTAATTTCTAAAGATGTGCAGGTCAAATTAGCTACATTGCCAAATCAGGCCAACAAACAACAGTCAGCAAATCATATGTTGATGGTGCGAGATGTGAAAACAAGATGCTGAAGCTGTGTGAAAATTTAGCGCAGTTGTTCGAAGTGTCGGTGAATGCAGGGAAGATGCTTTTTTTTTGTTTGTATAAAAAGACAAGCTTGTGTGCCAAGTGGGGGCTGTTCTAGCCTGGACACTTCCCCCTTTTTTTTTAAAAAAAAAAAAAAAGAAATGACCTGGATGTACGTTGTGTTTACGAGGAGCAAAACTGGAAAGTTGGAGCTGAACACTGAAATGTTGCCATTCTAACATTTGATCCATAACCATGTGGGTTCAACTTTTTTGTTGTTGTTGCTTAAGTGTAAAACTAACAAGTTGTTTTACTATTATCTCAGATGAGAATGCCTATTTACCTTATTGCCAAAACCTCCCATACTGTAAAGATTATGGACGTGCGTTGTTTCAGTTACAATATATGTGTCACTGTTAGGTTGGTGTCGTGGTTCTTATGATTATTACAAGTCACTGCCTTGGTTTTAATAAAAATATATTGTCATGCTTACACAGTCTCCTACAGTTATTATTCCCTTATAGTATTGACAACCTGATATATTTTGATCTGACATGAACTCAAATTAGGTTTTTATTGAGTCAAACCTCATTTAAATTCAGTGTTTAAGATACTTACAAGTGATATTTTAAAGGTTAACAAGTATTGTGTTGCTAGGAAACCGCTTGGATGGACTACTGCAACTGAAATTTAGAGGCACAGTTGGGATTAAAATTAGAGGATTGAATACATTTGAACCAACTTCATGTTTTTTTTACAGAGAAGATCCCCCTTAAAATATTTTTTTATTCTCTGGCGACACCCAACACGCTTGAAGGAAACTGCATCCGTGATTTCATCTTGACAACTTGTTGCTTTTAGATGGGTTTTTTTTGTAGTTTATTCAACTTCATTTTTGCAGCGGAGACTGAAACAAGCCTGATGATGATGATGATGATGATGAAGCTGCAGGTTGATATATCTATACAAAGTGTGTTTATCAAAAATATTTCCTTTATTAACATTATGCGTAAAAGCGACAGTGTGAGGAGTACGTTGCCTGCTCATTACTGATATTTATGTGCCATCTGCAGCCGGTTTCCTGACATGTCACCGGCACCAGACCCTCCGGGCGCCGCTCGTCGCGCTCTGAGCCGATAAACAACCGCCTGAGACTTTTATGGTCTGCCACACCGACGTCAGGAGCTGCGCTTCACCGTGAAGATGGCGGAGGCTGCGGAGTCACCACAACACCGGTTTTTCTGTCACTGCTGTAAATGTGAAACTAACCCCAAACTCCCGGTGAGTCACTTTGGAGAGTGTTTTTATTCCACACGTGCCTGCCTGTGAATCATCCAGGCAGCCACAGAGATTAAATCAAGACTTTAAGAGCTCTTTCTCTTTAACAAATACATTTAACTGTTTTTTTTTTTTTGCTATTTGCCCTGAAATTGTAATAACTGCGATCACCAAAGCGCGCATGTGACAGGCTGTTGATGGTTGTTATGTGCGTACAGCATGCACCAAGATCTTACATTTGAGAGAGAGAGAGAGAGAGAGAGAGAGAGAGAGAGAGAGGGAGAGAGAGGGAGAGAGAGTCAAATCTGGCGATTCACGTTGCCATATTTAGAAGCACCCCTGTTGGCGACTTGGTGTCCAGTTGTCTACTGTCAACTGCGTGTGAGAGACGTAAGAGGGCCTGGCTGGGTGTCACCATATGCACCAGCAGCACGCACAGGGCTGCCTACACTGTTGGGTGCCACAGAGCCGCAAATAGGTGCCTTTAACCCCCGCAGCCCGAATTGTTTTGTTTCCGCCCTTTTCCCCCCCAGTGAGGCCCAGCTGATTGACAGGACTGTTAAACTTTTACTGGTTTTATTGGAGATTAATGTCTGCCGGTGGTTCAGCTCGTGAAAATCGCAGTTGGAGCGCATTTGTCGCGCAGCTGCCACTTTTAATGGCACCATTACGCACCGACATTGTTATGATGGAGCAGAAACGCGCGTGTGTTTTGTATGTGAGGAAGACAGAGAGATTAGATTAGTCTGAACTATGGGGCGTAATATACATAGACACTCGTGCAGATACATATTTTTTGAGATTATTTTTCGACAGATGACTGGAGACGGGCAGGAAATATGTGGAGAGGGTGAATGAGATGACATGTGACAGCAGGAATCAAACCAGGGACACTGCAGTAGCAATGCGTCTCACCACTAACACTGCCTCCTTCTAATTAAGTCAAGCCAGCATGCTACAGTAGCATACAATAATATTTTGCACTTGGTGTGCTTCAAACTTTGTGGCAACAGTTTGGTTAAAGGCACTTGAACTCCATCACAGTGACCTGAGGCGTCCTGGTGGTCTGGTAGTTAAACCATATAACCTCCATGTACCTGGTCTGACTCTGGCTGGTAACCTTTGTGGCATGTCACTCCCCTCTCTAACTCCCCACCTTTCCTGCTTGTACCTACATCATCACTATCCATTAAAAAAAATACAAAAAATCTTAACATAACAAGCACCAGCCAGGTTCGTAAATCTTGTCAAAAGCTTTTCCTAGAAGAATTGAGCCAATTAACACGTTTAGTTTTTGAATGAGAGGTTGAGTTTTGCGGTTTGAGTGATTGATTCTTTTGGCTGTGTGGTGTTTTTTTTTTTTTTTTTCTCTCTTCAAGGATTTTGTTTGCCCCAGATGTGACTCTGGCTTCATTGAGGAGGTGGCAGAAGACTCCAGGTGCGGCTCATTCATGGTGTTTAAATGTTCTTTATACTACCTGTTGAGAAACGTACCTCTCTGGTTTATGAAAATGTTTCAAAGCATGTTGCTAAGTATTAAAATGCATGACTGTCACTGTAGAGGCAAATTAAAAAGTCAGAATTTTTTTAAATGCAAGCTTTCCATTTGACAATTGTCAAGTGTGTCAGTATCTTAAGAGCTGCGTTTTTCATTTTAAACCCCTGATATCTAAACAGATTTTTAATTTGCGGTCTAGTCTCCTCCAGGACAGGACATCAGTGGCCAGTGAAGATTTAAACTCGTCATTCACATCAGTGATGGAAGAAGTACTCAGTTCTTTTACTTAAGTTAAAGTAGAGATACTATAGTGTAGAAATACTCTATTACAAGTAAACGCATGCCAATATCAGCAAAATGTACTTCAAGTATCAAAAGGAAAAGTACTTAGTGTGTGGAATGGCTTTATTTACAGTGTTATATTATTATAGAACATTACATTTTTCTGTTTTTATCACTAACAAATATATTTAAGAGCATTTTAATGCTGGAGTTAATCAAAAAAATGTTTTAATGTATGGAGTAGAAGTATAAAGTGGCATAGAATGGAAATACTAAAATATAGTTCAAGTATGTCAAAATTGTACTAAAGCTCAGTACTTCAGTAAGTGTACTTGAATACATTCCACTGCTGGTCCACAGAGGTACGTAGACTACTTGCAAATGGCATTTTAATGAGAACACTACTCTTTCTCTGAGGCCTTGTTTGACACATTGCTTCTCTGGTCTCTGTCCAAGTTATGGCAGCTGCTGTTTATGGAGCGTTCTGCTCTGCTGTCGCAGCCGCCCTCCTCAGAGTCCGACTCAGACGACAGCGAGCAGGTATCTGCAGGTCAGAGCCGTCCTCCTCCAGAGACGCCAGGCACTGCAGAGGCCAGAGAACCAGAGTCTCCTTCTCAGCCGGAGCAGGAGAGGTCGTCGAGGCCTGAACAAAGGCCTGCAGTGGAAGGGTGTGTGGACATGGTACACAGAGACATCACCAGTGTGTGCTGAAGCCTGAGAGTGTAAAAAATCCTTCAGTGTGCCAGTTATTTGAATATTTCTTTCCATTTATGTCTTCTGAAGTACAGTACAAGGAAGTAAGAGGTAGACATATAGAACCAACAACCCCCAACATACAGTTTGGATTTATAAACAGCTGTGAAAGTCATTCATAAATTAGCTACAGCTAATAAAAACAGCTAAATGATTGCCATAGTACCCACATGTTTATAAGTTTACACAGGTTTTATGTTTTTATAATGTATCCACACCATTACATAATATTGATTTGCTTTAAAATGTGACTAAACTTGGTAACACTTCATACATTGGTAACAAATGACAGCATATATGTAAATGTTATGCAGGATGTCAGTGAGAAATCTGGGTATGTACGTATACAGGGGCAGTATTAAAGAACAGGGAAGAGGACAACAGCTAAGGGAATAAGGACATAACAACTTCGTTGTTAAGAGGGACTATAAGTAATTCTTTATTTACCAAGTAGTTGATTAATATTTTCAGGGCAGGCCTATAGTGAAATTATTACTGGACAACAAGATAAGAAAAACTGGAAAAATTAGGAAACCATAATTACTGGTATTTTCCAAATTAGGTATGCTATTATTATCCATTTCAAAATGACTTGCCAAAAAAAAAATTAAATTGTGATATATTTGGAGTACATTGTTAATACAGTGTATGTTATTATTGTTGCTGGGGAACAAAACAGTGTTCTAATCCTGGGAAAAAGAAGGGTGTAACTTTCAGCTAAAGCTTTAAAACAGTAAAATTTATGTCTCTGACAATAAAATACTGAGGGAGAGGTCTTGTGTCAGCTCCATCTGATCATCTGAACTGATTTTGAAGACGAACGTAGACCAGCGTTTTTATCCTGTCATATCATCAGATGAGAAACAGGACAAATGGGAGACAAAAACCTTCACTCACAACAACAGACTTGAGTGAAATTTATTTGACAACTTGCAGTATTATGAGTAATGCGGTGTGCTATTCAATACTCACCAATCACGTCTTTTTCACTTTTTACTCAAGCGTGTTTTATAAAAAGTGATTCCAGCTGAAAATGGCTGTTACTGTTTGAAAGAGCACTGAAAGTGTGGGAGAATGCTCCTTAATTACAGTGTAAGTCTGGTGTAGGAGTTTTAATCTAAGGTGCTTCCCTAAACACAAACATAAATAAATATAAAGATTACCAAGCAGTGTTTAGGGAGGTTTACCCTAAATACGTTTACCCTCAACACTAATCCGTTGTGGGCCAAGTCATTCGACTGAAGAGAACAGCTCCATGCATCAGCTGATTTACTAACAAATAAAATAATAAAGGCATGGTTTCAACTGAAACTGTTGAATATACAGAAAAGTACGTGGTTTTGCAAAGACATCTTTGCTGTCTGTTTTCACCCTTTCAAGGATTGTGCAGCAGTTCTTGGCCGGCCTGTTTGCCAACAATGGAAATCCCGGTGCTGCACCGGCTTCACTGTAAATACCTTTATTTTATGCATTCACTTTTGATTTAATCTAAGTTTCTGTTATAACCTCCCTCTCTCTCTCTCTCTCTCTCTCTCTCTCTCTCTCTCTCTCTCTCTCTCTCTCTCTCTCTCTGTTATCTGTCTCCTGCTCTCTTTCTGTTTGTGTCTCAGATCCAGCATGCTACAGTTGTACGGAAACCCTGCAGATTATGCGTGGGGTCAGGGAGGTCTGGATGCTGTCATCACGGAGGTCAGTGATATCAGATGTGGGAATTTGTAGTTCCAGCGTGGTTTCCTCCTTCTTTTTCTTCTTCCTCCGCCCTTCTCAACCTCTTATAATGAAACAAACTAAAAGACTGCTTGTATGTCATCCATTCCAGTCTTGACACCCACATCTTTTTGTGTCTACGCAAACAATGGCTCTTGTTTTGTTTCTTTCTTCCATTTCTCCACCTATATATCCATAATCTTTGTTTCTTCTCCCACTCACCTAGTTGTTAGGACAGCTGGAGAACACAGGCCCACCCCCTGCAGAAAAAGAGATGATTTCCTCCCTGCCAACAGTTTGCATCTCTCAGGAACAGACAGGTAATGATCCCAGCATGGCGCACTGGATCACATGATACATCCAATGCATCTCATAATAAGAGATAGGTTTGGTTCCTCTTTCCTTTTCCCCTTTTATTCTTTTCCTTCCCTTCCATTCCTCCTCATATCCTCCTCTGTCCTCCTTTTATTCCGACTAGTTGAGTTGACCTCTCTTTCCCTCCTCTTACCATTCCTTCTTTTCTCCTATCTTCTTCCCCTCCGTCCTCTCACCTTTCCTTTCATACTCTACCCCCTCCCTAATCCTACTTTTCCTTCTGTCTTTCCTATCCATACACCCATCCATCTATTTGCTTATCCTGAGTAGCAGGCTTAGCTGGGCACGCCACATGGCCTCATCTCCAGCAGCACTGTCCTGTCCTGTTCCTCCTGGGGGACCCTGAGGCATTCCCAGGCCAGATGACATATTGTCCCTTCAGTGAGTTCTGGGTCTGCCCCAGGATCTCCTCCCAGATGGACATGTCGGGAAGACATCCAAAGGGAGGCACCCAGAAGACATCCTAATCAGAGACCTTAACGGATTTCAACTGGCTCCTTTGGATGTGAAGGAGCAGCAGCAGTGGCTCTACTCTGAGCTCCTCACCCTATCTAACACCTTCCAGAGGACACATATTTCAGCTTCTTGTATCCACGATTTTGCTCTTTCAGTCATTACCCAAAGCTCATGACCATAGGAGAGGGTTGGAACGTACCTGTACCTGAACATCGACTGCTCACCTCCTGCTACATTTTATGAGCAAAACCCTCAGATACTTGAACTCCCTCACTTGTGATAGTAACTCACTTCCAACATGGAAGGGGCAATCCATCTTTTTCCGAGAGCTACGACCTCAGACTTGGACGTGCTTACTCTCACCCCGACCGCTTCACTCTCGGCTGTAAACATGCTGGAGGTTATGGTCTGAAGGAGCCAACAGAACCACTTTATTGCCAAAAAGCAGAGATGCAATTCTGAGGTTCCCAAACCAAGACCAAAGGGCCTCCTTCTGTAGCTTGACGCCCTCCCGCACCGCTGATGTCCACTAGCGGAGTCACCGATGACCCTTTGGCCGCAGCTCCTAGCAGCTGTCTCTGCAAGGAGGATTTGAACATGGTCGACTTGGATTCCATGTCCCCAACCTGCCCTGGGATGTTTCAGAAATTCTTCCAGAGGTCAGAGTTGAAGACCTCGTGGACAGGGACCGCCACCAGACCTTCCCAGTTCACCCGCACTCCGGGTTTGGGCTTAGCAGGTCTCCCTTTCCCCTCTTATATTTCCCTCCTCTTATCTCTCCTTTTCTTATTCCATCTTTCATCCTTTTCTCTACATCCTTCCTCTAATCTTCCCGCTCCTCGTGTTTTTCCTATCTCTCCTTCCCTCGTATATCTTCCCTTGCCTTCTCCTATCTTTCCTTTCCTCTCCCTACCTTTCATCCTTCATTTCCTCCTACTTTTCCTTGCCTCCTCCAAGTTTTCCTCGCACCCTTTTTTCCTTTCCTCCTCTGCACGCCATACTTATGAATAGGTATATGGCCTTGATGCAGAATGCTTCTAAAGAGCAGTGGCTCACACAGTACATGAAGGTGTTACTCCTGATTAATGAAGAGCAGCTAAAAGTCAAAGCAAGCTATCACTCACAGTTCGACAACCCCAAAATTGTTTTAATTAAGCATTATAAACTTAAGAGACTTATTGTAAAGAAGTATGAAAGCTGCTAAATTTAATTTGCGTATCATTAGACTGGGATAGTGACATGAAATGACAGGACTACATTACAAATGTATCACTGTGTGATATGGCCCATAAACCTGTCTTGCATTTTAGGTGTAAAGAATCATTAAGAAATGTATGACTGGGTTTTTTGTGTGTCTACCTCTCTCTGTGTGTCTCTTTCTCATGCACACACTCATACCTTCTGTTTCTGTTTTTCTTGATCTTCTCTCCTAGACTGCAGGCTGGAGTGTCCAGTTTGTAGGGAGGAGTATTCATTAGGGGAATCTGTCAGGAAGCTACCCTGCCTCCATTACTTCCACAATGAATGTATAGTGCCGTGGCTGGAGCTGGTAAGGACGAGGAGGGGATGTGGTCAGTTTTTAACTGTGTCACATATCCTGAATTGAGGGCTGTGACAATAACACAGAAACCCTGCTAGTGTTAACCCAGGTTGTACTGTAGAGCCTGTTATCCCACTGACTTTTTTTCCCTGCAGATTAATGAGCTTTTCTCTCCCTCCGACAGCATGATACCTGCCCAGTGTGCCGAAAAAGCCTTGACGGTGTCGACAACAGCCTCCCGCCCACATCAGAACCCCCAGAAGCCCGCTCCATCAGGACAGAGCAACAGGAAAGGCAGGCAATCTGAAAAAAAGGGCCAAGCAACTCTACCTCCTTTACTGTTTTCACGAGACACGCTTCTCACCTCAGAGCTTTCCCCTAGCACCTACTGCTTTTAAATAAAATACACCAATCACATGCATCACAGTCATTACGTGCATTCATCCCTCACATCTCTGCTAAGGACCTTTATGTTTTCCACTCCAACAAGTTCACCAGTTTTAAGCCACGCCACACACAAAAAGGATCCTGCAGTTTGCTGACAAGGCGCAGAGGTGATGTGCCCTTCTCGCTGCACTGCCCTCTGAGGTGGATTTCTGAGTGACTGACTTTTATGTCATGAACTAATCACCGCTGAACTGCCAGTGGATGTCAAAATGATGGGAAATCACAGAGTTATGAAGCAATACCTTTGCATTAAGACTCGTGGTAAGACAGTTTCATAATGTAGTATTTTTTGTGGACTTTTTTTTCCACATCAACGGTCTCCTGTCTATTTAAAGCTGTTATTAAAGCCTAACCCTGTGATCCTCACCCTCTGCACCTTATTTCATCTCCAAGGTTCTATATTCATAAGCACAGAGCAGACTTTTAATCATTTCATACCAACCAATCTGTTTGATAATCAGTTGGGTTAACATTGCAGTTTTGTTTCACTGAGTTGAGTGCATATTTAAGGCTTTTCTGTTGAATAGATAACAGTTTTTCATTTTGTCAGATCTTTGACCTCAATTTAATAGAATACAACAGAAAAATGTACTTTAATATGGAAATATATGTGGACTCCAGTAATATACTTTTATCTTATAAGATAAGATAGAGCAGTATAGTATAAAATACACACCTCTGTTCCAATGCAGTACAGTACAGTATGTATGCCCACACAGTAGAATAGAAGAAGAAGCACAGATTATTGTGATGAATCAAGTTAATCAATAGTTGCTGAGTTTGAAGTCACTTTTTTTCTGATTTGTATCGTTGTAAATTAAAACATGAGTTTTTGAACTGCTGGACAGACAGAATAAACATGTTGACGACGTAACGTCACCTTGCACCTTGGGTAACCTGTGATGGGCATTTTTTTTATATAATATAATATATATAGAATATAATATAATAATATGACACAGCAAATATTGATTATTTCCATCACCAATTATTTTTAGAGAATTTGGAAATCACAAGCCTACTCCCCAATCCTTAAATTGACACCTTCAGATTGCCTGTCCAACACTTAAAGATATTAAATGTATAATGCAAAGATTAGAGCCTGTAGAGTTGTCCCCGACAAAATGTGTACAGTGTCTTAAATGAAGCGCTATATGAATTTAAAGCTGCTCTATGCCTGAAATCAGAAAATCCTGAAAATCTTGGTAGCAGCATTTTTTTTTTTAAATGACTAAATTACCAGTTATGGATCATTAAAAAAAATGTGGCAGGTTGGTCAATCATTCGACTTATCATTAACAGCACAGAGGAGCAAACATGTCCATGGGGGCAGAGTGAGTTATTTACGGGCTGAAGGGCTCCTGTCTGCCTCTGCTGTCTCTATAGGACTGTAATGTTATGCTGACACTCTGTGCAGCAGCTGACGCCAGTGAAGGCACCACCAGTTTGACAGTTGACTGTTGCAGACACGTAAACACACCCTCACCCTGCCTCATAACACACAGCTTCCAGCGGCCACCAACTACAGTAAAATAACGAAACACTGGCTTTTTTTTTTTTTTTTTGTCAATGACCGGGGACCGCAGGAACCGCGCACAACCGACATTTGCTCTCCTCTCCTCCCCTCTCCTCCTCCTCTCCCTTCCGCCCTCCTCGGTCCGTCCTCCCCTCCCTCCCTCCTCTCCGGGACTGAGAATGCCCGTGTTGTACTGACACAGTAGCGATACGGGCTGAGCAGACATGGAGGCCCGATTGACGAGGGAGGCCCGTGCTGACACATCCAGGCCTCGCTAACGGCGTGTCGGACTGGATTTCGGAGCATCTCGGGACATTTTACGGATACCAGTTGCTGTAAGGAAAAAAGGATTTTAGCACCGAGGAAGAAGAAATAGAGGGAGATCCATTTCGGGTCTCTGTTGATTCAACGCAGCCGCCATTTTGTTGACAGTTAGTGTTTTTTTAATAACCTACACGGGCGCTGCATCTCTTATTTTACACCGCTGGGATAAAACTCGCCGCAATTTTTCTCGTGTATTTAAGTCGATTTAATTGTGCGTTTTGTCATTTGAACCAGCGTTGGAGGATTTTTCTCCTTTAGCTGACTTGCTAGTGCATCGTTAGCCGTCGTAGCTGAGATGTAGTAACACGAGTGCCTACGAGAATGTGACGGAGATGTAAGATTATGTGCATCACTTGTCCCAGGTTGTGTCATATTCACTCGGTTTACACTAATAGTTTAAACGCTGTAGGCGTTTGCAACACATTTGCAACTTACATAGAGTACAAGTTAGAGCTATGCAGGGAGGAATTAGCTGAAATCGTCCTCAAACAGGCTGCTGATAGATGGCTAGTTAGCCGCTGCCAGTGCCATTGATACAAAATGTAGCACAGGCTGTCTATTATTGGACGGATGGTAGCTGCTAGCTTGTTACAAAATAAACACAAACCTTTTACAATGCTTGGGTTATGTTAAGCGCCAAGTGGCCACGCCGTCCACGTTACTTTACCGCCTTGCCTGTTATTATCTTAAACATTATGGAAATTCATTTTTCGGTGGGATGCTTTACATGCTGGCGCTCAGCTTACACCGCCGCAACTTTGTGTTTTGGAGGTGGCAAGGTTAACAATCACATTCTTGTAGGTGGTCAAGAGCTGTGTGTATAGATCTTTGATTTTTGTTTGTTTGTGTCTGTGTCTGTGTGTGTGTGTGTGTGTGTGTGTGTGTGTGGCTGCGTTACTTTGTTATAACCTATTTGGCACGTCTGAAAACAGCAATAACATTTATTATGCAATTGTAGCATGAATGCAAAACACACATTTCATATCGCTGCACAAGCTCGCGGCGCATTCCTTAGATTTATATCTCAGAAACAACAAATAGAGAATGAAAATATCTGACATTTTTTATGTTTTTTTTTTTTGGCACTTCAGCACTTGGAAGATAAAATATGTGGCCACCACGTTGATACACACGCAGGGAGGACACAGCCAAATAATGTGAACACCGTTTCTGGACAATTACACAGGTGAGTGGATGCCGTATGGATATAATGCATCTTAACAGATTTGCTGGTTTATTGTTGCTGTTGACACATCAGTGTAGCTTCACTCCATCAGATTGCTCGCTGCTCCTGTTCTGTCAGTCCCTGCAAGAGATTTTTAGCAGCCTAATGTTGACCCAAGAGTAGATGTTTCCAAAAATGATTTCTGCGTGCATTGCAGTGTCACCTTGACGGCTTACACAAACTGCAAAAGCATGCCTCCAAGGGCGTATTTCCTTTCGATTGACACAGTAATTATGATTATGACTAAACAAGGATGAGTTTGCTGTGTGACTATGAGCACTTGAAGTGAAAATGAAGGGCGATCCGTTCGCAGACTCATGACTTCTCCCCTTGAGAGGCAGTGTTGACTGTACAGAAACCCGAAAGCAGATAACGTTATTTGGTTTGCTCAGCCATCCGCTGGCCAACCACGTTTTTGCATAACACGAGGGAAAGTGTAATTAATTTAAATTGTATACACAGATGCCATGCAGTGTATTTGAAGTCAGTCAGTGACACCCAAAGGACCTCCCTGGGCTGCCACAGACTGAGGGTGTTTGCAGGACACCTGTCATTCTGGTCCGATGCGTTGCAACCTTCATCTTCCAGGTTTAAACATCACAGCCGCCTCCTTCGGACTACGGCGCGTTACTGCTGCGTGTGAGCACGTCCGCTGTTAGATGATACAAACTAATGGTAGTAGTGAAGGAATTTGGCTGCTTTCCTCCTCCCTCCGCACGCCCCTGCACTAACACCGCTGGAGTAAAAGCCCTGGAAATGACACGGCGCTCTGGGGGCAGACGGCAGCCCCCATGTGAATGATGTGGGGGGTGGGCGGGTTGGATACTATTGCTATGGCCAAAGGGAAATCAGCAGTTATGAACAACGTGTGCAAAAGTGAGGAGGGAGTGAAAGGAGGGAGGGAGTAAGGGGAAAGAAATGGGAGAGGGGGGGGTGTGTGTGTGGGAAGTTGTTTACTACGTTCCTGCCTGCTCTGCCATTTCTTAGGTTGTTGGCCTGATATTGATTATTGATTCTCTGTTTTTCATTTTCATTTTTGACATTTGCCCTTGATTAATGTACCTGTCTTTTTACTTTAACTTCTAGTTATTGCTCTTAAAGTAAAACCACACAGCAGACAGACATGAGTGATATCTGTCTTTAAAACCAGTAGTGCTCTATTCTGTTGTTTTGCGGTGTGACTGAAAATCCCCCAAAATAAAAGCAGCGTAGTCATTACTGCCCCGTAAATGCAAAAGTACTTCAGTGCTAGTGATACGCTTTAGTGTTTAGGTTTATCAATCACAAATAAGAAAGTGGTTCAGCCTAGTATCAGATCATGTACAGGAGAACAAGTGCCAGTAAATGACCTGCTTGTTAGAGGTGAGAGGAATGCTTTGACTCTCCGGGAGGTTTTTTTTTTCTACACTTGTGATGGTAGTTTCTCACAGAGTTAGGTACTACACTGGCTTATTTTTGGCATAGCTGCTGTCAGGCAGCGGATACAGCTAGTATCTCTGTAAGCGTTTAGTATAAAAGAATGAGGAGAGCATTTGTCACTCTGTTAGAGAAGGACACAGGGAACAGAGTTGGGGGGGTGGCGGTGGGTAAAATGTGTTTTTGATTAAAGTAGGAGCACTGTGACTTTAGTTTGTGTGCTGCTACTACTGCTTTCCAAGTTTGTGAAATAGAGTCAGGAAGAGGATGGAAAAGCTTAAAGAAAACGGTGAAAGAACACAGAGATTGATGGAGTGTTAAAGAAAAGAGGGAGGTGTGATTTGAGTGTGGTATGTGTAGTGAGGGGGAGTCTGCAGTTTTGAGGCGAAATGGACTGAGTAATTGAAGTAAACACAGAAAAGAGGGCGTGGGGGAACTACAGGCCAGACTCCGAAAAAATCGGGCTGTGTTTAGTGTGTGGTTCAACAAAAAAAAATTCTCTACTACTGTTTTCCACAGTCATAATCCAAAACAAACGAGTCTGAGACTCTGTGTAGGGTAGATTCTTTTTTTTCTGTTGCTGTGACACTTCACTGATGTGACGACTTGTATGACTTTCCTGAGGCTCCATTAAGTGGCTCCTTTAGTGCTCTCCACTAATGTAGGGCGCAGAGAAACCGCCGGCACGTTGACGCTCTATCACTCACTCTCAGTTGCTGCTGGCGAAGGCTGGGAAAGGCGGCCGGATCCTCTGTCTAGTCCCAGAGGGCCCAACGTGCTGAGGTCACAGTTCTGAATTGCCTCCAAATGACTTCACCCAGAGAAAGCACCTGCTTGGGGGCGAATCCGCATTAAATCACTCACTGGCCATGGGGAGCTTTAGACAACTTCTTGAATTGTGCTGTCCTCTAAGGAGCACAATTAAGAAACATGCTGCTCTCTGCTGCTGCTGTGCTAACGTAGGAAATGAACAGTTTGCCACTATCACCCGGCACCCGTTTTCACTGCTACTAATGTGGCAGTTTACGAGATTGCTCATTTGACGTCTTATCCCATAACCCCTCAGAAGGATGTGGCAGCGCTGTGGGATTAACTATTGATTCTGGACTTTGTGGGGTTTGTAGTTCTCAGTTGGACAATTCAGAGTCCTTAAGCCTACGGTTACATTTCTCAGGTAGAAGAGTCTTTGCTGTGCAAATAGGTCACAGATTGTTATATGCCATGAGGACAAACACACCTTAAAAAGTCACCCAGACAGGATGAAGGACAGCCTCTAACCAAATAGATTATACAAATGTTTGACCTCTGTCTGGTTTTTTTTTTTTTTTTACCATCATTCATTAAAAGATTTTTAAAACTTTTTTACTTTATACTTTTTATAGGTCAGTGTTAGGTTGATGTTATGTGTTGCGGCAACTAATGTGTTATCTGTTTTTGCTCCCTCCACCCTCCCTTTTCCTCTCTCCCTCTATACCTGTCTTTACTTGTACAGTTGAAGGACGGAGAAAGAGGGCTGGACAGCCAAGGAAGGGAGAGAAGCTGCCGAAAAACAAGGAGAGCTTCACCGTCACCGTTATCCCCCTCCCCCTTTTCCCCCTTCACCCCCATCCCACCCCCAACAAAAACTGTACCTGGTATCCAGAACATCCCCTCCCAAGTAAACCTGCACACCTCTTAAACTTCTGATGGATCCTAAGATTCAAGGGGGAACTGCAACTCCACCCCCTCTCCTCTCAGGTGCCCCCACAGGGGAGCGAGAGAAGGAGGGAGGGGGTGGAAAGAAAGATGAGGAGGAGGAGAAGAAGAGAGACAGAGAGAAGGAGGGAGCTGCCACTGTCTCTGCTGGTGCAGGAGGGGCAGGAGCAAGTGGGCCAGGAGGTGCCGGCGGTGACCAATCTCATTTCTCCATCAAAGAGAGCAGCCTGTCCGAGGGCAATGTCAAACTTAAGATCGGCCTTCAAGCGAAACGCATGAAGAAGCCCCCTAAAATCTTGGAGAATTATGTGTGCCGACCTGCCTTCAGGGCCACTGTGAGGCATACAGGACGTGGAGGAGGTAGCGCTCGTGGGAACCGTTCAGCGGCCACAGGTGATGGGCCAGGCAGTCAGAGCCCTTCACATGGCAGGGAAAAAGAGAGGGATAAAAGTCCCAGTGTCAACAGACCAGCCCTGTCATCTTCTTCAACCCCCTCTGCTAAAGCTCCGAAAGCCCCTACACCACCTCCTCCTGTTCCTCCTCCCACCAGCACTACCACCCTGTCACCCTCCCAAGTGAATGGGAGCGCTCCAGCAAAAAGGGTAAGGAGGGAGTCAATTTATGTATTTTGATTCAGGAATTGATTCACTCTACCAAACATTCACTATTGACAGCCAGCATGACCACCAATGTATTGTATATGTTTTGTGCGAATACTAGTGTACGTTTACTTTAGTTCCTTAAAATGTCGTCAGTAAGGCAAAGGGCCAC
The DNA here is from genome assembly GCF_042242105.1 of Pempheris klunzingeri. NCBI lineage: Eukaryota > Metazoa > Chordata > Actinopteri > Acropomatiformes > Pempheridae > Pempheris > Pempheris klunzingeri. The sequence goes on from NC_092027.1 coordinate 8,636,531, forward strand.
AACAAGAGTAGCCTCGTAATCACCATGTTATTGCACAGATAAAGAACGGAGCATAAATTGTCCTTTAGTTTTCTTTGTGTTCTCTGTTGGCCTGTCTCCATTCATTATGCACCGCCCCCTGCAATCTCCCTCCGTCTGTGTCGTCTATCCTCTGTCTCTGCCTGGCCATGTCCCCTCCACCCCCTCCCCTGCGTGACCTCTCTCTCTCTAGCTCTCCCTCTCTGTCCCCAGTCTGACCCTGATAAGTGTTATTGAGTTGAGTGTAACTTCCCCTGTGGGCATGCCCAGGAAGCAGTATTGAATAGAAAATCTCATCAATGAATTGCAGTTACTAAAGGGGTATAGAATCCTATTTCCGATCGATAGTTTGTACTTTTAACTGGGGCCGTCTCTGGCCACATATGTTGGGTTCAGTGACTTTAGCACTGAAACTGGTATTAATTTTGCCACATTACTCTCAATTTTGTTTTGCAGGGTCCACCAAAGATGGATTGCAAGTCTGATACAAAGTCAGACATGAAAGCAGCCGCCACCACATCTGAGAGACCCCTTAACCTTCACCGCCCTCCACCAGACAGCAAAACGCATCCCTCTGGGAAGAAAACACCAACTCCACAACCCAACCCCCGGACATCTTCACCTACTCCACCACTACCTGCATCAAAAGAACCCAGCTTTGAAGGTGTTAAACCTCCTCAATACACGTACAGCACTGAAAGTCAGAGAGACAAGGACAAGAGTGTTCAAAACTGGGGAGCACCTACAGTTACTGAGAAATTAGCTCAACTCATAGCGACTTGCCCACCATCAAAGACCCCCAAGCCGGCCAAACCTGCAAAGGTTGATCCTGCTCCTCCTATCCCAAGCTCAGGCTTTATGGCCCCCACAGCCAAGCAACGAGACAGGGCTATGGCCAATAGGAACACATATTCAAGAATGGTACACCTATCCCCGCCACCTCCTGTATCACGACCACCTGGTCGCCCCTATGGTTCAAGGAACAAAGACAGCATTGTGGAAAATTCATCCACCCTGACAGCACTGAGGAAGGATGACACGGAAGGAGCTGGGAAAGCTAGTAGCAGCAGCAGTAACAACATGAGTAACAGCATGAACAGCAGCAACAGCAGTAGTCGCAGCAGCAGCCCAGCACTCACCTATGGCAATAACCGCCTGTCAGTCATGTCAAAGGACAGCAACAATGACAACAGCAACAGTAGCATTTCTAAGTCACAGTCACGTCCCGCTCACTGTCTACCCCACACCGCCACTTCTCCATCTTGTCCCATTTCATCCTCCTCCACCACCTCAGCTGAGCAGAGGACAGTGAGTGCAGTGAGTCACCTAGGCTCCCCTGCTCCCTCACAAGGACACCATGCGCGAGAGAGTCCTGCTTTGGCAGAGGAAAGCAGTGCAAGTGAGATGGAGCAGGAGAGGGACAGCCCCAGAGACTTAACCAAGTGCCCTCCTTCAACAGGGATGGGAAAGCCAGAAGGGAAAGACAAGGGGGGTAGTAATCAGTCACTGCGAGTGGAGAGGGGGAAAAGCACTAGTCCAAGTAAGCGCAGTCCCAACAGGGATAGTAGCCGACCTGGTCGGACTAGCAGTCCCCCTGACTCTGTAAGACAAAGGGCACCTTCTTCACCAGAGCCAGATGGTGACGAAGGCTCACAAACGCCTCTTAGAGATGATTCTCCTGATTCATCCCTAGACTCTCCTGCAGAGCAGGATAGCAAACCCCTTAAAAAACGCAGGGGAAGAAAACCCCGCTGGACTCGTGTTATGAACAAGACACAGAGTCAAAGAGCAGGCCAGGACAGTCCCTTCGACCAGAGCAAAACCACCATGCCTTTATCTTCAAGCTTGGAAACGCCGTCACCACCGGTTAAAAGACCCGTGGGCAGGCCTCCTAACCCAAATAAGGTCAAACCAAATCCTGTGCCACAAAATCCAGCGTCACAGCTCTTCCCACCCCAGCCTAAGAAAAGGGGAAGGCCAAAATCTAAAATGCCAAGACTTGACGCCCCAGCCCGTGGGTGCCCCCCAAACAAGCTGGTCCCCTCTAAGGTCTTTTCATCATTCAAGTCCAAAGAAGAACAGGACCCACCTGTTCTTCACCCAGAGGTGGACCTGAACCCCCCTAAACCTATGCCTAGAAAACGTGGACGCCCCAAGCGCCTTCCTCCTACCTTACCCCAGGAGGGTCAGCCTCCCACGTTGGCTCCAGAGGCAGGGGATATGGGAGACAAACGGTTCCGCAGCAGAGGAAATGGGCAGCTTATCATGAAAACTATCATAGGAAAGATCAATAAGATGAAAAGTGTGAAACGGAAACGTATTCTTAGTCAAATCTTGTTAGGCCCAAGAACAGAAGAAACTCCTAAAGGCACCACCAGTGGGGTGGTTGGCTCTGTGGAAGCTGCAACCCAATCATTGTCCTCCCTGGCAGCCTCTTTTGGGGGAAAACTAGGACCACAAATTAATGTCAGTAAAAAGGGCACAATATACATGGGTAAGAGAAGAGGCCGTAAACCAAAAGCAGCGACAAATTCCTCAGCTACAACACCACCACCAGAACCCTTCCTGTCCCCAAACACCACTTCACCTCTCCATCACCATCAATCACAGTCCCAGCAACAGCACCAGCTTTCCTCTTCTGAGGTATTTCCTTCCCCCTCCCTCTCACAGTCTAGTGGTGGCCACAGTCCGATCAGCGATGCCAGTTTTGTGGAGCCAGGCTCAGTGCACTTTGCAGGTCACCCTCACTATTCTAACCCCCATCATAGCCACAACACGTTCTCCTTCCCTCCCCCAACCTTTTCGGCCCCTAATCCTCGCAACCCAGGGCTGGGCTCAGCGTCATCTATGGTCACAGCAGCTTCCCAGAAGAAGTCATCATGTCGTGGATATCATCACCACCACCATCATTACAGGCAGCACTACCATTATCATAAGCTTTCCCCTCCAAGGCCGCTCCATCCCACCTCCCCTGCCCCCCTCAGTGAACTAAAAGAAGCCACTCCGTCACCAGTCAGTGAGTCACACAGTGAGGAGACAGTGCCCAGTGACAGTGGAATAGGAACAGACAATAACAGCACCTCTGACCGTGGCGAGAAAGCTGGAGGGGCGGGTGGCTTGGGTGGAATTGGGATGCCACCTGGGATGGGCAGTGGATTATTAATGCCAGGGGTCATTGGTTCAGCTATGGGTCCGGGGGTTGGCCTTAATTCCAGAGGCAGGCGGCGACACTCCACTGTGCTTATGGAACATCCCTCACCATCTCCATCACCCCATGGAGCAAGGTCATCACCCGATCCCAGGAGACCTCACCCAGCAGCCCCTGCCTCCTCGTTAATAGGACACAAGGAGAAGCATAAGCACAAGTGTAAACGCCGCAGCCATGGATGCCCTGGCTATGACAAGCTAAAGAGACAGAAAAGAAAACGCAAGAAGAAGTACTTACAGCTGCGCTCCCGGCGGCATGACCCAGACTTTCTTGCTGAGCTGGATGAGATTGTTGTGAGACTGAGTGAAATACGGATAGCACACCGTACCACAGGCCACCGGCTCAGCAGTGGAATAGGCATTGCAGCAGGAACAAGTAGAGTGCCAGGAGTAGGGAGCAGGACCAGTGGTGGCATAGGAGGCACAGGTGGCCCTCCTCCACATCATTATGTCCACAGGGACCTCCTGCCTACGATCTTCAGGGTTAACTTTGGCAGCTACTACTCCCATCCTGCATACTCATGTGACCCATTGCACTATGTTCGTAAACCAGACATGAAGAAGAAACGGGGACGGCCTCCCAAACTGAGGGAGTCCATGTCTGAGGTTCCCTTTGTACCCGGGCTTGGATTCCCACTCTCCAGTGGAGGCTTCTACCACCCCTCCTACAGCGTTCCCTACTCCTCTGGGCCCCTGGGGTTGGGGTATTACAGGGGTTATCCTCCAGCTAGTGCTCTGTATCCCCACCCACACCACCAGTCACCCCACACAGCCCCGTCCCACCACTCTCACCACTCACCATCTTTCCCTCCTCCTCCCCCTACATCTTACATGCATCATCACCACCCTTCACATCTCCTGCTGAACCCCTCCAAATTTCACAAGAAAAAACATAAGCTGCTCAGGCAGGAGTATCTGGGAGGAGGAAGGTCCCCTGTCCTGTACCCACCCATGTCCTCTGAGCTGTCCTTCAACTGGCACCACAAACACAAACACAGACACAAACATAGAGAGCGCTGTGCAGAGGAGGACAGGGAAGAAGCAGCAAGAGGAGCATCAGGTAGCCGAGCAAGTGCAGGGATTTCTGATGGTGGAGCACCAGGGAAAGGAGAGCGAGTTGGCAGTTTAGGAATGACAGAGTCTCTACAACGATGCCGCTTTGGACGAGACAACTCCAGCACCAGCACCAGCAAGCAAGCTGCTGCCACCTCTGCCAACTCCCCCTCTTCTTCCTCATCCTCATCTGCAGAAAGGTACAAGCGCAAAGAGAGCTCCATGTCCTGTCTAGGCCCATCCAGGCTTGCATTGGGTAACAGCTCAAAAGGCCATCACCCAGTAGAGTCATGGTTCAGGATGGGCAGCTCTAAGGCAGACTACTCTAAGCTTCCACGGAATCATGTTGCACCGGGCCAGGGTCCCTTCTCAGATGGACGGGCTGAAGACCCGGCAGGCTGCTCAGACAGCGAGGATGAGGAACCTCTCACCCCCACAGAGGATGTAGAGCCTGGAGGCCATGATTCTCCAAACCTTACAAATCTGTTTGCCTCTGCTCTCACCCGCACCAATCTGAAGGGGGGCAGGAGCAGGAAAGCTGAGGTAGTCACAGAGAGCTCCAGCTTCTCCCGCATGGACCGGCCAATGAGGAAAGACCGCTCAACATCAGCAGAAAGGAGAGAGCTAGGTAAGTTAAATGTTGGTTTAGTTTTTCTACAAGGATCTGTATGAAGAGGCTGCCTCCAGCAGAGCATCCACTAGTAAACTGATTTACATCAGCATCTGCATAGTTTACTTAGAATAAAGAATACTGTGCAGTAACCATTTAACAATAGCAGCAGGGAACTGTTTATTTGTTCCTGAGTATTCATGCATTGAATCACATAATCATTCATGTGGTCCTTTTAAGCTTTTGTGTTTGATGAGCTATTCAGCACAGAAAATCTTTTGACCCAAATTAAATTGGGCATTATTAATTGTTATTTGAGTCAATTGTGCACTAAATTCATTTTCCAAAAATAGTTCTGATGCAGTTGTACCAAGAATTATGTGGTTGGCTGTGATTGGCCAATGTCTGACGAGCTTTATTTATTGGCATGGTTATGGTGAAACTGGCACAATGAGCAATCAATTAGACCAAGCACTAATTTCAGGACTACGCATTTGGGCAATAACCCTTTCAGACATTGCCATATGGCACATTCTGCTTATTCCACAGCATGGGGGCTCTCAAATCTTGCTTGATCTCTGCTCATTGAAGCCTGTGTATCTTGAAAATCTTTCGTAGTGCTGAAAAATCATGTAGTGGTTACAACTGGAAACATCCATATCTCAGTTGTGGTTAGATCAAACACCACTGGAAAAATATCTGCTGTGTCTGTGTAGCCCTCTCAGCTATCCCCCATCTGCACAAAGAAAATACTAAGAGGAATGGGCTTGTTATTTGAGTGAAAAAGGCCCCCTTCAAAGACACACTGACACCCCATATGCATACACCGTCTGACATTTGGTAGCTCTTACTAGTGGTTACAGGCTTGGCAAAAAAAAGCATGTGTAATGACTTAAACTGGCTTGTCTGTGAGTGTGGATGGCCGCAGTTGGCTGCAGTTGGCCACAGTTGATATAGCATTCCTGCCAGAGCTAAGGGGGTGGAGTGTTTTGTTAACATGCTATATTTAGTAGACATTTCCCTCAAAAGCCCACAATGTGAGGTCTAGTCCTATCCTGCAGCCAGCACCTGGGCTGAGCTAATGTTGCTGATGTAAGACACAGCTCCTCGTCAGTGTGACTCTGAATACCTCCTGACTAAGACTGATGTGATTTTGCTTGTGTGTGTGTGTGTGTTTTAGCAGTGGCAGGGTGGGTGTTTGTATGGGAGTATTACCTGCCATTCATGCGTATGTTTGTGAGCAAGATGGGAAGCTGTATGGTCCCCAGTGAGGCAGTATGGTGCAATTCAAACCATGCCAGGGTAATCCTGGATTAGAGCTCAGGACTTGGGGTCAACCAGCGGTCGCAGACTGCACCGTGAAGGTAGAGGAGGCCAAGGGTGGGGACTGGGCTGGCACACAAGACAAGTGGGGGATGATGGACCGATGCACACTGACAGAAGTGTATGGATGGAGGGTGAGGTGGGGTAAAAGGGACTATAAGGAAGGCCAAGGATTAGCATTAAAGAATAGATGTGAATAGGTATGTTTCCATTCAAGTGTTCAGGTTTTAAGTGAATTTCCGAGTCAACATAAGAAAATGTGAAGAGTTGGCTTGTTTCCATCAACTGCTGTTACTTAAGCCATGTTCAGCCTGCATATCTAAACACTGGCTGATGCGTGATTCACACCATACATGATCACCACAAGTCAACACATGGTAATGTGGCAGAGATCAGGCAATGGTTAAATCTGTTGTTCACTCAGATAAGCTAGTTAACCACTTTGGCTCTGTCTTAACCAGTCTATATGTGTGGGCTCCCTGATCTCACCGTGGTTCATTTTTGTTGGTCAGTGAACACAGGGTAACCCTCTTTCACTGAGCATGGACTCTGGACTGTCTGTTGCATAATGTTGGCGTGAATAGACTATAGAATAGAATAAGACAACTCTTATAGTTTAGAGGTGTTAATCTAAATAAATATTCTTTCAAATGATTCTGTATGTTGCCCTTTTGTAGATCTTTGTATCAATGTGCCAACTTTTCCACCCTGGCAAAGTATTTGAGCATGTTTGCAATATTTTGTACTCTTGAATTTGTGGTATTTACATCGAGAAGTATGAAACATGTATGGAAACTACGTAATGAGTGCCAAAACGAGGACAAAATGAGGATTAGGGTAAAGGGTTAATAAAACTTGGGGGCAATTGGAGTAAGATGAAAAATTAAGGCAAAATTAACCTAATCCAGAAAAAAATGGAGTGAAGATGTAAGTTTTAAATTGTGGAGGAGTAGGTGGGGAGGATTAGAGTGAGCGTGACATGGATTAAAAGATGTAGTAATATAGAGGGAAGAGGGGTTTTCTAAGGTCAGGCAAGGGAGGCGAGAGGGTGAGAAAGTTGGGGATGTTGAGGCCCTGCAGGACAATGTTAATGAGGGAAAACGATGAGAGTAACATGTGTGGAGAAGGAAGCAGAGGCGTGCAATGTCAAAGGACATGAAGTAGGAAGGGAAAAGTGTGGAATACTCAGGAAAAAATTAAGAATAATGTAAATGAGGAAAGATATTTGAAGAAAGATGTATAAGAATGGAAAGTGAGGAGTCAAGAGGACAGTCAGAGAAAACAAACAGCATCTAAGAGATGGTGAATAGCTGAGGAAATCTACTCTGTGTACTTGTGACTACTTTTACCATTGACTTCTTGTTACAAATAGCAGCTTGGTAGGGATAACATGGTCTTTTATGCTGTGTTAACCAAATACTTGTTGTTAGAGGCTTAAAGCTCTCTCAAACAAATTTTACTGTTGACTATAGGTGGCTTGGTGATGGGTTACTTCATTTTAATATCTTTGCCTGAGCTTTAAATTTTTACTTGCAAGCATAAATAGTAAAAAAAGTCAATTTCACATGTCCCCTTATGTTAAAAACATTTACTTTTGGGACACATTGCCCTTTGTGCTAAGTAATGGCAGACATGGCAGGACAGAATCACAGGGTTTTGAAAGTTTAGACTGTCTCAGTTGTCTTAATGCCACTTACAAATGCTAAGAAATGCTAAGAATGTGTGCTGTGGGCAACATATGCAGCATTAATTTTCTGTTTGTTTGACAAGGGTCATCAGGTATCCAGACAAGAGGTGTTACACTCTCAACGCCTGAAGGATCAGAAGGGTCCATGCACCACCGGCAGCAGCACCATCATCAACCTCCTCTGTTTCACTCCCACGGCTCCGCTTCATCCTCCTGCCTCTCCCCCTCTCAGGACTGCTGCCTGGATGCCTCCCTGCCCCACCACTCCCACCGGGCACAGCCATCCAAACACAGCCTGCACCACGTCAACAAAATCCTGCGTGCCAAGAAGCTGCAGAGGCAGGCTCGCACAGGAAACAATGTGGTGAAAAAAAGAGGCCCCGGACGTCCCAGGAAACACCCGTTACCCTCCCCGCCGCCATCCCCACGACCAGTGGTTGAGTTGAATCAGAGTCGGCACAGGGACAAAGGGGGAGAACGTCCAGCAGGGGCCAGAGGGTGGGAGGGGGACACCGTTACAGATGCTATTGAGTCAGTAGTTCAGGGACAGCGTAGAAAAGGTCAGAAGAGGAAGCACTGGGAGAGAGATGGGGATGATGAAGAAGAGGAGGAAGAAGAGGACGGGGAGGTAGAAGAAACTGAGGAACGATTGCCAGACAGGGAGGAGAACATGGAAAACCTGGCAAGGTCCAGAGCTGGAACAGGAAGAAGCTGGCTCACCCAGGACGAGCTCCAGCACTTTCGTGGGTGAGCAAATTATCACCACACTGTTACATATTAACCCTGTATACAACAAACTCTCAGTTGTGGGACACTAACAAAGATTTACAGAGAGTATTAATGCCATCATCATCACTAGAAACCAAGTCACGGTTCTATTTTTAGCTCAATGGAAAGCAAGCCAGATGGCCACTGCTCCCCAGAACGCCCAGCCACTGTCTCCAGCGAACAAGCTCCACCCATGCCCGTAACCACCCAACGGGAGAAGAGACCAGCCAGACCCCCAAAGAAGAAGTTCCAGAAAGCAGGACTTTACTCTGACGTGTACAAGACTGAAGAGTGAGTTCCAAAGAAATCTTAAACAGGATTTCTTTCTCTTCTGAGTGTGGTGTGCTTATTTTAGATATACATACAGTTTTTTTTTTTTTCTGGAGTGCTTTTGAACTGCATTTACATTTGACCATTTCTGTACCACACCCTGTAGCCCCCGGAGTCAGCTTCTGCAGCTAAAGAAAGAGAAGTTGGAATACATACCGGGGGAACATGATTATGGATTATTTCCAGCCCCTATACATGTTGGTGAGTCTCAAATTGGATCACTTGTTTTATTATTATTTTTAAAACACAGGAAGGAATTAACAGACCAGTCTTCTAAAACTTGACAAATTTAAGTCATTTACGTTTTCTGATGCTAATAAAGGTTTGATTACATCAGGCATGTTTCTATAAGCAGAGGTAAAATGTTGATCTCTCAGTTGAAGGTGGATTAGTCAGTTTTGCTGAGTAAAAGCCACAACAGTTCTTTTTTTTACTTTAGGCAGATTTGAAGGACTCCTGTTTTTACTCATCAAAATGACCAAGATAACTCAGTTAACCTGTTTCTAGGAACAGGACCGTCTTTTTATCAGTTCCCACAGGCCTATATTTTTCGGCTATGATAAGATGAAAACACAAAATGTTTCATCAAGAGGTCAAACTTCCCTTTTACATACTATGGTTCATGTATGTGGTCAAAAAGTACTTCCTCCTTCTAACCCTAACCCTCTTCTCACATCCCCCCCTCCTTTGTTTTTTCAGGGAAGTACCTCAGACAGAAGCGCATTGATTTCCAGTTGCCTTACGACATCTTATGGCTGTGGAAACACGATCAGGTGATCAATCATGTTGTGTGCAAGTGTTTGAGGGGTTTTCTATGCTCACAGTAAATTACTGCTGAGGAGTTCCTTAAGGTACAGCCACAGTGGAAGCCCACATAAGTATTATTTACCATTGTGTTTTTATCATTGTTGTTGCAGCTTTACAAGAGGCCTGATGTCCCCCTTTATAAAAAGATCAGATCAAGTGAGTTTCTGGCTTTATATTCACATGTAATTTATAGCCTGATCAATTTATCTGCTTTCATTTCTTTGTTTCACTACTAGATGCATTGTGTGTAAAACAGGAATGATAAAATACTTGATTACTGCTGGTCACACTTCATGAGAGTGTCGGTAAATGTAAAAGGGTTAATCCCCTGTTTGTATCACAGATGTCTACGTGGATGTGAAGCCTCTCTCTGGTTATGAAACAACTACATGCAACTGCAAACCTCGTGAGAACATGAATGAAAAAGGCTGCCTGGATGATTGCCTGAATAGGTAAAGACAAGCCACGGCATATACTGGCATGTATTTGGTTTAACAGGGTTCCCATAGTAGAATACGAATCGTATTATATTTTTAAAAACAGTCCTTAGGTTTAGTCATCTGTTTGTCAATGAATGTGGTCCTATAGTTGTTCATTTAGTAATGAGACACACAAATAGAGGGTAAACATGGTGTCAAGACAAAAGAAAAGTGGCCTCAGCCTCATTTTACATTTTTTTGATTGCTTCTTTCCCCAGGATGAGTTTTGCTGAGTGCTCTCCCAGCACCTGCCCATGTGGCGATCAGTGTGACAACCAGCACATCCAGAGACACGAGTGGGTCCAGTGTCTGGAGCGATTCCGCGCTGAGGGCAAGGGCTGGGGCATCCGCACCAAGGAGCCACTTCGCTCTGGACAGTTCATCATCGAGTACCTTGGAGAGGTGGTTAGCGAACAGGAGTTTAGGTGAGACAATCGGGCCATACTGTATATTATGCAAGAAATTCCTGTTGGGTGACAGACATGCTCTGAAAAGAATGGGGACGTCAGATGATTTAAATTATTTTGCATTTGTCTATCTGCTTGTTTCACTTCCTCAGTTCAGGACTTAATTTATCTTGGCATGGAAATGAATGAAGACCTCTCTCTTAATCTTCCACCCCCTCTCTCTCCCACCATATTTCAGGAGTCGTATGATGCAGCAGTACTTCTCCCACAGTGGCAACTACTGTCTGAACCTGGATAGCGGCATGGTGATTGACAGCTACCGAATGGGCAATGAGGCACGTTTCATCAACCACAGCTGTGAACCCAACTGTGAGATGCAGAAGTGGTGAGTGTTGGGGTAGCTTTAAACCAGTTCCCTCCTCATGTCCTTGTGGCGCATTTGGATTCACACCAAAGCCCAGATTTGGCTAAGCCTTTTCAGGCACAAGCAACAGCAGTTGCCAAAAGTTGTTAAAGACGGATAATTAAGCCAGACCTGACGTTAACTGCATTCGTTTGACTGTGATGACAAAGACAGCACATGGCGTTCATTTGCAGTATGTAAATGGTTATGTCAGCTTCCATTAGGTGTATAATAACAGCATGGATCACCATTTAAAGGGGCTTCTATTAAATTTTCTTTTAAACAAACAAGAGTTATTGTTATATTCAGTCTTGCTTACAGTGTGTATCCTTGAAGTAACACTGGAGGTCTGTTTAGATGCAGTTAAATGTGCTGCAGCTGAGCAGCTAATTAACTGTCTGGTCTACTTAGTCTACTCTGTAAACTGGTGATAGCAGTTTGCTTTTCTCCGGTGAAGGTTTGTTTGTTTGATGGCTTTTTCAGCAAACTAAGGTGTAGGACAAGACGTGTTCATGTTTGTATGTTAGATAAGAAGGAGATTGTAGCAGAAAAGCTAATGTGGGTTGTTGTTCAGAGTCTTGTATCATGTAGCAGGCTGCTGCAGGCGGTGTGACCGAATGCTGGCGTTACTGCTATATGCAAGGTTTGATTGTCTGCATTGAAAAAAGGTCCACATCAAATTAACATTTCACATTTTTTGTTTTCTTAAAGATGCCCCATCAGAAACAGAACAGACGTGCATCCTGTAGCAGACAAAAAAGAAAAGCTATTTAACTTCAGTTGGTATTTTAAATCCAGCATTGTTTACATCCATGTTTATTAGCTTGCAGTTGTCTTCTTCCCCATCTTTACTAGCACATTGTAGCATATCTTGGCATGTTACTGCGACCAGTAGATCAGTGGAATAGGGTGGCACCATTGGTGGGGCCGTGTATCATCTAAAAATCCACCAGGGAACATTTGAGGGCGATCAGGTATTGTACAGGTAGAGTATGTTAAAGAGACATGCAGCGTTAAACAAGTGAAGCAGAGAAGCTTGCTGGATTGTTGGGGGAGCAGAGTGGGGGAAGATGATTTGAAAATGTTCCAGCTTGATAATTCAGTATTTTGTTTTCTAAGTACTTCTGTCATTTATGGTTAACGAACTGGAAAATACCAGCCTATTACCTAAATAGTTTCAGTTAATTGCTATCTGTTTGTGTGCCTGATGATTCGGTGAGTTGGGGAATTTCTTACTCAATCTAGAAGAGGCAGACTGAGTATAGTGACAGTACCAGAAAGGAGAGAAAGATATTCAGTATAGAATTAATCATTTTGGTACAGTCTGATCCGAGCAGAGACAAGGCTATTGCTATGGCTGTTTTATTCTTGTCTCCTTACTCATGTTATCAGAGAGCAGGGGTTACAGTATAGGTAATCACACGTTGTAGCTATAAATCACGGTGTGTATACTTTAATGTATGTGTGTAAGCGTGGGTTTGTTTGTGTTGGCAGGAATTCTTAGTTATATTTAGACTTTTTTTTTTTTTTTTTTTTGAAGTTGTGTGGATTTATTACAGCTTTACAGCTAAACCACTTTGACTTAAGGAACAGATAAGTAGTCACAGTGTATGTTTCGGCAGTATTGTGTTGCCCTAGTTTGGGTATCTTACACAAACTCCAAAAGGGACACGTGTAGCAGGAGCACTTCATTGTAAATGAGAAAGCTCTGCCTCGAAACCCCAGCCTTATTAATGTGGTAGTGTGGTGGTAATCTGATGAGATCACCTCAGTCAGTCTCTGCCAGTGTTCAGAGACCTAAATGGCTTAAAGGCCTTGCACCACGCCAAAACAATTCACCGGTTTCCTGAGGGATTGTTCTCACAGCATGGCTAAATCCACAGCAATAGGAGACCTGGCTGAGCAGGCCTCCTTGTGCCTGACACTTTTAAGTAGTGAGACCTACTTGTGTTTTTCCTTAAGATGTGGTTTGCCTGTATATGGTGAATCTGCAACATGTGTGGCTACAGTTTAACCCTCAGAGAGCATGATTGTGGACAGCTAATGACCTCATGAGGGGGGGGGGCTATCAAACTCTACTCTCTGCCCTTCACCACCGAGCAGCTCATAATGTAGGGCACTGGTCGGCGAATGTGTGTGTGAGTGCAAGTGTGTGTAATGTAGAGTGGCTGGGCTGAAATAAAAGACTCCACAAGGATGGAGGATTTTCAGCACAAAGCCTGACGAGTCATCCATCTTGTCACAGAAGAGAGATTACATGCAGCCGGGCCTTAGATACAGCTGTAGTGCCTGAAGACAATGCGCTGAACCAGCTTTTTACCCCTATAGAAGGAATAAATTATCAAGTGGCTGGCAAACAGAATAGTGCGCTTTATTCTTAGAAGAATGGTGAAAAGCTGGAGCACTGCTTCGCTTGGAGAGAGGGAAAATAGGGATGACAACGTGTTGAGTGGTTGCCAAATCGAGCAAATGAAAATGGGGACAATCCTCCTCTCTTTTTGTTCTGATTTTAAAATGTCTTAATTTAATTGTCATTCTAACCAGGAATTGTCATTCGCTGGGGAATGTGTTTGGTAGTGACATTATTTTTATTCCGTATTATTCAGCAATATTGTAATATTTTGAACATTTATCAGTAAACTACTTTTCTGAACATAGACTGTAAGATCCAGTAATCTCCTGACAAGTGAAAACACTCCTGAGGCACTAAATTATCTTTCCTAATATCCTTTAATTTCCTGTCCTTTAACTCCATTTTGACATTTAGATTTACAGTAGTTCACTCCAGTGTTTATTTAATGAACTTCCTCATTCTTTATAACGAAATGTAAAAATCATCATGTGAATTGCACATCCACTGACTCGACCTCCCCGTGACCTGTCTGTTTTAGGTCGGTGAATGGGGTGTACAGAATTGGTCTCTTCGCTCTAAAGGATGTCAGCAGCGGCACTGAGCTCACCTACGACTACAACTTCCATTCCTTCAATACAGAAGAGCAGGTGAAGCACCAGCGACCATCTTTGACCTCCTTGTGGATTGACACTTTGGATATTTCATGTTCAGAGCTATCATTGCAGCTGCTTCTGTTCTGACAAGACCCTTTTCTCATTTCTACAACTCACTGTCCTTTTTTTGTGTGCACTTTTTCTTTACTCTACAGCAAGCGTGTAAGTGTGGCTCTGAGAGCTGTCGGGGCATCATTGGCGGGAAGAGCCAGCGCATTAACGGCCTGCCTGCGAAGACGGGAGGGACTCGGCGGCTGGGTCGACTCAAGGAAAAGAGGAAGTCCAAACACCAGCTCAAGAAACGAGTGAGTGGCACATAGAAATGCTGTTCATTCATAAGTGCGATCAGATTATACTTTTGATAGAGAAAACCAATCATTTTGTAGCAAAGAAAACCATTAAATTCCATTTCTGTATTCCTTATTGTTTTTTCAAGACCATGTTTAGACCTGAATAGATACCATAATCTTTTCCTTAACATTTAATTTAATTGAAAACTAGCTTATTGTTATCTAGCTAAAGGTATTACCTAGTTGATAAAAGATTTGTCTTATTAAATATCAGGTGCGGTGTCTATGTAGGGCATGAATGTGTCAGTGTCTCAGAGGTACTCTTAGTGGGCCACAAGGTGTCTAAAAAAGTAACTCAGAATACCTTAAAGCGTATACATTTGAATTAGGGCTGAATGGTATGACCTGAAATTTAAAGTAAATCATGGTGTATTTTGAATATAGGCTGTACTATAATATGCATCATGGTTTTGAGTAGGAATCCTTAGAAGAAGGTCTAATTGAACTTGGCAGTGAAAACAAAAGTAACACATACTGTAAGTGTTTAAGTTAAGAGGTGTTTTCTGCAAAGATCAGCGCACACTTTATGCAACTTTCTTTATCTAGGAGGAAGAGTCGAGTGACAGCAGCAAGTTTTACCCTCATCTCATGAAGCCCATGTCCAACAGAGAGAGGTAAAGACACACACACACACACACACACACACACACACTGACCCACAAGCAATACTCATGTCTCTCTCAAGGGAATTTTATTCTGCTGCTTATGTTTCAAGTGACAAACGTCTTGATAAAGGAGTTATAAGAAATGCATATCTCACTGATTGTAGATAGTATTCTTACACATTTTGCATCCCCAATAAGAGATTTTAATGCAAACTATGACTTGATGTTAGAATATTTCAGTATAAAACAACATTTGGTAAAATGTCTGAATTCACAATTAGTGCAAGTCAAATAAATCAAATGAATGCTCTCAATCTCTGCACTCTAATAACAGACCGAGAGCACAGTGCAAAGTATGCTTCACATATCAAGTGTGAGTTGATGTTGACGCACACAGACACGCTTTCTTCACACTCCCGTCGTCTCTCCCTCAATCATCAGGAACTTTGTGCTGAAGCACCGAGTGTTTCTCCTGAGGAACTGGGAGAAGATGAGGGAGAAACAGGAGCTGCTGAAGAGAGAGGGCGAGAGGGAGAGGGATGCCAGCAGCCTCTCCCTTTACACACGATGGGGAGGGGTCATCCGTGATGATGGCAACATTAAGTCAGGTGAGTGTAAGCGGTTAGAGGTGTGAAGAGTGATAGAAAGCAAGAAAAACTGAGGAGAAATCTGTGAAAGGCTTAGTGGCTACAGTATAAGTATATTGTGGAGGCAACACTGAAATGATCTATTGAATTTTGATTTTTTGTGAATTTATCTTTGCTGAGCATGTAAGAGATCTGAAATGAAGTAAAATTGTGTAAAAATAGTTGATGCATAATTCTCCCGTCCTGTTTCCAGATGTGTTCCTGACGCAGTTCTCAGCCCTGCAGACGTCACGGTCGGTACGCACACGGAGGCTCGCCGCTGCTGAGGAAAACACGGAGGTCACACGTACTGCTCGCCTCGCACACATCTTCAAGGAGATTTGCGACATGATCACCAGCTACAAGGGTTAGTGTCTATGTTGAGATATATACAGTATGTGTAGGCACCAGTAGATCACTGTACTATTGTATCACAGTATATTCTCATTAGTGTGACCTCTAGCCTGATCTGAGGTCTGATCAGGCTTCTAATACGTCTGTCAGTACCTCTGTGCTTATATCTAATATTCACTGAATGACAAGGATGACAGGAATGTTACTCTGTCCTACCTCAGATTCAGCTGGCCAGACACTCGCTGCTCCGCTGGTGAACCTCCCTTCCAGGAAGAGGTAATTGTGTGTGAAAGTGCAAACCTGCATTTCAGCTGGTTCATTCATAATGTTTCACTGTTTTCCAGACCGCAGTGATACTGTGTTATCTGGTATATCAGTGTACAGCACCCGCATAGTGTAACAGTTTTATCTTGTGCCACACATTTCAGCCGTGACAGCCTGTGCTTTGATTTTTGTCCAGTATTGATAGTAATCACTTTGTGTCAAAACGACAACAGCTCATTATGTTTCTTGGACTACTTAATACTAATAATACTGCCATGGCTGGTTTGAATGAAAAAAAAAAAAAAAATGAAGACATGTACGTATAAGCACTAAATGTTAAACTTTTATTGATTTTTATGGATGCTCAGACGCATCAATTTTGAAAATAAATGGAGTTGAATGTTTTCAAACCAGATTTGCTGTCTTTGTTTGCCATCAGGAACAGCCAGTACTACGAGAAGGTGTCTGACCCTCTGGACCTGAGCACCATCGAGAAGCAAATCCTCACCGGCTACTACAAGACGGTTGAAGCGTTCGACACAGACATGCTCAAAGTGTTCCGCAATGCTGAGGTTGGCATGTGTCCCATTTTGTTGCTAACATTAATGATTCCCTGCTATTTACAGTGAGAAGCGCAGAGGGAGCATGTGTGTCTGTTAGTATACATAGTTTCACAGTTCTGTCAGTTGAGCAGCACATGTTGCTGGGAGAAGAACTGAACATTTGAGGGGTTGAACTGTCGTAGAAAGTCCACAATCAACAATTCATTAAAACAATTAATTCTAGGAACTATGAAACTTGAGGATCTTAACTCCTTCTCTCTTTATCTAGCTCTTTTTTTTAGCGTTAATAAAAAACAAGAACAAATCTCCACCTTTTGATATCGGTACGAGTTGCACCCAGTGCTTCCTTTTTTCTTTAACTGTCACAAGTTGTAGGTGCTACAGTTGTAGGTATCAGCAACATTAAGCCTTCCAAGTTCCTGAACCAGAGACTACCCCCAGAGGAGGGATGTGTTTTTCCGCTTGGAACTATCTTACGGGACTAAATTTAGTTCCTGAGTCACATCCTGGTTTCTTCAAAAGGTTTTTATTCCCTGGGAAAGTTCGTACAGTAGCAATTCCCTTCTACCTGCTGCTATAGGATAAACCTGCTGCCAATTTGAGTTTGATTTGAGTTTTCATGAATTCATGCCACCACTGTAAGTAGTCAAATGGATCATCATCCATCGCTTGAAAATGATCTATCAAATTAAATGTTCAATCAATGATAGATCTATTCTGCCTATCAGATATGATGACTACATGAAGGCTAAAGCAGCTGCAGCAGTCAGTCTTCATCAGTTGATTACACTGAGAAGAAGAGCACTTGTCTCTCATGTTTGATCTCAGATTTTTAGAGGCCAACCAGTATCAAAAAGCCTCGTCAAAATGATCGTTTAAGCTCTTACTGTGCAGCTCAAAACGCATTATTCCTCCCACTCATTCAGCTCCTTTCTGTCCTCCCGTCTCAGACACAAACACCTTCCAAATGGGATATAACTCCATGACTGCTGATCCCCTGCACAAACGTTGCAGGCTCTTTTAATTTACATCTGTATAGTGTGGCAGTTTAAACAAGTGCCACTTGAAACCTCTCAGAGGAGCTTATTCTTCCAGTTACAGAAGTTTGAAGTGGACTTCTAAATCAGATCCACACTTTAGTCCCAAGACCCTTTTTGTGTCAGGAGAATGTGGTTTATTGTTAATTTGCGAGTGAAATTTTGACAGTGGCAAAGACTACATCTTTCTGCGTCAGTGATCTCTTTTCTGTAGGAAATTAGCTCAAGGCCTTTGCTGAGTAACTGAATGATGAAGGTGTAATTTCTGGGGTCAAATGTGCCTTTTATATATGATTTTTCTTAATCTGTTTATGCTGTTTGTGAGGTCCTCTTGTCCTTGTGTCGTACACCAGAACAAGCTGTCAGTAACAGATTCACTAAGATGAATGAAGTTATTGTGAACAGATGAATTGTGTCTGCAAATTTTATTGTTGGCAAAAAAAATAAAGCAGCTGCATTTACAACTGTCTTGTTTTCCCACCAGAAATATTACGGCAGGAAGTCCTCAGTCGGCCGGGACGTGTGTCGGCTGCGGAAAGCCTACTACAGCGCTCGCCACGAAGCTGCTGTCCAGATTGATGAGATCGTGGGCGAGACTGCCAGCGAAGCCGACAGCTCAGATTCACTTGAGCGTGATCATGGCCACCACCACGGTGGAGGAGGACCGGGGTCCCACGACAAGGACGACGACGTCATCCGTTGCATCTGTGGAATGTACAAGGACGAAGGCCTGATGATCCAGTGTGAAAAGTGCATGGTGAGAAACAAGCTGTCAAACACATATTACTGAAAAAAAAAGCAGTAAAAAATCTATAATGTTACAAGCATGGAAAGAAAGATCATTTCTTTTTGTCTCACTGGCTGGTTGCATCTGTTTTAGTGAGCGCTTTCTCCTGAGACTTCACCTAACTAAAGAGTACTTTGTCAAGGAGATTTTCCAAAGGAGAGTGCGCAGTCAGTCCTCTGTGTATATTTTATGCTATTTTTAGACAAAGAAAACAAGGAGGGTTACAAATATTAAGCTCAGAAACAACCACAGTTCCGAATTAAGGAGATTGTTACAGATGCGTTTGTCTTCACGGACTCAAAAGATCACTGCTATAGAAGAGTGAGTCAGTACCAGATGGGGAGTAATTGATGCAACTATCTATGTTTTGTTTTTCACGTGATCCAACAACTGTCTTTGTGACTCTAGGTGTGGCAGCACTTTGACTGCATGCGGCTGGAGACGGAGGTGGATCACTACCTGTGTGAGCTGTGTGACCCTCGGCCTGTAGACAGGGTACGTCTATCCTCTCCAAACAGCCATGAATGCTGAATTTTATGTGTTAAAAACTGTTTTTCTTCTTTATACAGTAAGGTTCATGCTGTACTAGTCGATTTATGTGCCCAAATTATCACCAACCTCCTCCATCTAATCTTCTCCACATTGTTACAGGAAGTTCCCATGATACCCCAGCCAAGCTACGCCCAGGCTGGCTCTGTCTACTACATCTGCCTCCTCAGAGATGACCTGCTTCTTCATCAAGGTAAAGAAACATTAGAACCAGCAATTTCAAATGCTTGGTAAGGTCATTTTAGAGCAATTTAACACCACCTGAATTCTTGTTTTTGCAGCCTTTCAGTGGTTTAACTTCTTATCTTACTGCAGTGATGTACAGGTGTACTTCAGGACATCCTGACATCACTGTTGATATGTCTGTAGGTGCAACGGAGCAGATCAGCGGTGTAACAGGCTTAAAATGTTTAACCAGAAAGAGCAGTGAAACAAACTTAAACTTGAAGTTTTTCTCGGAAAGACAACAAGCCGCTTTGTATTAAAGTGGTTTGTATTAATGTTGAATTGTGTCTGATGCAAAATTGTGTTTGCTTTGCAATCTTGTTGCCTTTTATACAATTTGGCGTATCAAAATTTAAGTATCAATTCAGGCAAAGAAGTGTTACTGTTTTGCGATATTATACTCTATCTGTCAGGTGACTTTTATATCAAGCAGGTAATTCCTTGTAAAACTTCACCAATGTAGACAAGTAACCTGTCAGTGTCTGTGTCTTGTGTGCAGGTGACTGTGTGTATCTGATGAGAGACAGCAGACGCACCCCTGAGGGCCAGCCTGTCAGACAGTCTTACCGTCTCTTGTCTCACATCAACCGAGACAAACTCGACATCTTCCGAATTGAGAAACTCTGGAAGAATGAAAAGTAAGTTAATCAGATGAACAACTGACATGCTGTACTGTAGAAACCTGCCTGCGAGAACAGTTTCATCTCAGCACTATGTTCTTATAACTGTGTGTGGATAATTATTGTGCTCATCAAGTTTAGTTTAATTGGGCTCTTCTGTATCCACTTTAACTCTGAAGGGGTGAGAGGTTTGCCTTTGGCCACCACTACTTCCGTCCTCATGAGACACATCATTCGCCATCACGGCGGTTCTACCAGAACGAGTTGTTCCGCATGCCGCTCTACGAGATCATTCCTCTGGAGGCAGTGGTGGGACCCTGCTGTGTCCTCGACCTCTATACATACTGCAAGGGTGAGGACACACACACACACACACACACACACACAGGCAAACTCACACAGAAGACATAGAGAAATGACTCCTGTTCATGTCTAAGATAAAATGCCTTCCTTCCTGCAGGACGGCCGAAGGGTGTAAAAGAGCAGGATGTGTACATCTGCGATTACCGCTTGGACAAGTCGGCTCACCTGTTCTACAAGATCCATCGTAACCGCTACCCGGTCTGCACCAAGCCATATGCCTTCAACCACTTTCCCAAGCGGCTCACGCCCAAAAGAGACTTCTCGGTGAGCGTGATGGGGGTCCTGACAGGGTGGGGCTGTGCTGGGATCTATTACTGATTTATAAACACTGAAAGATATTTTAAGAGTGTGGGTAATATTACAGCCCAGGCACATTTAGCCTTGGTACCGTTTCTCGCTCACAGTTTTAAGGCTCCCTGCAGCACAATCATAGGTGAAGGTCGGGCTAATCAGAAGCCAATGACACCAGCTTTTTGTTTCTGATTTCTATTTTGTGACTTTGTCAGACAACCCTGTTTGAGTCAGGTCTAATTGTGACATTTTTGCAGCCTCACTATGTTCCTGACAACTATAAGAGGAATGGGGGCCGTTCTGCCTGGAAGAGTGAAAGACCCAAAGGAGCCGGAGGCTGCGAAGACGACGGTTCCTCATGCGAACGGGGTGACGACTTCCCACCTGAGAACGAAGACGTGAGAGGAGTGGAGGACGACATGGACATGGCTCCGGACGATCCTGAACTTCTCTCAGCCAAACCCAGAAGAGGCGAACGGGAAGGGGACGGAGACGAGGATGAAGATGACGAGGACGATGAAGAGGATGGACAGGACGCTGAGGAGCGCAAAGAGCTGGAGGACAATACAGCAGAGAGGATAGGAGAGATGCTCGAACTCCCCTCGTCCTCGGCCTCCTCGCCGCTCCACCACCCCGTGCTGGGCAGGAGGGAGGCTCAGAGGGAACGGCTCAACAAAATTCTCCTGGATCTGCTGCACAGAACTCCGAGCAAGAATGGTGAGGGACCGGGAACAAAGCAGGGGGGTAGGTCAACAGATAAATTAGGGTTAAAGTTTCAGATCATTCGCTGTGACACATCATTTAAATATGTTGGATAACACATTTTTACACATCTGCAGCTCAGATTTTGCTGTCATTCATATTTATGTTAAACTCCTCAGCATTCATCTGACAGATGTGAACCTCTGCTTCTTTGTCAAAGTCTCTTCCTCTTCCTGCTTCTGTCTGCTGACAGAAACATCAAAAAATATCTAAATCTAAGCCAAGTTTTAACACAACATTTAGTGGCTGATCTCAGTGTTTAAAGGATAAATCAGCTATATTTATCCAAACAATGAAGTGATCCTGCTGTTACTGTTGCCTAGTAGCAAAAACCATTAAAAACACATTAAAGAGCCGCACTGTTGCACTTGGTGACATGTTCTTCATTATGATAACCATAGGCACCATTTGTTTTGAGTGAATCCAACCACATTAACTGTTCTGCTTCCACAAGCTTGAGCACCATAATGCATCATGCCGCTGCTGAAAATAGTCCTCAGCAATTGGACTGTTTAGCCCTGTTTGAGTGATGCTTGGTAAAAAAACAGTACCCGGCTGTTTACAGAAATTATCAAGCTTTTTTAAACAGCTCAACTATATTTGTCAGCCATTTCTGAAGATTTTAAATCTTCAGGAGAAAAGATTAGGCTTGGGGCTGAGTGGCACAGGCACGGTAGGGAAGTCAGGAAGTACTAAGACAGACAAACACAGCATTTGTTTTGATCTTTTCATTGGATTTGTTTACAGTGATTAAGACATATCACCAGCCTTATCCTGCAGCTTCTTCAGAGTAAAATCCTTCCAAAAGGCCCCACCAGGCCTCGTCTTCAACAGTAAAACAGCTGCAGGAAGTGCTGAGGAAGCCTTTGTTAGTAAAGTATGACAAAGAAACACAACAAGTTTGACTTTTTTATTTGTAGATACTAGTGAGAACAAGAATAAAGGAGTATATCCAAACTTGGAAACTTGTGAACTTAGTGCCCATCCTGCCCAAAATGACACCTCAACACACCTGTCAAAAGTCTGATAGGTGGGTTTTGAACACAACCTCCCAAGGCTCACTGTTGCCAGCTCTGTCACTTTTTGAGCACTTTGAGGCTTAATGCATCAGCAACAGAAGAGACACCTTTGCCAGCCTTTACCTTTGCTGTTTCTCTGATATAATACCCTGTGTCAGCTGTTTCTGTCTAAGCTCCTAATCCCCTTCTCTCTTTGTGCTCTTCCAACAGCCATAGATGTCACTTATCTCCTGGAGGAGGGTGCAGGGCGGCGGCTACGGCGACGGACGCTCGGATTCGGCGATTTCGTGGGCCGAAAATGACATCGCCACGTGCCTGTCAAGCACACTGCCTTTCACTTTTGTGAGCAAGGGGCAGAAAATGGAGAGACAGCGAGAAGGGAAATGAGCATTGTTGGTTGTCCGACCATTAAGGACCACAGTGCATCCCTGGGGGCCTCTTCCAGTTTACCTCTTCCAAGACTGTCATCTCAGCTCTGAGAGTGTGGAGGGGGTTTGGAAGCGCTGACTCCATGGCAATTTCAGCTTTTCAAGAGTTCTCAAGGAGCACGAAGAGAGAGCTGACCCAGAGACTTCTTGCTTATTTAAGTAGTATGATGCAAAACCTGTTTTTCTTTTTTAAACGAACATAGGAGAAATAACCCATGCACTTAAATGCATTGAATATTACGGACGTGGGTAGATGAGTTCCACTAGCAAGCATCAGAAATGAAACAAGTGGTACTGAATGGGGACAGATAGAGGGAGGGGACGGTTGGTCGTTTCAGTCAATGGGGATGTGAATGCTGGAGAATTGTTCCCCCTAGTGGGACCTAGCTGCAATGACAAAATATATCAGATGAGAGAAGAGCTGCGCCGGGACCGTGGGGGGAAAACGGCATAAGAGAATTGTAAGTTGAGCAGTGTGCTCAGATGCTGCTCATTAGAAAGAGAGAACGAAGGTGGTGAACTGCACTTTTGGTACCATGGATATTGTGAAGCTCTGTGTAATGTATCTATAGTGAAAACACACTAACACTCTCACAGTATTGGATGATGCAGTCTGAAAAAAAAAAAGCAAGTTAAAAAGTCTATTATCTTTTTCCTGTTATACTGTAGTAACTCATTTAGGAACAGAAGAGGCTTGGGGTGTGTTTGTTTTTTAGAGTAAAGGGAGGGGAGGGAAGATGGAGTGTGCGCTTTTGTCAGTCAAAGTGTCTTGTTGAGGTTTTAATTTTGATTTTGATTTTCTTTTTCTCGTGAGGCAGTCAGCTTCGCCCCTCTTTTTTGAAGTAACATGATTCACCAGCTTAACTAAAATCAGGCGTGCGCGGGGACACCGGCTTTAACTGTAACGCCTTACACAGCCGTGCTCTCCGACTGCCTTGTGTGCGAGTGTGTGCGTGCGTACACACTTACTGTGTGTCTGTACTCTGCCAGATTTCTTGAAAATATACCTTTTTAAAAAAAAATCGAAAAAAAATTTAAGGGCTCGATGGCAATTAACAGTTTTAAGAAAACTATGGAAAACAATACTTAACATGAAATGTATCGTGATGGTCATATTTTCTTATATTCTGTGAGACGTGTGGGGCGGTGTATACTGTATATTGGGAGGGGAAGGGACTTAAGATCTTTCTTTGTCTTTAGACTACGTTCCTGGTTGCCATGGAGAATGTTTTAAAAAGAAATTGTGATATTTGATGAGATTTCTTTTTCCCCCCAAATGCCTCTGCTAAAAAGGGACAGCCTGCAATGTCCCAGTGCGGTAAACTGACAGAAAAGTGACGAGAATGAGACACTGATGGAGGGAGAGGGAGAGGGAACGGGAAGCTGTACAGTGCCAAGTTATGTAAATATACACACTTTACATTGAGGAGTGTCTCCAAAAGCAATATCTTGAAAATGGATTTTGTTTATTATTGTACTGTACAGGACTCAGCCCTAAATGTATTATGATTATTATAATAATGATAATATTATAATTTCTTCCGTTTGTATTACCATAATGAAGACACTTAAGTTTGGAAGAAAATGATTTTTTTAAATGTCCATAAAATCTCACCTTAATTGTCCTGACGACATAAAAACTTGAGCTGAGTTTTCGTTGCCTATAAATGAAATACATCTATGTACTGCATGAGCGAGAAGAATGTCAAACGGACACAGAAGGCATTGGGACATGACAGTGACTCAGCAACGACACCTTTGTCACTGAATATTGTTAATAATATTACTTTTAAGGAGGAACTTACTCCTTGTTTTTTGCTGCAAAGTGTTGAACACTAAAAAAACAAACCAACATAAAAATGTTATGATATTTTTAAACAGTGACAGAAATAAAAGCAAAGCTGTCAGCCCAACATCATGTTATTATTTTTGCTTTTCTTTCAAATAGGAAATGGTTCCGTTTTGTGATAGCGGTCATTGTATGATGCTTGTACATGTATTTGTGTGTTTTGTGTGATTCGTTTAGTTATTTTTAGACAATCACAAAATAAGATGCAAGCATTGTAAATGGCAGACTGGCGGACATTTTGTGATGTGTACAGTTTGTCAAAAAAAACTTCTTCCACTCGTTAAAAGTTTGTAATTATGATTCTTAAGTCATGAAAAATGCTGTTGGTTTTTACTTTTTTGTTTTATATTTGTTTTTTTTTGTTTGTTTGTTTTTTTAATAAAAAGCACTACATTATTGTGAATACACTATGTTGTTATGCTTTGAATATAATGTACTAAAATGCAGCTACATGTCCTACATTTATGTGGCTAAACCAACGTAGTCCACCCATAATTAATTTCTCTGCATCTCACATGTTGCAGCACGAATACACTGAGAGTCTCTTAAAATGTATTTGATTATGAATGAATAATGTAGCTGATGGAGCCGCTCTGTCTGAGTGTTAAAGGAGAGTGATGTTACATTCCTATCTTTTCAGATTGTGTGCTGGTGGCTGCTACTGTATCCACTCTACTGACAGTTCAGGGCTCCATTATCTGAAATGAAAACCTAGTCTCCATGGTGCTGAATGTGCAAACCTCCCCCTCCACAGTCACCCAGCTGTCTTAGCTGCTGCTGTTTTAGTTTTAACATGGGGACAATAAAAATGGCCAAGCCTCACAGCTACTTTTCAGATTGTTCATACATTAGACACACTTGACTTCTGGTCTTGCAAACTCTCGCGATATTACGGT
Organism: Pempheris klunzingeri; assembly: GCF_042242105.1. Taxonomy (NCBI): domain Eukaryota; kingdom Metazoa; phylum Chordata; class Actinopteri; order Acropomatiformes; family Pempheridae; genus Pempheris; species Pempheris klunzingeri. The sequence continues at coordinate 8,662,217 of NC_092027.1, forward strand.
GGTTGGATGGAAGGCACATCATCACAGCACTATTGCCTACACAAAAGCCACATTAAGTGCTTAAATAGCCCCCAAAGTTATTTTGCTTACGATAATTTGCAAATATGCCGAAAAAGCGAAACAAAAATCTCCAAGCATCGAGCCGGAAATCTCGCGATGAGCCCAACTGAGAGAGTTGGTTACCATAGTAACGCCAATGACGCCCAGGGGTTCATTTATTTAGCTAATTAGCAGCAGTTAGCCCACTTATTTGATGATTTCACATAACTATATTTCCAGTTTACGACACAGGAATGTCTAAAAAGAAACAAAAGGAGAAGACAGACAAGGCGAATGTTGACGATGAGTCCTCGAAAAATACAGGTTAGATAACGAGTCTTTCATGAGCAGGTCGGAAATCAGCGCTAGCTAGCAGACTGCTTTAACGGAGCTGTTAAGCTAGCGCTAGCGTTAGCTGTCATTGATGAGGCAACTTTTGAAAGTTTTATTAATCTGCAAGTTATGAGCTATATGCTATGCTTTTAATGATAATACAATGACACAAAAGTTCCATTGTTTGTATAACTTGCATTTCCTATCGCTTTAAATTGCTGTAAATAAACAGTGGGATTTCATTTTGACAGGTTTAAATACACTACCTTTGTGTTTGAGTAGTAGTTAATACTATAAATATAAAACTATTCTGAGTAAAAGTACAGCATTCATAATTTACATTTGCCCTACAGTAGCAAAAGTAAAAGTACTTATTGGATTGTACAATGCCTCCTTGTATTATAATGTTTTGAATTTTAGTGAAGCAGAATGATAAAGTAGTCTAAAATAGAAGTACAATAGAAGAAATAGAATAGAATAAATAATACAATAATAGAATAAATAGAAGTACAAGTACCTCATATTGTACTTAAGTGAAATAGCTTTACTCACACCAGTGTCACAGCAGACCTTAACTCAGCATGTGCTGGGCAGATGGCAGGAAAACAGGAAAACACCGGAGTGTAGCATTTAAGGAATCTTAATAGGTATCAGGAATTAAATACAACTGTCAGTCTCTACTTTGAAGTTATTTCTATGCTGTTTCACAACGAGTATGATATTGTAACTCACTTTCACTTTTGTAGCTTAGTGTCAATGATAAACTCATAACCTCTGGCCTGTTGTCTGTTGTTTTTTTAGGACAGACTCCAAATGAAAAACTGCCGGTTCAAACCTTTGGTAAGTAACATAATCAGGCTGTCTTTGGTAGCAGATGTGAGTTGTATGGTTAATGCTTTAAACCTGCTATCCCACAGATGATTATCAGTGCTCAGGCAATGTGGAGATTGACTTTCCTGGGCTTTGTGCTCTTCTGGACATGAAGGATATTCCAGCTGTCAGCACCAAGCTACCAGCCTCCACCACCACTGAAACTGAAGCAGAGCACACGGGTAAACAAGAACTGCTCCTAGTCTGAACAGCTTTGCACTACCAAATGGACAAACACATACTAATACCGTATTATATCCAATCTATTCGATTGTTAAGTACTATACATTGAATTGTGTTTAGATTGTAACACAGGCTCAATATTAGAAACCATCGATCATTAGATCAGTGGTTTGCTTCCCGGCTCCTCCAGTCCACATGTAAAACTAAGACACATGAGTGAGCTTAGGAACATTTGGCATACTGGGAACATACTTTACTAAAGGAGGTCTGAATGTACAGTAGTTGTCCTTTTTTATAATCTCAGTTTCAGGGGACAGCCAGTCACAGATGAATGCTGCATCTTCCTGGTCTAAGCCATGCCTCAAAGTCGAGCTGGAGAATGAAGACCCACTCAGTGCCAAAGACCTTAAGGTTTCTGGTAAGAACAAAACACCACAGAGAACTATTCACAACCATATTTGTCTCTGGTTGGACATTTTCTCTCTTTTCAATTTTTCATTTGGACTTCCTGAGCAGTTTGCAACCACTGATGCCCCCCTGTAGTTAACATCATTCAGTATCTCTGCTGGATGTTGGAGAAAACATGATATAATCCATCTTTAATATGCACAGGGTGGACGGTAGATGAGCAAATCATCAGAGTGCTACAGAAGATGCTTCTCTCCTTGAGCAAGCTACAAAGCATTCAGTGAGTAATAAGCCGACGGAGAGAGGTGCAGTGTTGTTATAGGGGACAGGGTTACAGCTGTCACTGCTTTGGTTGTGTTTGATTGTGTAACCTTGTCCACCGTGTAACAGCTTTTGGCAGGCGGGACTGACAGATCGAATGATAATGTCCCTCTTGAACACAATATCACTGTGCTCCAACCTCAGGTGAGTCTATTCTACTGTCATTCACTGTTTTATAAAGAAAATGTTGTTAGGTTACACCACAGTAACTCTAACTACAGATCCTCTAACTACAGAGGATCACTGATGCTTCCCCTCCTCTTTGTTTAATCTTAGTGCTGTGATGTTGGAGGGAAACCCTCTTCCAGAGCAGAACTACCACCTTCTCCTCTCTGAAGACAGCGTGTGAGTCACCAAGCAGCTTCGTATCTCACATAGTACTACAGAGCTTGTTCAAATAAACCTTGATTTGCACTCACACACACACACACACATACACACACACACACACACAAACAGAAGCATGAACGTGCCCTGATCGATTTCGTGTGTTTCTTTGGTAAAGAATCACTCACTTGTCCCTAAGAAATAACCGGATAGGAGACGAGGCTGCTTGTCTAATCGGGTCGGCCCTCTCAACACTCCGATCGGCCAACAAGAACCTCTTGTCACTCAACCTGGCATTCAATTCTATTGGTGATGCAGGTGCTACATATATTGCACAGGTACAACCCAGAAGTGCCTCCATATTCCTTCCTGTGTGTTCCCCTCATGGTCGCTGAGGTGTTGCCTTCCCCCTGTCTTGTCTCTCAGGGCCTGCGGCTGAATCGTGCTTTGCTGTTTCTCTCACTGTCCAACAATCAGATTGGAGACTCCGGAGCTGCTCATCTGGCCGCGGTATCCATTTACATTAAAGGCTTTAACCTGAGAGATAACGCAGTTAAATCTGTGATTACGTTGTTTAAAATTATATTCTGTTTATTGCATCACATTATGTAATGTAAGCCTCCACCTGTCAACCGCCTTCTTTTTTAGATACTTGGTGAGTTTGCTCTAACTCATGAAGAAGTTCTGGAGAGAAGGAAGCTGCTTCTGGAAAGAATGCAGCCTGTGAGTGCAGCAGTGTCCAACATTAATACCCACAATTCCTTAAAATGAATCCTAATCCTAAACATCAAAGCTGAATCAACACTCATAAATATAGAAGTACAAAGACACATAGGAGATACTCTAATAAACATATTTTAAACACATTTTTGATTCTCTCACTCTATTTTTTTAGTCACCCTTTAGGGCTGATTCTGAACAAACTGCCGACCAGCTTCACACTGCACGCAGCAGCACTTCACCAAGTGTCAGCAAAGGGGAGAAAAGAGGCAGAAAAAAGGTAACATGCAAAAAGAAAAAAGTGTCAAATGCACAGCAAAAGTGATACAGTGATGTAATGCCATCTGTGGTTTGTATATCTTTTGGCAACTAATCTTGACATCTTTCAACTTACAGGACACACCCAAAAAAGATGAGAAACCAGCTGCCACCAAAGAGAACCCAAAGTCCAACAAGAAATGTAATCGCCTCCTTTACAGATAAACTCCTCATCTCAACTGTTCATCTTTTAATTGTTGCATCTTAAAATCTCTCCCAGCTTCTGATGTAAAGGTGCCTCCAAATAAAGGTGGCAAGCAAGGGGGCAAAGAGAGACAACTATCTGCACGGGAGGTACCAGAAACACTTTCTGAATCTGTGTACCCTATGGATAAAAACAGTGTGTAGCTTTTAATCATTTAATTTGTTTTACCTTGTTTTTGTCTGCAGGAGAAATCAAGCATTCCCCTGAATGAGGTTTGTTTGCAGTTTTCTATCTTGCAAGCTTGTTGTTGTCACTAACGGCGGATTTAAACATAAGATGTCGCACTTGTTTACTCCTCTCCTTCCTTCCTTCCCTCCTTCCTTCCTTCTCCACCAGCAGGTGGAATCGGCGGAGATAGGAAACCCCCTGCTGGACCAGTCGGTGCAGCACAGGGACGGTGAGCTCATTCTGCCCGGAAACACGACTCTCACCTCACTCAACCTGGCAGGTCAGTAACTGTGGTGCATTCATCTCAGCCTCAGAGAAAAATCAGATCTGGAAACCTCTCACATCAGAGTATTCCCATCACAGCCACAGTTAAGCTTGATAAAAGAAATATTTTCCACCATCATTTATGTTGAGCATCAATTTTGTTATGAGTTTCCCAACCTAACCCTACTCTTACTGTAAGATTCAGAGAAGTGCTGCATATGATAATGTTACCTTGTTTATTATCATTTATTTAAATGTTTTAAAAGGAGGTTTATTATTTAGAGGTCACATCACAGTAATGGAATCACTATTTATTCATTTGTTTCTTATAAGCTGGTCCCTAATTAGCCGCTTCTTCAGCAGGGCTCTGCACAAAATAATTGTTAGTGATTTAAATAAGATGGTTACGTTGTGTTGATGTAGGAAACAGAATTACGGGGAAGTCGCTGCCTTTGTTCCTGACGTCACTAGAGGTGCAGGGTGAGGGAGGAGGCCTGCTGCGTCTCTGTCTGCAGGTGTGTTTCACTTACAGTGGACTGATGCCACAGGACACTGTGTGTGTGTGTGTGTGTGTGTGTTCTAGTAATTTAATCTTTTTGGAAGTCTTATTTTTAAATGATTTCCAACGCTTTGCCCTTATATTAGATCATTTTGCCCATCACGCCTGTAATTTCATTGCTGAATAATGGGAATGTGGCAACATGGCTTCAAGTACATTTTAAATGAGCTACTTCTAAGATTTCTTTACTATCTATTTGAGTAGATTCTTTACAGCACAATAATTTTAATTTGATGTCAGTAAATTTCATGCAGTACCCGATGTAGTTCTTCTTTAGTGCTTTGTTTAATGACACTTCCACTGGGCAGAAATATTTTAGTATGTCAGGATATTTCATATTAGTGAGGATATTAATTTAGGCTCCCAGCGTATCAGTGACTTAGCATGAATACATCAATCTCTGATGAAATCTACAGTGTTAATAAACAGTTGCAGATGAATGTGAGGATGGTTTGTATGATGATTTCTGATTTTTCTGTCAGAGAAACCGCTTCCCACCAGAGTGTGAGTGTTATGTGAAGATAAAGACGCTGATGACGCTCAAGGATCCACTCAAAACAAAAATCTGTGTGCAGCCAGAGGAGGAGGGATAGTGCTGACAGACATCTGCTTCTACAAACCTGTACTGTGTACTTTTAATTTGATATATTACAATAAAAAAAACAGATTTTGTCCTCTGTTGTGGTTTGAGATGAACAGTTGGAAGCTTTAACACTGACAGTGGACAGTGCAGCACATTAAAATCCAGATGCTTAGCACAGCTAATGAGAACCCTGTTTACAGATCCATTTTACTGCTCTGTTTTGCTCACAGTCAGGTTTTACACCGAGGGCAAAGACTGAGACAGCCAAATACTAAACTACTCAAATGTCATGAGCCATTGCCATCATAACTCACAGTTGTCAGGTAACACTGATTTACCAGTTTTTGAAATTTGGCTCATGTCTTAAGCCTATATGTGTCAAAGTTTCTCTTTTCCTCGTGGTTTCCCTTTTTGTTTCTCCTCAGAGGTTCCTTGCTAAACTTCATTGAAGGAATTGTAACACAAATAGTGAATTTAATGCAAAAAAGACCATGACTTTGGAGGACGCCAGTGGTGGAATTTAAATGAGAACATTTACTAATATCTAAGTACTGTACAAATTTAAGGTACTTGTACACATAAACCACATTTATCTGACAGCTTTTGTACATAAAAAGAGCATTTAAAATGTGATTTTGTTTTTTTCTGCTTTGAGTGCTTTTACTTTTAACACTTTTTAACACGTGTTCCTACATATTAACATACTTTTACTTCAGTAAAGAATCTGAATATTTCTGGAAGATACAAACTTCACAGAACTATAGAGTTTGGGGTACGATGGACTTGCTTCATGGCCAGTATGGACAGGAGGAACAACTAGATAAAACCTCTTCTGATTCACATATAGGTTGGTGCTGTATTAAGAGAGACTTTAAAAAATGGAAACCTGTCATTAAGCTGTTATTCTCTGCTACATTTCTGATACTGAGGATGCTGCTTTGGGCCCTGAGGCCACCAGAGGGCCCTCAAAGGAAATGAAAGATTTGACTCTATTAGGTTCCACTTTTCTCATTTGAGTGTTTACACATACACTTGTGAAGAGCATACAGTGTTATAATTTGGAGTGTGATAATACATTTTGTGATTTGGGACTACCATAACAAAACCGGGGAGTGCATCATAAAGTTATAATATTCTGTATTCCAGATGTACTTCTTGATATCAGGGGTAACTCACTTGTCACAGCAGCTCAATAGTAAGACAAATGTGAAGAGTACAAAAAATAGACATAAAAATATAAGTTATAAATGACATAAATACACTATTTTCCTTTTCCATAGAAAACACATTGTGTGCGTTAATTTATTTTTTCAATCAAAATAATCATTGTTTTTGTGCATATTTGGATATTTGAAGATAAAGTACTTCAGTTTGCTGGGTGCAGAGAGCAGGGTGGAGTTTTGACCTCACCAAAATGGCCGCCATGCTGTGTAAATCACGTCACGTCCGGTTTGTGCTCAAAGGAACAACCGATATGAACCCCTCGCTTCCGGTAATGCCTCCTTTTCGGCAGCGGCTACTTCCTCGCCAACATGCCAGTGAGTATCCGGAGGCCACTGTCTAAAGACATTTTTACCATTTAATCGTGTGTTGGGGAGCCACCGCACGGCTCAGTGTTTACGTTAGAAATTAGCGAATCGACTGGTGTCGGTTTGAGGCGCTTTGGGAGAATTTTGGTCCTAGTTTTACACAAATAATTGTGCACATTTGAGCGCATTGCGAGCGCATTGTGACACAAGATGGCTGCGCACACACCGCAAACATGGAGCCAGTTCAACGGAGGGTCTGAACAGGCTGATAACCGAGGAAACTTCGCGTGAACAGTGGCAATTTTTCAATTTGAATTGCGTTCGGTGGATTATTAGCTTCCTTCACCAGTGGTCCAAAGATATTTGTAGTTTCGCCCGCGATTGAACAAAATGCGTAGGCTTCGTTACCTAATCTAAGAAATGTAGGCCAGCCGAGGAGCCTGAACGCACCAACGTAGCAGACGTTTAGCAGAACAAAACCGCGTGGACAAACACATTAAAATAATGTTTTTAATCCAAGTAGTACAATTAAATCATGTTTTCACTAGGAGACCCCGTGTGGTATTTCTAATCTAATCTTCTTTTTGCTGCCCAACCACAGGCATGACACTTTACGGTTTTAACTCACCAACCTTTTGTTCACTTCCCCTCCTGTTTTTTTTTTTTTTTGTAAATGCAGCTCGCAAAAGACTTGTTGCATCCATCCCCTGAGGAGGAGAAGAGGAGGCACAAGAAGAAGCGTCTTGTTCAGAGTCCCAACTCTTACTTTATGGATGTGAAATGTCCAGGTACGGCTTTTCTCATCTGGCACAGCTGTATTCCTTCACCTCACCTCCACGGTGGTGATGTTGGGTGTTTGTCTCAGGGTTGTAAGTAGTGTCTTGTGTTTTTATTTATCCCCCCCCAGGATGCTACAAGATCACGACAGTGTTCAGCCACGCTCAGACCGTCGTGCTGTGTGTGGGCTGTTCAACAGTCCTCTGTCAGCCCACTGGAGGCAAAGCCCGTCTCACAGAGGGTCAGTATCAAGCTACAATACACAGAAGCTGAACTCGTGCTGCATGTGTTCTTTCTCCTAGACTCCGTCACATGCCTGCCTTTTGTCAGTTACTGAGAAAACATGTTCAGATTTGTAGGAACCCAAAAAGTGTGTTCACTAATTTGTACAGTAATTATTTATTGGTGGATGAATTATTATGATTGGTAAGTGACCCCCCCCCCCTGCTCTCCAGAAGTGTACTGCACCATGCTGTCTTTAAATATGCTTTCACAAATCAACACAAGATACCAGAACGAATTCTCTGCATTAGACTAACCATTGAATAAATGCACAGTACCAGGATGGTCCCCAAACATGAGTCGTTTTCACTAAGCTTTTAAGAATTGATTGAAAACTGAATGCAGTTAATATGAGTTTGGCACCAAGTTTGATTTTACCGTTTCTTGCATTTCACTGAACTAGACAAGTGAATGTCGTGCTGTAGCCTCACATGTGCATTGCAATAAATATCAACTAATATTTGATCCAATATACTATTGTAGCAGCAGGAGAAAGTAAAAGATGGGCACATTAAAATGTAGATGGTACAACTTTGCTGCTCTGCTCATGATCAGAACTTAACACCAGGGACAAAGACTGAAAACGGCATATTATTGATCCAGCGACGTGTTATTACACCTCAGCCATTAATCTAACGCAGTCAAAGTGCATTTATTCATTCATTACTTGTGTTCATATGTGATGCATTTTGAAGTTGCTGGCCGCACTGCTAAGTGACTGGACTTCCTGTCTCGTGGTCTTCCAATCTCATTCCAGTGCCAGATCGACCTCAGTTTGCAGAAGGGTTGAGCTAGACCACTGGCCCCCCCCTTTCGAAGGCTGAGAACAAACATTCCCTCTATAGCTACTGTACAGTACAGCTCTAATACAGTGGGGGGAAAGTCAGCGTTTAGTTCGTGTTTTATCTCTGTAACTTAGTTTTGTCAGTTTTGCTGTCAAAGCTTCCACTTTTCAGCCTGATGTTGCATTAGTGTCACTTCCTCCCTTTCACAGTATAGACGGTAGTTGATGTTGGGAAAAGATGTTGACCTAATCACACACATGATGGAAAACGATGACTGTCGTATCAGCGCTGCGTAGGACAATAGCAGTGTGCACCGCCTGCAGTATTTCTGTACTGTATGGCTTCTCTTTTGTCAGCACAGCTCTGACTGTCATTGTCTCCTGTGGCAGGGTGCTCATTCAGGAGGAAGCAGCACTAGCTGCCCTCCCCGGAGCTGAAGGGGAGAGGAGGGGATGGACCGGTTGATATCAGCGTCTTCTGCCTCCGAGATGGCGGCAGAGCCAGCGGTCTGGTCTGAGATGAGAGCTGAAGATGAACTGGACAGCAGATGGATTTCCACTGTTCATGTAGACAGATCAGTTGTTGCTGTAACTCCACCCTCCAACCCTGTCTCTCTTAATAAAATATTGTTTTGGCTAAAGGAATGGTTAGAGTGTTATTTTCCTGTTTTTACGGAAAGGGTTTTCTTTAGTGTCCAAGGAATTATCAGACATGTAACAAAGCAGCAGTCTTATCATTTTTATTAAAAAGCACTAGAGGTTATCTTCATAGCTGTTTAAGATTGTCTTTATTTTACAAAATCAAACTGTTTTAATCCACACAGGGTGTATTACATATTCAGAAAGTGCTGTATTTGCAGGTAAAGCTACTCACGGACATGGGGGTGATGACATTTCTCAAACTGTCGAAGTTACTTTTGAGTAAATGCAATAAGTAGGGATCCAACTATCAGTTTTCTCCATTAATCAAATCATGTAAAACATTTGTAAATGGACAAAAATGCCCATCAAAGATTTCTGAAGCACACATTGTTTTGTCTATCTGCTGTCTAAGACCCTCAAATATTCAGTTTACTCTAATGTAAAACCAAGAAATACAGCAAATTAAATCTTTGCCATTTTTGCTTGAAATATAAACTGTTGGTCAACTGAGTGATTTCAGCTATAACATTGTTGAATGTTCACAGTTTGGTGGAGGGATCTTATTTTGCTGCCACAGTCTGCTTAAAGTTTGGTTTTAAGGTATTTCTGCTACAGAAAGTTCTACCTATTTTTAATACAATTTTACATATTTCTGTACAGCCTTAACATTTATGTTCTCTGTAAGGAAAATGTCCCAGTTTGATGATTTTAGCTGCATAATAGGCAGAGGACTCCTGGCAGCACCTGAGAAGCCTTCATCTCCTCTCCATCACCATCCTCTGCCTCCCTCTACCTGTCTATGCTCCCACTGGCCGTCTCTGTCTTCTCCCTCTCCCTGAGCAGGTGGCGGATGGAGGAGTTCTGCGTGGACAGGGTGTTGGACAGGAGCGGCATCAGGGTCCTGAATCCCTCCCTCAGCTCCTCCACGTGCTTCTCCAGGCTGTGGATGTGTGTGTCCAGCTCCCCCCTGCAGCCCTGCACCTCCGACAGCACGTCGTACATCAGGTTCTGCATCTGTGTTGAGGTTGGTGTCCGTGGCGGTGTGTAGAGGAGGTAAAGAAAAGGCACCAGGAAATATTAGATGCTACTGTGTAGTGCTTTGTTTTGACGGGATGTGATAAAAATGATGCATTCACTTGCCTCTCTCACCTTGCAGAGGTCAACGAATGTGTTACCCTGGTCTGCAAGTATCCTCTTCTCTATCTTCACTCGCCGTAGCCTAGTGACAAAGTCGTGTAGTTTTAGTACGACAATTTAAAGGGTCAGTTCACCCACAAACAACCCATAAACAACACAATCAACAGCTTTTATAGAGACTTAGTTGGTTGGAAAGTAGCTCCAATAAAAACTGCTAAGTGGGGGTCTGTGGATTGTGCAAAATTGCCTGGATGCATCTGGAATAAACATATTGGATTAATTTTCCAAATTTAGTTTTTCAAAATAAAAATAAAAACGTTATGATTATCATTATCATAGTTGGATGAACATAGAGTAAACAAAATGAGAAAGCTGCACTGTGACCTGTGCAGAAGCAGCTTTATACGAGGGTTAAGTGTCTTACTGGTGGATGGCCAGAAGCAGCTTCCGCTGGTGCATGCGGACTCTGATGTCGTCTCTTTCTCTTGACAGCTTAGTGTGTTTGTAGATAAGCCAAGTCTCTCTCAGCACATTTGCTGCAGCAATTTTTATCTAGTGAAAGGACGCAGAAAATCACCCGGGAGTGTTATTTTATGTTTATGCACATAACCTGAAAGCTCTGTTATTTACTGCACATGCTGAACACCACCAACATTGATCCCAGTGCACTGCACTCATTTTGTCTCACGCTTAACTTTCAAACCTGATTTTGCTTAAAACAAGAGGAAAAAAAATCTACACATGGGGCAAGATAATTCTCCGATTTTAGAAATAAAAAAAAAATTAAAGCAAACAATATTTAACTGTGGTAAAAATTCACTTGTTCTGTGGATATACTAATGTCAGAGTTCAATAAAAGGCATTTTTCTCTTTCTCAAAAATATGTATGTTGTGGAGCAAAATTTGTTAATAACATAAAAAAAAGAAGTCTTGATGGGTTATAGCCTGTGCAGAATCTCTCCCACTTTACCCTCTTGGAGATGTGGGAGTCCATCATGAAGTTGTGAACATGTTTCTCTGCTCTGGTCAACTCCAGCTTCCTGGCAACCACCGCCACCACCAGGACCGTGCAGCCTGCTCCCTGTGAGAGTCACAATTTGACATTTTTACAGTCAGGATCTGAACTAATCTAACTTCCACTTGTTATAGAGGAAACTATAAACCGCCTGCCTCACCATTATCCCGGTGAGGAGGCAGATGCTGCGGCCACAGTAGGTGTGAGGCACCACGTCTCCGTAACCGATGGACAAGAAGGTGACGGAGACCATCCACAAGGCCTCCATGTAGTTGCTGCTCAGGTCCCTGTAGTTGTGATGCCTACAGGAATAAAAATGACCTGTATTTTCTATCTGACACTCTGTTGGTGATGTAGAGCCACCAGATGAATCAATGTAATATAACAATATACGGAGGATTTTTGGTCATTATATATTCACAAAGCTTATGTTTTGTCTTTATCTGTCCTCAAAAGCTGCTTTGCTGTATCTGAATAATAAAAGTCAACATCAAGCCAAGATTAGATGATAGTTGATCTTGTCAGTGGCACGCAGCTACTACAGAAACACTGGACATTAATGTTATTCTGTATATCTGCCAGTACTGGAGTGATGATTAAATATTGAATATAAAGGCTTTGAGCGCTACAGACACCACCATAGATTAAGCAGCAGACCGTACCTCTCACACACATGTAAGCCCCACGCTGCCACAATCCACAGAGAGACGCTGAAAATCATCAGCACAGTCCCGGGGTAGGTGGTCATTAGTGTTTTCCCCACAAACCGGGTGTTGAAGTGAATCTGAAGATCATAATTGTGACAGTAAGGGTCTATTTAGCGAGACTATTTAGGATAGCACCTGTCAGATTATGGTTATATAATGCAGAGGACACGAGGGATGAGAAAACTTGTTCTCAATCTGGCTTGATACATGGATAGTAGGTTTGGCATTATGGGGGGGAAGACAAAGGTCATTTTCGTCACTTTTAAATAGCATTTGTTAGGGAAGGGATTTGCCGGGGGCGGATATTATCAACTGTGGAAAAGAAAGCAGACAAACAAAGGAGAGCTAGAGATGGATATAATCAGCATGTGAAGCCACTGGGATTCAAAGGGGCGAAACTGTGATAGTCACACCTCAAGTGTCACACCTCTACAGACCTCTCGGCCCACCTAGACATAAGACATAAACAGATGTGCATGAAATGTTCATAGAGGAAGCCCAGTCCAAATCATTGTCCAAAATATAGACTTATATATATATATATATTTATGTATATAGCAGGTTGCTGCCACAAAAGTTGGAATTATATCAAAATTGACAGCAGAGCCTCAAATTGCATTCTTCTCTTTAACTTAAAAGTGTCATGAGCTCATCACAGTACTATCCAAAGCCAGTTAAGACCAAAGCTAGACTCTGAAGGGAGCCCACAGGTGACCTCCCACCTTGTTGAGCGCTCCAATGCTGCGAGATGCGGTGTCAGTGAAGAGGCGGCTGTGCAGCATCATGGCCCGGCCCAGCAGGTAGAGCCTCAGGAACATGGGCAGAGCCAGGATGATCTCCAGCTCCGTCTCCGACAGCGACAGTCGGGACCTGGTGTGGTGGAAGGTCTGCTGGAAGTAGGCCATCAGACCCACCGGATAGGGATGAATGGCCACCGCGGCCAGCTCCAGGGCTACCAGAGCCAAGCGGTCGGTTGTCATGGCAATGCGCCAGTCCTCAGCACCAATGTCGTGGACGTAGAGCTACCAGAGAGGTGGGGAAAAAAGTACTATAGTAAAACTGAGAATCTAAACTGGGGGTCCAAGATGAATAAATGGGATTGCATGGGATTTCACACATTCTTTTCTGTTTTGTTTTTTCTGCTGCATGTGTGAAAAAAACTCCATTAAGCACATTTTAAAAGAAAACAATTTGCATTAATTATCTGCTTAGTGCAGGTCCTACTCTGCATGACGTTAACATATTCCTCTATCCCCTAAGCTCTTTACCGTTTCAGCTGCTAAGTGTTTTATTTTCTGCTGTTCTTATTTTACTTGTGTGTGTTATTGTTGTTTTAATGGATTATTTTAATTTCTGGCAAAGGGACAACAATTGAAAATGAGCCTTTTGGCTAACTCTGGCACATTTACAGTGATGTTAATCAAAGTATATTGTCCCTGCAAAATATATAAAAATGAAACTAAAAAATTGAAACTGCACTTTCACCTCTAGAAATCCTTCAGATGCAACAAATTGAAAAGGAAAATTATCCCCCTTGGTTGAACTGCTCACACTGCCTGACTAAAATATTGGGAATCACTGTTGAAGAAACGTCAGTTCCTTTCAATAGCACCATTTTTAGTTCAAGTGACAAGCCAAAAAAAAAAACGTATAGACAATCATTTCCTTGATTGCCTTTTGTCACATTTTTTCAAATAAATCTTTAAATTTGAGAGAAAAAAGTCTGTAATTATGAACAGATGAGTTACCTGCACCTCACAGCAGTGGTACGCTATGATGAGGCCGACCAGGATGATCGTGGAGATGCTGATGACGGACTTGAGAGCGAGGGAGTAGATAGAGCTCTATGACACACACACACACACACACACACACACACGGATAAACGCACAGACAGATCATCGTCATCTGATGGCTGTCATTACAAAGCTCAATCTAGGAGATGGCACCAGTGATCCGCTGTAACCATATAATCTTACATACATTTAGATAATCCACTTGCTTGGTATAATGAACATGATCTCATGGACATACTGTGCATTTTCCTGCAGTTGGTGGAAAATCAATTCTCACACTGACAGATTTTCTTGTAAGGTTCAGTTATATAAAGAGCATGGCAGGTGTTTGTGGGGAAAAGGGGGAGGTAAAACAAAAAATATCTATTGAGGACTTGCTTTTTGCTTTAGGGATCACACGAAAGAAATATCAAATGAAGTGAAAGTGAGCTGTGATAAAACTCAAAATGTGATTTCTCAGGCAGTTAAGGCCATGAAAAAATAATAATGGGATCTTTTCAGAAAAGTTAATGACTGCATTTTCTGTGACTCTTTTACAGCCTGTGATCACATTCACACATCTCAGGGGTTTCACGGGGTCTCGCTCTGGTTTTCCTCTCTCTGACCTTGCTGTAGACGCTCCAGGAGAGCTCTGTCTCCATCACCATCATCACCACCCCGAATATCCCCACCGCCAGGGCGCAGTCGTTCAGCCGCTGCCTCCTCAAAAACAGGGCCCTCCTGCGGACCAGCCGCCAGCCGATGTTGTGGGTCTTCCAGTATGAGTCGTCTTTGGCGTCCTCCTTGTGTTTCGGGCTGGACTGGGGACTGGGGCCGGGGCTCTGGCAGGGACGCTCGGCTCCTGGCAGCAGGTCCTGGCGATACTGGGACATCTCACCGTGATGCTGGAAGTCGTCATCCTTGCTGGTGATGATGATCTCTGGGAGACTATGACGGTCGTGCATCTCCAAAGAAACGTTGGTTGGCCTGCGGCATCCCCTGCCCTCCACATCCTTGATGTCCAGGTGTGACCTGCAGGAGCCCATAAAGGGTGACCTGCAGGGTGACACGGGGACGTCAGTGAAAGAGGTGACTTTCTCCTGGAGTCTGTGAGCTTCTGCGTTTCTGGCTTTGCAGTGGTGGTGGTTGTGCTCCTTGTGCGCTGCGTTTTGCCTGCTCCCCCCGGACCTTTTGTCACTTTTCTTCTCTTTGCCTTTCTCTCCCTTCCTGTGGGAGCGAGGTGAAGGTGTGACATACAGCTGCCCGTTGTACAAAGGTGTGGTGGCCATGGCCTGGGTCCTGTCCACCCACACGGTCTGATCGGAGCTTTGGATGTTTGGGTGTATCCCACAGTGCGGGGAGCAGGCCTGAGCTGGGGGGACCATCCTCGGTGGGAGGAGGGGGCGATGGTCCTCCACGTCGTCTCCGTCCACCACTGACAAGTTGATAGAGGGGGAGTGCTCCATGGTGAGAGGGTCTCTGCTGAGTCTTTTGAAGAAGATTGAACAGAGAAGGTGATTAAACAGCGTTGAGAAGTAAAACAACAATCCATTATGCTCACTTTTATTTTTTAACTGTACTCTTTCGTATTTATCTGTCAAAGGTATGATTTTAAGATGATGGAAAATCCAGAGAGCAACAGAGCAACCTCTTATTTGTTCCCCATGTAACACCAATTCTGAGACTGTGCCTTTGAGGTTGTGGCTCTTGGGCACCTTAAAAAAGTAAGTAAGCAGCTCAACACTCACCTGTTCAGACTTACTTTCCTTTAATTTGTTTCTTTTGTTTCCTGCTGGATGTTTGCATTTAATGCTTGTTGCTCTGTCTCCTACTTGCTCGTTTATTTTATTGTGGAGCACTTTGTGACGTCTCTTCTTGAAAGTGCCTCTATAAACTTATTTCTATCACTATTGCAGTAATCAGTAATTTGCACAATCACATATGTTAATTCACCTTAACTGTGATTTAGTCACAAGCCTCACTTGAGTCTAAGCTCAAAAATATTTTCTGCTATTTCCACACAGCTCTTTTCATTCTTACCTTGTTAGTTCCTGGTTTAAGAGGAAGGGGAAAAAAACTGTTATCTATCCTCTGATGGTCCTGAAGGTCACATCTGCCTGAATCACAGAGAGATCATCCAAATAAAATCCTTTTACAATTCGGAACCAAACGTGCCACCTTCATTGAGAAATGTATCAGTAAAAAGGAGTCAAGCTGCAGGATCAATGATCTCCACCGTAATCAGATCAAAATATCCCAAACGTCCCGGCTGTGCATGTATAAACTTTCCAGCAATCCATTAGCAGCCTCAGCATCACAGAGCTCCTCCCATAGATTCAAGCAGAGGTTATGAACTTCTCTTGCATATTACGACATATCAAGTAAATACCCGTGGATCCATTACAGGTTCAGGCATTTGTTCCCTTGTTTGGCCATGTTCCCTGCTTTACGATTGTCCACCATCAGGGCATCTTCCACAAGCTGGAGGGGCTTAATGACTGCAAAGACTCTAAATTGCAGATGTTGCATGGAGCAAAGGCAAAGAATGAGTCATCTGCAAGGTTTTTTTTTGAGCCAGGATTGGCAGATTTCCTCCTGTGTGTGTGTGTGTGTGTGAGGGAGAGAGAGAGAGAGTGGACATCTGCTCATACATCAGTGCCCAGGCCACCAAAATCAGCCCAAAATGGTTGTCATAGTGTGATAAAAAATGCTATTTTATCACTTTTCATTTGTAAATTCATCAGTTGGTGTCGTTATCACCATGGGAGACTTCCCAAAGTGTTTTTCCCCCCCAATACATCTAATCTTCAAAAAGAGAACTATAACTGTCCTCAATATCAATTCAGCAGATTAGTCTTGCAGATTAATCAAGTGAAACAGAGATCTGATACTTATGAGCTTATGAAATATCAAATATGTCACCCCTTAACCGAACAATATGCAAAGAACGGGACGGAGTATTAGGCATTAAAGTCATAACAATGACATTCAGCATCATTTATTTATCTAAATCCTTGTGACAGATGGGTCTACAGATAATAGAGCTCGATCCAAATGGAAAGATCCAAGGAGCAAAGGGTGGGCGGCGTGCGTCCACATAGCAGGAGGATAAAGAAAAGCATTATCTAATCTAAAAAGACAACATGTACTTAAAGATACATAGAGGGAGAAGGGGGAGGCCGGGCTGTGTGTGTGTGTGTGTGTGTGTGTGTGTGTGTGTGTGTCTGTGTGTGTGTGTATGTGTGTGTCTGTGTGTGTGTGACTGTGCGCAGGTAGGAGAGCAAACACATGCTGGTGGGCTGATCACACAGTCGGACTTTAACTTCCTCGGCCGTCCCTCCGGATGTAAAATAGATTCATTATGTTAAAACTTCTCTGTTCTACCCTGAGACTGAGCCAGATACTGCTGTCTGGATATTTTGTTTTGATATTCTGCAGGCAGGGAGCTCCCAACTGTCTGTGCCCCAGTGCATGACTGTCAACACCAAACCCTGGCGGATGATATCTGGTGAATACACATGGTATGTCACATCTTTGCAGGGAACTCAGTCCTAAAATGAGACTTTTTAGTTTGCTGAAATAGAGCAAAACTCACTCTGCTGTAGTGATAGTGACTGCAAATGCCCTTAAATTATAGTGTCCCTTTAATGACAAAGATGCTGACAGGATATCTGCACATCTGCAAAGCTTCAAATTAATTCAAGCATCCAGCCAAGTGCTTGTAAATCCTGGCTGCCGTAGCTGGTAGCTAAGTATGTCAATTCGTCTTGCCTCCGTGGCTCGTGGCCAGCACGTCTTCAATTAGTCTCTAGTTCTACTGCAAATCATCCTTTGGCTGCTAAGAAAGTGAAATTAAACTGGGGTATTCTGAGTCCACTAATTGCTGTGGCCGGTAAATGGCAAATCTGCTTCATGCCCTGAATCTTTAGTGAGAGTCAGGTTCATCTTCTAGTCAGGATATTAATTGGTGCGGTCTGATCTATAGGGATGCATTGATCAAAGGAAAAAGAAGTCCAATTAGGATGAAAACACCTGTGAGTGATTTTTGCGTTTTAAACGTCAAAGGTCACATTAGACTTAAAGTATTTTGCTTTCTTACGAAGAGAAACTCTCATATCTGCCTGCGTCAGCTTCATTCACTCAAGTCACAGAGATAGAAATATCCTACAAATAAAACCGATGATGTATATGTTACATTTTGGCTCAGGTTGTCTCAACTAAGTAAAAACATTTTTCGCCATTTTTGTTTGGTTTAGGAAATAGAGTTGCAACTTTGGAAACAGGTTGAATATCTGAATTTCATTTAGTCTTTATTCAGTTTTTTTTTTTTTTGGTCTTTAAGGAGCCTGAACACTCACTGGCTGCAGCTTCAAAGTTGGCGTACAGGCGTGAGAGCTGGAGGCTCGAGGTCAGCATGACACACCCGAAACTCTGACCCAACTGTTGGCTGCCGAGCTGCATTGTCAGTAACGTAATGTGTGGAATAAAAAAGGCGATATCTCTGCTTCAGTCTCATCAACTGTCCATCATGACAATACTTTTTAAGTGCAGCCCTTAAAATTGGGGTAGCCAACTCTTTTCAGATTTCACACCATAAACCTTTATTGGATAACAGTCTACATTTGTCCAGCTGCTGCAGGGCGTGCTGGGGTTGGGTGTAATTGTCCATTAGGAGAACTTCATCTACTCAACTCAATGCGAGACAAAAAAAGGCCACTCTGACAAATCAGACGTCACAGGCGAGTGGATGTATGTGCTGATTTTGTCGATAACACCCTATTAAGTGGAGGGGACGTGTCAGCGTGGTAGAGGGCCTAATCCAATCAGCAAAGTAATTAAAAACACACAGCACAGCAGCCCTGATGGCTGATGGCTGCACTGTCAGGGCCGCCATTCAGCATTTAGCACGGGCAGGGACGGAGCGCAGTCATGCCAGGTCAGAGCGAAGGCCACCACGTCTGCTCTGCAAGTACAATCACAGGCAGGGAGGGACCTGTGGGACCATTACTGTCCACATGATTCTCACAACCCTCCTCCTCCTCCTCCTCCTCCTCCACCTCTCATCATCACCGATCCACTGATCCACACCCTGCTCAGAGTTTTCATTCATCTGCCTGCATTATTTCCCAATTAGCCGTCTCTTTATAGCACCGCCTCTCACCATCATCTCGATTCATTTAGCTCACTTTCTTCCTCGTTAATTAACACCATCACCTCACTCCTCTTCATCAAAAAAAAAAAAAAAAAAAAAAAAGAGATCCTGCCAGCATGCAGTTATAAAACAAACCACCAGGTGTCACCCACACCTCAGTGCCTCCAATCTGTATTTTTATGAAGCGTAATGAATTTTGTTTTTGGCTCTGTGTCACATTGGTGCTTGGTGCATAACAGCACGTGGACCCCCACCCCTTTTTTTTCTCTCCACAAGATGAACTAAGTCAATTATGCACACATTTAAGCAGCAATATTGCAGCTGCAACAGGATGCCTGTGCTCTGATGATACACTGCCGAGCCTCGTTGTATGCCCCCCCCCTCACTCCACGCTTGGTGCAGTTTTGTCTGGTTTAACTGGTGACTTAGCCGTCCTTCTTTTCGCCTCCGAGGACCACTCTCCATCCTGCGTGTGCAGCCGAGCATGAATCTGCAGCTCGGGAGGGCTCTGGATGTGTGACAGGCCGCCTAGGAGAGGGGTAATTCCGAAGGGCAGTAGAAGTAATAGGGTAATCTATTATACAGTCCAACTCTTACTTCCTCTCCTCTCCTGCTCCCCCCTCCTCTCTCTCTCTCTCTCTCTCTCTCTCTCTCTCAGTCTTACGGTTTCTCGCTGCCTCTGCCCTTGCATCAGCATTTCGTGAGGACAAATGAGAAGTAGAGTTTAACTATGCACATTCCTGATGCCCTCCTGCAGAGCCCAGCACTTTCTCAATTAAACTGGAGTCCATCTACCCCCAAGATTCAAAGCTCAACCCTCACTGAGCACACACACACACACACACACACACACACACACACACACACACGCACGCACGGTTCCAGTCCAGCAGTTGCGTGACCATAACCGCTGTACTGTGTTATCAAATGTGTGACACATGTCGTGCTGCACATGTTAATCAGTCACAGAGGGAGATATGGAATATAATGAGACAGGTGATAAGAATGAAGTAAATTTAATGTTGTCTGCTTGTGTTTGTGTTTTTAACCTTTAACCAAAAGGCGTTTTAACCTTTTGTAAAATGGTTTCTAATGAGTTTCTATAAATAACATTATTATTATTAAAAGTGATGTGTTCTCAATAATGTGCCTATTCTTGTGCTCCAAAAGGAACAAAAATCATCAGATTTGCAGCTCCTAAGGTTTTTGTGTTCCTTTGCCTCTTATAATGATCACATTTAAAACAGGATGTTTGAATGCCTCCCCTTCTTTTTTCTACGTGCTACTGCTGACCTGTTTGAGAAGCCTGCTTTCCACTTTTTTTTCTGTATGGACTTTTTTTTTTGAAGATCAATTCTCCTTTGGCGCTAAGATCATTTAAAATCACGTGCATCACCTGCTTCTGTTCTCTTTAATAAGGTCGACTAATGGCGATAGACCAATTAAAACCTCTCCTTCCTCCACCTCATGCTCCATCTTCAACCCCTTCACCCCCATCACTGACATCTTTCTCTCTTGTGCTCTCCATTTTAGTCCCACCTCCAGAGACACAGGGAGACAGAGAAAGAGAGAGAGAGAGAGAGAGATACAGAGAGAGAGCTGCTTGCAGCCACCATCTCCTCCTCCTCCTCCTCCTCCTCCTCCTCTTCCTCCTCTTGCACTCACTCTCTCAGCTCCCTTCTCTTCCAGCACACGCTCACACTCCTTCCCTCTGATGCTGACTGGATGCGGACCGGGGGATTTCCAGCAGCTTCCTGACTCTGTCCTCCCTCTCCTCCCTCCCCTCCTCCTCCTCCTCCACCTCCTTCTCCTCCTCCTCCTCCTCCTCCTACTCCTACTCCTCCTTCATCATCCGGAGCTTCTCCTCTTCTACCTCCTCTTTCCTCCTGCTCCTCACCACCAGGATGTGGCACTCGGTGGCTCTGCTCCTCTCCGGATTCTTCGCTCTAATCCACGGTGAGCCTGCCCGCCTCTCTCTCTGTCTTTAATTCTGTTTTCAGGAACTGCAGCCGCCCCACTTTACTCTCAAAGTGTGATTTTAGATTAATTCAGGAATAGGAGTCGGTGGCATTTAGGTATAATCTGTGAAGTGTAAACCAGAATAAGAATTCAAAGTAGATAAAAAAAAGACTCCAGGAGAGGAAAAGTGAGAATCTGGCTCACCTGTTTGCGTGCGTGTTTACAATGCTTTTATTTTTCTGGATGCACATGCTGAGTTGACTCTGGGGTTGGATGCCTCTGCATGAGATGTTTTAACAGGCAGATTGACATCTAGCGTGTGCAGCGAGGTAGATGACAGAAACAGGGTGTAGAAGAATCTGAGCGGTCATAACATCTCATTGCTTTTCTTCCCTCGTTCTGCAAAACCTCTGCCTGTCCAAATCAGCGCGCATGTCGGGGAATCTCACCCCACAGAAAACAGGTCGCAGATCACTTGAATTTGCACGTATAGATCAGCTCTTCAATCTCGCCTCCCTCTTGTTTTGTGGACGTGTTGCTGCAGCCGAGCTGACGGGGCTCCGAGCAGCAGAAGTCGTAGCTGAATATAAAGGCTGACGATGGTTGACAGAGCTGAGAGGAGAGCGTGTGAACTTTCGCCACAGGCAGAAGAGGCACCAACAGTGAAATGTAATTTTTTCCCCCACTGTTTGTTTGTGTTTTCCAGAAGAGGCTGTAGACCAAGAAGTCCAGCAAATTAAAAAAATTGAGCCAACAGATAAAGCAAAAGTTAAACTAGAAAGACTAGAAAAAGACTACATTTAAGAAAACAGGGTTTTTGCATCACTTAAACATGCTTCTTATGAAGCCATCTCACAATACCAGTACATTTCTGCTACTGCCACTTAAACTACAGCAGCACAAGCTCTTGATCCCCGATATGCCCCATAAATAAGCCTCAAAGTCAGAAACAAAACATTTTTTCTCCACTGTTCGACAGTATGCTCTGCATCTGCTTTTCTTGCACTTTTATTGAGGTTATATAACAACAGACTGAGTGAAATTTTCAAATCCAAGACCCCATTTCTCTAATCGCTTCACTATTGCACCGCCGAAAGAAATAGCTGTTTTGAGCATTATTTCACAATTCAGTTCCCTGGTAGAAATGGTAAATTTAGAAACCTCTGAATCGCAACTAGAATATGAAATGAAGCGTCTGGATAAAGCCTGTCTGCGTTTTGATGTAACCACTGATGGGACAGGAAACACAGACAAAGCTACGGTAACACACCATCCTTTATCTTTTAAATTGGTCTGCACGCTTGTGGCCCACAGTACAGTCAGCTTGCATGCCCTCTAAATTCACTCAATTTGTTTTTAAAGTCCATAGACATCTCTATTCAGCATTTTATGTGCACTACTTCAGAGCATTTCAAACTAACTTAATTATACATTCATTAGTGTCAATTATGTCCTGATAAGGCTTCCTGCTATTTCTAATTAGATTACTATTTGTTTACTGACTGCTCTGCGCGCTCTGAATTTTTCTTCTGTTTGCCGGTTTGCTTCTCTGTTTTTTGATATTGATGTTAAATATTTCAATCTGAACCTCTCGTCCACGTCTCATTTGCAGAGCTCAAACGATTAAACTCAATGTAAGTGTGACTAATGGTGATAAAAAAAGAAATCAGTTTTTATGTCTCCTAGTTTCGTCCTTAAATGATTCTCTATATTTCCTTGTTCACTTTTCTTTTTAGTCTTGTTCTGCTTGATGAATTTATAGATAAAGAAGATTAGTTCTTTAAGGCTATAATCTCCTGATTTGATCAGCAATGTGTGTTTGTTTTTTTACTTTCTCATTTCCTGGGAAGTTTTTTTAATTGGAGGAAGATTAATTTTTATTCACTTCATAGGAAACACAGATTCAATCTGTCCTTAAGAGCTTTATAGGTGACCTAAACTTTTCACACACGAGGTGTTATGATGGTGTGCGGCTTGTTCAGGTTTTCTGCCTCTCCAGTGTCGTTACAGGGTCCTCACCAGAGGAACCTGTTGAAGAACCTCCTGAAGGACTACAACCGGATGGAGCGACCGGTGGGCAACGACTCCCACCCTCTCACCGTTGTCTTCACCCTCAGTTTGATCCAGATCATGGACGTGGTAGGTGTCTGCAGCCGCTGCTGTTCTCAACCTTGTGTGTATATATTTCATATATATCAAATTATGCGACGATGTTTTTAATCTGTGTGGGGACACTCTTTCTTGGAGAACAATAAGCATTTGCAGCGTCTTGTTTTGTTAATCAACATGGAAATTTGACTAAAATTTACTATTTGATGTAAGAACAGAATTTGGTGCCAAGTTGTGGATTCAATTTGTTGATGCCTACAGTAGTAATAATGATAATAATCAACAACTGTGGCATCAGCAGGCTAGTTCTTTTCATATTTGCAGATGTGGAGGCAAACTTTTCTGTAATCATTAACAAGGTTGCAAGATAATATTCCCCTCTTCGCCTCGTGATACACAGAGCTGAAAAAGTTTTAAATGTTTTGCAGGATGAGAAGAACCAGGTGCTCACCACTAACATATGGCTGCGGATGGTAAGGACCCCTGAGAGACTGCTGGGGGTGATAAAGAATTAGCTGCTCTTATGGGTTGAGGTGATTTTTATTTGAACTAGTTTATATGGTCTTTAACTTGGTGAATCCCTGGGTAACTTCTCTCAAATGCATAAAAGTTGTTTTTTGGTAATAACTCGCCTTTTCTGGCAGTGAAGAAATACTACGAAAAAGTAATTTCTTGCTTGGATTATATGATTCATATCTATGATTACATCTAAACTGAACAGCAGAAGGGTTTTGTAGATAGAGTAGCTTGGCTGTAGTCCACTGTGATACAGACTGTATCTGTGTCTGTGCGTTTAAAGAGCTGGTTCGACCACTATCTCCAGTGGAACCAGAGCGAACATCCTGGGGTGAAAAACCTCCGCTTCACCACAGATCAGATCTGGACACCGGACATCCTGCTCTACAACAGGTAAAACACGCATTGACGCACTCCTCATATATACACGTTATATTTCAACAAGTGGTGTCACTCCCCCCCCTCCTTCCTCAGTGCAGATGACGACTTTGACTCCACCTTTAAGACCAATATCCTGGTGAACTCCAGTGGCTACGCAGAGTATCTGCCCCCAGGTGAGTCTCACCTCTCTTTTTCCCCCCCCTTCATGCTCTCACAACTATCCTTTCATTCCTGTCCTTTCATTTATTTTCTCCCTGCGGTGCGTCGGCAGCATTTCATTCTGCAATCGCTGCAAGTCTCCACTGTTTGTACACTTGACATTAATATTTTATTAGTATAAAACACCATCCCTGGTTACTCACTGGTTACAAAGTCCCAGCGCTGTAGAGTACCACCTATAAATAGGAGATGGTTGCTTGCTCCATTTCCTGTCTAAACCTAAACGCAAGACCTGTGCAAGCCTATGAAAGTAACGGCTCCCCTGGGTGTCCACAGGTCTTTACTTTGCACTTTATTGGCCGTTTCTTTATAAACACGAGATTACAGCGGGCTGAGACTGAATCCCTGGTGTTAGCGTTGGGGTTGACTTGAAGTGAAAGTTGAGGTCTGCGAGCTCAGAAAGCCACTTCATCAATTCTATTCAGTCATTCAGCCATGTTTATTAATAGGCTGCTGCTGAATGTAAATACAGCTCCTTAATGCTGCGATTTGGATCGGAGCCAATTAGGAAGGGAATAAAAAGAATGTGCTGAGGAGGAGAGGTTTTACCACAAAGCATGATGAGAGAGACAGAGAGAGAGAGCAGGAGAGATGGAGAAAATGGAAAAATGAAGAAAAAGGAAACCAATGAGCAGCAAAACAGCTTTTTTTTTTGACTCCCTCACACAAGCCTGGTTGCAATTTTCGAGGTCTTTTTGGGCTGTTATTGTCAGTAAATAAAAGGCAACAGGTCTGGGGGTGGCAGGCATAGAGCTTGACATTCGATAAATAATTCAAAGGCTAAGGATCCCAGGTCTCCGCTGCATACCATCATCTGAAGAATATGTCTCACAGCTGCAGAGGCATAAAGGTGTTGTGTTGTCATGTTTGGGTTTAATGGTATAACAAGAGATAAGGTATAACAGGTTTTAGCTCATATCTTGATTGGGTGATATTTTCAAGCAGGGAATTTTGTCTGTTGGACTGGTAATGCCTTCCAGGGAAGCCAGGATGATGGAGTTACATTTTGGGATGTGCCGCGGAAAGAGAAAGAGAAAGAGGAAGAGAGACACAGACAGAGAGAGAGAGAGAGATTGCTTCAAGCTGCAGAGAGACGCTAGCTGTCTTGTGAGTGTTACTTCAAGGTTACTGCATATCTGTGGGAGGCAGATGTTGAAAATATAGTGCGTATAAAGGTGCACAGACAGAGCCACTTCATAACCGGTGTAATTGAATGGGAATTATTATAAAGACATCATCCAACAAGAACTTGGTGTCAGTAACTTGATTTGAGGGAGCAGGGAGATTATAAAAAGAAAATTTATGGCTACCGCTTCGTTTGGTGTCATTTTTGTTCAACCTGCTAACCTTCTTACTCTTCTCCAAACTCTGCTTTCATTCCACTGTGAAGGCTGATTTGCATGTTGGCAGCCTCATAATGAATGTCTTTGAGGGCTGTGAGGACTCACTGGCATTTTGGTTCTGTGTGCATCTGAATGTCTTAACAGGCTTGACTTGTTCATTTCAGTGATTACTTTAAGGGCCGGAGTTTGCCAGCGACCACTGCGAAGATCATTGTGATTCATAGTCGCCGGGTGGATACCAGCATGCGAGTGTGTCTTTATGAGGTTGCGCTTGTGTGTGCTTATGCATACGTGTGTTCATCAAGGCCAAGAGGAGTTAAACACACAGACGCAGACCAAAGGTTGAGCTTCAATTTGGTTTATTCTTCAGCTGAGGAATACATTAACGGTCTGCCTGTGATACAGAAGTTCCCACACATATATTCCCAGAATGTGCTTTACACCATGAAGAGAGCTAAATGTGAAGCAAAACCCTTCTTGCATCACTAGATGTTTCCAACGCATACATTACATACCACAGATCCTAACAGTATATATCTGCTTGTATAGAATATGCCCATTCCTGTGCATATGTCTATAAACTGTGGTGTTAGAGTGTGTGGTCTCACTACTAACAATGTGGGTGCAATTATGTTGCATAATCAAAGTGGTAATCTGATTAGGACAGTGCGCACAATCTCATTTTTCTGTGTCATTGTTGATGTTTCCATCTTTCACCGAGGCTTATCTTGCCGCTGTGTGTGTGTGCAGAAACAGCACCGGTTTGCTGGACAGAATATCTGAAACCTGTGAGTGACAATACTGCTGCCAGACATTTCTTTGATGGGAGGCTGTTTCTAATCTAGTCTTTGCTTTCACTTCAAACTCAATTTCAAAACGGTAAACTCTCTGTAGACTTGCACGACGTTCATAAAAAAAAAACCCCATTGCGGCGTGGACCCCTGGTTGTGATGCAGCGTTTTCCATTTCTATATAAAGAAATGTAAAGTGGTTGGTGGTTGATTTAAGAACTCCGTCTTTCGAGCTGGCTAGATACGAAATGAATGAGTGATTCTTCCTGACAAGCAGCTTGATATTCGAGTCTTTCTGCACAGCACAAGTGGTCCTCTGATACATCTTTCCCTTGTCACGTCTTACAGGAAACTGAAGGGCTCAATGCTGTTATTTAGTCAATTGATTGTGGGGCTTTAACTCTCAGCCTCCTGTTCATTTGTCTTCTTTTGTCTGTTTCTCAGGAATCTTTATGAGCACGTGCAACGTGGACGTTCGCTGGTTCCCTTTTGACATCCAGAGGTGTGAGCTGAAGTTCGGCTCTTGGACGTATGACGGCTGGCTGCTGGACCTCCAGATGAGCGACGCTGACGTCTCAGGCTACATGCCCAATGGAGAGTGGGACCTGATAGGTGAGTGAGGTGGAAGCTCTGCACCGTATCCTCATTGACAGCATCCAGCCGCAGAGCAATAGAGTCAATACCCCGCTGTCCCTGCTCCTCCAGGAGTTCCCGGCACCAGAAGCGAGGCGTTCTATGATTGCTGTAAGGAGCCTTACCCGGATGTGACGTTCGTTGTGACAATACGTCGGCGGACGCTCTACTATGCTCTGAACCTGCTCATCCCCTGTGTGCTGCTGTCTTCGATGACCCTGCTCATCTTTGTGCTACCAGCTGACTCCGGGGAGAAGATCTCACTGGGTGAGTGGGTCAAAAACAGCAATGATGGCAGGAATGGAGAGACAAAAGGCAGCTGCAGTGGGGCAAAAAGTGGGAAAAGAGGGTGTGTCGAGCTTTACATCTCAGCGAGGTTTTTGACACAGCGAGGGCTTAAGTGTAAGTCTATCAAAATGAAAATATATTTGACAGTATTTTCCTCTATCGTGCCTTCATCATGGTGGTGTCGGAGGCTGTTTGCGTCATGGTTGTTTCCAAGAAATGCAGCAATGTGCCAACAGTGTCAGAAAAGAAAAGACTGTAGTCGGCAGTGCAGGTTTCAAACTTTTCAAAAAATCTGCTTTGCAAATGTTTTATGAGGAAGGAAATGCACTCAGACAACGTGTATTTCTGTATCCACATGGAGTAGAGATGATGTTCTGTAAAAAAATGTTTTTAACAAAAGATGAGGCCAGTGTTGCTGTGCATGCTTAATATCTACGATGGCTTAGTGTATAAGTTACATGACTGACAAATGGACTATAGACACAGCCCCTACAGGTTTGGTGAGGTGTTTAGGGAGAGGAGTTGTTTTGTGCACTGTGTTTTCATGTCGATGGATTTACACCTCGGACCACCTTGAAAATTTACACTGAAAATGCAACTGCACTCGCTGTCCTCGACATCTAGCGTCATACCCATGAAGTGTTCAAACCAGATGTCTAACATGGGTACAAGAATAGGTAGCAGTAGAGTGTTCTCCACCAGCAAACTTTCCTAGAATAAAGGTAAAAATATGAAGGAGTGTCACTAAGGACTGCAGGGCGGGATGAAAGAGGCACAGGAAAAGGGTGTGGAGCCGAGAGAGGAGAGGGATTACAGGATGAAACACAAAGATGAAAAATTGCGAGGAAGAGGAACGAGAGACGGATGGATGAGAGGAGGGTAGCAAAGAGGCAACAGAGACAGGAGACGAATTCGAAAAGGATGAGAGGGGACAGCGCAAAAGAGGAAGGCAGGACTGATGAGGGGAGGAAAAGGTGTGAGACAACCAAATTGCACTACAATAGGCAGGGAGAGAGGGAGGAAGCCGCGCTGCGATCAAACAGCGGCCGCAAATACATTCTAATATCTGTTTCAACCTATTTAGAGCCCAAGATGGAGGATAGTCACCTCATCAGAGCAGTGAAGACTACAGACCACACAGACTCCAGATTATCTGACCTCTCTGACTGGAGAAGTCGATTTATCGAATGGTCGATTAACAGGAAATGTGAGGATGTGAGGACATTTCTCACTGTTTTCTGACATTATATAGTCAACAATTAATTTGTTAAAAGAGAAAAAAAAATTGCAGACCTATGACTGACACTACACCACTGCTTTGTCTTTGTACCAAATACACAAAAACATTTAGATAAATGCTTTCTGGATGTCTGAGTGGGAGGGAACTCAGAGGGAAGCCGCGACAGCATTGTCAAAGCATATCCTTAACCTCAATACAGGATGCATTACGCAGCATTTCTCTGCAGAAAAAAATGCCAAGCCTAACACACACGGCCAATTAACCTATTGATGTAATTAAGGCTAGTGAATTGATTTGGGGGAGAGAGCTTACACATTGCCCTCCAGAAAAATACTCTGTCACTCTACTTGATGGAGAATACACGGGGACCAAGTGGCTGGGCCTGTAGGGTTACAGGAGCATTCTTTTATAAATAAGTGTCATCTCAGAGACAAAAACAGCATAAAAGAAGCATTTTTAATTCTTTAATATCCTTAAAGGGCATTCATATTTTATCTCTCAGTCGAGGAGTTTAATTGAATGCCCCTGAATTGGAACGTTTATGCCAGCAAAGCACTCCTTAAATTCTCTCTGTTAGAGAGGTGAGACAGATAGTGTGGAGGTGGATAAATGAAGATGGAGATGAGTTTCAGTGCAGGAGTGTATGAGGTGTGTGTTCACATGCACGCAGCGGGAGTTTGGACAACTTAAAAAAATGGCTATTTGCTGAGCGGAAGGGCTTTTTGCTGTAGAGGTACAGAATGTCAAAAAGTAATTCAGTGTATGAGCATTAGCCGCTCATTTACATAAATCGAACGCGGTCTCATCCTGAGTGTGACCATTTATCAAAATACCAAACACACTAATGTGGTTTCTCACAACAAAGTACCCCTGCTCAGAGGAGGAGACTAAACCACTATCTGTCTATCTATCTATCTATCTATCTATCTATCTATCTATCTATCTATCTATCTATCTATCTATCTATCTATCTATCTATCTATCTATCTATCTATCTATCTATCTACAGGTATCACCGTCTTGCTGTCTCTTACTGTTTTCATGTTGCTGGTTGCAGAGATCATGCCAGCCACATCTGACTCCGTTCCTCTAATAGGTATGTGTGAAACTGTGTGTGTGTGTGTGTGTGTGTGTGTTGTCATGAATGGTTCACATGGTCCTTAATGAGCATGTTGTTTAACTGGACTTATAACAGTCAATTAAAACCCATTCCTATATCAGCATTTAATGATTGTCAATATGAAATCAAGATGCTTTACTCGTTAGAGACACTGCGTGAGGTCTCCATTGACAGTGCAAGTCAATGTTTGGTCTCATTTTTTTCAGTAGTAATTCCTAAGAAGTGTACAGTAGAAATTAGCTTCTGGTGATTTACTGTCAAGTCGGGTTTATTTATATATCACTAAGTTTAATGGTAATAGAATGTCATTCTAGTTTAGTGTGCTAGCATGCTAATATGTGCTAATCAGCACCAAACACGCCAAACAAAGTACAACAGAAAACATCTTTTGGGGGCTGTGAATGTCTTTACAAAGTTTCATTGCAATCCATCCACCAGTTGTTGAGGTATTTCAGTCTGAAGCAAAGCGGTTATTATCATTAATGCCATCCATGGAGCCACACCCACTAACATTGCTAAAAAGGATTGTCACAATGGTTTGCGATGTGTCCAGGATATGTCCCAGGACCTAAGACTCTCAGCTTGGATTGGTAAAAACTACACAAAGTAAAGAAAAGAATCCACAATTAGAATATATTACTACGCAGTGGTAAATCCCCCCAAAAAACAGGGCAACAAAATTTATTTTTGCCATCTGCTTGCTTTAAAACTTAATTGGATAAATTGATTGTGGGCACACTGCCGGAAATTATGTTTAGTGAGCTAAGATTGCAGCCAGAAACAGATGCATGGCCATCTTGGAGAAGACACAAATCCTGGTCATTAAAAACTGCAGTCAGAATTGTCAGCATAATTTCTTATTAAAAATAACCACCCTGATGCAGTCTTAATCTGTTGGTTGATTTTGCAAACACAATGTTTGGGTACTAGCAGGTCCCAAATTGGCATGGAGATATTTAACAAATGAATAAAGCAGGAAGGAAAAGGGAACAGAGAAAATAATCCTCTCAAATTCATGTTATCCTTCAGTATTTTGTTTTCTCCAAAATAATCAACGGAGCGTCTCTCTTTGACTTTGCAGCGATAGAAACAGAAATAAATTCACCAGAAGATACTGATGACTAAAATTGAGGTGTGTTTTTGTAACAACCCTGTAGTTGGAAGTAGTTGTAGGAAATAACTGTGTGTAAAATTACTTATAACACTGAAATATAACACTGTGTCATACTCTGCTCCGCCTAGGTCAGTACTTTGCCAGTATAATGATCATCGTTGGGATGTCAGTCATCGCCACAGTGGTGGTTCTGCAGTATCATCACCACGATCCAAACGGAGGGAACATGCCCAAATGGGTGAGCTCAAATTCTTCATCATAACCTCAAGTGCATTATTAGCCACATCCTTGCTTTTAACATGCTTTTCGGCTCGCTAAATCCCATTAATGCTTGGTACCTGTTTCAGATATGATATATTGCTTTTAGTAATCTCTGTTTCTGCATTAGTATCACCCCGCTGCTCTGCCATTCTCAGTCACATTTCATCCATCTGTTAGCCCTACCTGTGCTCCTCTGCCGGTTTCCTTCCTCTTTTTAATTTCAACTTCCTCGGCTGTGACTCATCCGGCAGTGTCAGTCTGCCTGAGCGTGTTCATCAAATGCCACGCCACAGACTTCAACAGGAGTGCTTTTCAAAGCGCTCTGGATACGTGGGTGGATTCGATTTGACTCATTCTCTCGTCTTGTTTTTCTTCTCCTTCTGTTCGGCGCTAAAAATTGCATCAGGCCTTTTCCGAAAAGTTTTGTTCTAATGTGAAACATCAAACGTGGGAAAAAAGGTTTAAATAAGGACATGAAATATAGAAATGTAGATTATAGAAATTCCAGTGGCTTTTATAATGTATTGTAATATTAATCAACATGAAATAATGGCATTGTTTGCCATTTTTAGGTGTATTTCTTACGTGATTTATTTTATATATATATATATATATATATATGTATGTGTGTGTGTGTGTGTATATAAATGTGTATATATGTGTGTGTGTGTGTGTGTGTGTGTATATATATATATATATATATAGATATAGATATATGTATATATCTATATATATATTGATGCATTGAAGGACGTTATATTGATGAATGGCCCCGTTCAGACAGTCCAATGGCCAATTAACAAGCAAATAGATGTGGTTCAGATGAGTGCATCGAACCAGCGCAGCTCATAATTGCAGCCCGGACAAAAACAACATCAACAGCGGCAACAAGAGGGACTGTTACCTGGCCAGTAAACACACTCGGTGGAGACTAATTGAGCAGTCATCTGGACATTAGTTTCTCATTAAATGCCAGGCACCCATCTGGATGCTGTTGGGCCAATTTACCCTTTCAGGGGACATGTAGTGCTTTTTCCGAGGGAGTTGTGGAAGAGGAGAGGAGGCAAGGAGAGCAGAGGGGAACATAGAGTAGAATATAACAAGTATTTGTACCCACTTGTGAGCAGCTAATCTTCTCTTTATCTTATTGCAGCAGTTTACTGAAACATTATCGTGAGCTCATTACTGTCAGGAAACAGTAATCTGACAGTCAATCTCAATGATTCCACAGTTTAAATGTAATTCTGCCTTTGTAAGTATCCTCTCTGACTGGAAACAGAGTTAAAGCTAAAAGTCTCCTTTGCCTCAGGCGCTTTCACTCTGTGTCCCTGGTGAGGATCTCATCTCATTGCTTTTAAGTGCAGCTGCAAAACAAGGTTGGAATCTGTGACAAATGAGGCTATTCACCCGGCTTAACTGGTGTGATGTGAAGGTTTTCAATGTTTTACAGCTTTCTTATCATTTCTTTCCTACATACGTTTTTTTGCTTTTTGGCTTCTTGTCCATCAGTCTCATTTTCACATATCTCAGTTTTTCTCTGTCTCTCTCTACAGGTGCAGCTTGTCTTGCTGCAGTGGGTAGCATGGTTCTTGCGCATGAAGCGGCCAGGAGAGAATGACGACCCAGAGCGGCCCCCGTGTGCCCCCCACTTGCGGCGCTGCTCCTCGGGCTCCCAGAGCGGGAGCATCCCGAACCCTCCGGACCCCACCCTCCATCCGCTGCACCCACAGAACCTGGCTCCTCTCCAAACAGGGCCCCTCCATGCGGGACACCCTCACCTCCACACCCAGTCCAGCGCTAACAACAATGGGAACCTTCTTTACATGGGCTTCCAGAGCATGGAGGACCCTTCAGTGCTCTCAGAGAGTCTCCAGAGGAATAACATCTCCACAGGGCCTCCACGAGTAGCAGGAAGCCCACCTCCACACCTGCCATCTCAGTTCTGCAGCTCCCCACCTCCTGCTACGCCAAATATGGATACTGTAGGCTGCCCCAGCACTGTCTCCAGTGGTGGGGGCTTTGGGAGTGGACCCGGAGGGCATGGAGGGTGCTCGACTGCAGGGATAGGAGACCCCCAGCTACAGGCCATCTTGGAGGAGGTGCGTTACATGGCAGACCGTTTCCGGGAGCAGGATGAGGCGGAGAGCGTGGCCGACCAGTGGAAATTTGCAGGTGCTGTAATTGACCGCCTGTGTCTGGTGGCGTTCAGCGTTTTCAACATAATTTGCACCATCTCCATCCTCATGTCTGCTCCCAACTTTGTGGAGGCTATGTCAAAGGACTTCATTTGAAAGCAAAAAGGATAAAAGGAAAGGAGGAGGGGATTAAATATAGGATGAAGGATGGAGTGGGCCCAGATCCAAGGAAACACAATTTCCAGCGGACTGCAGGCTCGGTGATTTGTTATTGCGAGGAACTGGGAAATAGAGGGAAAAAAAACAAACAAATGGTTTTCTTTGCAATACATTCTGTTTTGTAACTGAAATATTAGAAGAACACAGATGAGGAAGGAGGTACAGAGTCAAAGTTAAAGTTAAAATGAATTTAGAGTGAGCAGGGTGCTTCATCAACTTCTTGACAAGGTAATTCTTCTGGTTTGTTCAAAGACTTTCCCCCCAAAATTAGAAGAAAGATGAGACAGAAAGGGAAAAAGAAAGAGAGGATTATCAGTCCAATGCAACCTCAAGTAAGACAGCTCTTTAAGCAAGGGAGAGATTGAGAGGTAAAAAGAGACGGGCATTAGATAGGGGCAGATAAATAAGACAGACGTTTGTCTGTTTTATTTTCTCAATGAGGGAAGACAGTCCCTCACTCCCACATGTTGAGAAAAGACTGCATCATTTAAAGTGATGTGAGGAGGAGAGGGCGGCGAGAAGAAAAAGAGACTTTTACAAGGACAGACAAAGAGCAGTCATCAAAGAACGAGACTTCATCCCTTGTGACTTTGGCAGAGTTGGACGGTTTAAGCAGTTTGATGCTCGGATATACAAAAGTGGACCGCAGATCAGCAACGCCGCGCTTGAGAGGAACAGAAGAGGATCTCATCTATTATTCAATCACGTCCATCTAATGACCGTCAAATTGAAAGACCTTGGATAATCTTTAAGACTAATAAGCTTTTAAAAGATGAAGTCCCCACACTGCTCGCAACCACTTTAAATTTCCAAGGCCTTATCTCTTTGAGAAGATTGCCAATCTGCAACAACCTGCAGAGATCAAAAGCTCCTCAGCAGCGGGCACAGTGCGCAGTGCTTCTCACGACCGGGAAACTGAATTAACCGGTCATCAACACTGCAATGACCAGAAACCCCACAACAGTGGAGCCGCGCCACTTGAGCCAATAATAACTCACGGAGCAGTTACCTAACTGTATCTGGCAGGTCCTAATAGACCGACGGACCTCATAGGATTTCATATTAAAGGTTTAAAAACTGAAACGGGAGGTCAAGTCTTTAAAAGAGCACGAGAGGCACAAAAGAAAGGGATAAGATCATTCAAAATCTCCACATTTATATGGAGAGGCAACATCCCATCAAGTCTTTGTCAGATCCCTTCAGGGGTTTACAGCTTTATGAATTAGTTCACATCTATCTACAGTGACAGATGGGATTTTAATACAGCTGCATATACATAGAATTGACTCCAGTTGATAAAGTGGTGATTCAAAAGGTTAAAATTTAAAGTGCAGCCTACGGCCAGAGATCCTCTGTAGAAAATAGTGACCAATAAACAAAATATGTCCTAAATTAATTTGGGGGAGCTGAACTTTTATTTCTGCTCAGTCAGACAACCATAAATAACTTTCTTGTTTCTCTGCTAGCAGTTTGAATGTTCGCTGAATGTTAAGATTAGCCTATTTTAACGCAATTCATGGATGTCTATGGGTTCAAAGATGCTTGTCTGACCTGACCAAAGTAGAAATTGAGTTACGCACAAGTGATTTACAATTAACAGTGAAATGAGGTTTTTCAACCTTCCAATCTGCTTCTTTTTGTACTTACGCTGACTGTGTCCTCAAATGTCTGAAATCTCAATTTATTCATCACTAGTGAGTAAAAGAAAATAATGAGAGAAGGATTTGGGACATGTGCCAAGATTGTAAGACAAGGATGAGTCATTCAAAATAACTAGAAGCAACAAAAATCCAGCTGCAGTTCTTGTACCTTTAACAACTCCTTTCTGTAAAATTCAGCAGAGGTAATTGCCGAGTCTCCCAGTGCTTCACTGATTCAAACATAGTGCCACATTCTCTTTGGCATTAGCAGATACAGCTATGGTTCACAGCCACTGATAATAAATATAGAAATGTCAGGAAAAACAGCTCCAACTGTGGGATTTTTCTGTGTTTGTGGAAACAGTAAGTAGCTGTATAAATAGTATTTCATTGCATACATAGCCCACATAGTTCTGTTTGTCAGAAAAGATAACTGGTAAAAACAAATGTTTTAGTAATATATCTGGATAAAGTGTATGTGCTGATACCTGTGAACTGAGCAAAATAAGCCATTTAACCATGCATTAAAACTGAAGGAGAGACGTAAATAAGCCATCCCTCAGCTTCCCTCAGTAGGAGACATTCCTTAAAAACAACCCTTTAAAGGACAAACTGAAGAAACTCTTTCATATTGTCAACAAATCCCATGAAGACACATTAACCTGAAATATGTTAAGTCTGGTTTTTTTTAATACTTTCCTACCCTGCACACATCCACAGGCAAATCTGTTGGAGACAGGCAGTACTCTTTGAAAATGGGTCACAGGTATATAGTTTCATTTTATATATTTATTTTTAAACATCTACATTATTTCCTTAAACAGCTGGGCACTGTAGTTTTTAGCAAACGTAACTCAAACAGCAGGAAATGGTGCATTTGTGGGGGACTATTTTCAGCTGCAGATTAACACACATTTGGTCCTCTAGTGAATATTAATGAGTGTATGTATGATTGACTCTAAATAGACTGCAGTTTCCATTTTCATTATAATGAGAGAACATGTCACCCAGTGCAACAATGATGCTCAGTGATGTGTTTTTGTAGTTTTTGAAAAACAGTGGAGGTCTACGGCACAGAGGAATAAAATATGTATCAGGTTTTGGGCAACTCAGTCAATACTTGTTTGTAGGATAAATGTGTTGTGGGTTTTGCTCTTTTCATGGGATTTGATGACAATATGAAAACAAAGAATATCAGCAGCCATGTCCTTCAAGAAACTCATGAAAGTTTGCTTTAATACAAAGATCCAATAGGGCAAAAATATGTTTACATTCCTGACCTACACTGTCTCTTGTGGCTACACACATGCATTCTGTCACTGTGAACTACTACAGGGAGTGCAAAGACAGATGTACAAATACTTTGTCTCTCTCTTTATCTTCTGTCTCCTCTCTCTTCCTCTCTACAGTCAAGTCTCCTTGTAGTTGGATAGTAAACTTCCTGCCAGAGGGTTTGCAGAAGGATGTTCTCCTTCCAGCACATACTGACACCCAAACACTCACACCTGTACAGAGCATTTCTCATCCTGAAAATAAAGGATTCTCTCTTTTTTTTTCTACCACCTTCTGGTCTGCGCCCTATCTCTCTGTGTTGACAGTGGCTGGCCCGACACCCAAAAAGAAGAGAAAAATGACAGAGCGAGGGGATAAGAGGAAGAGGGAAAGTGCTGACACGCAGTGAGAGCTGGACAGGGCCTTAATTGATCACTCGTTCAGGAAGGAGAGAAGGGGGGGGGTTGGGATTGGAGGAAGAGGAGCGGAGGGTTAATGGAGGCAAGAGGGGGGCATACTGGGTAATTCATCGGATTTATGAGGGACAGAGGCAGGGGAGATGGGTGCTCAGACAAGCATAACTCAGTCACAGACATCAAATGAAAGGCCACTGCAGTATATCACACCAAAAGGGAAAAAATAAACTACAGAAATAAACAGAAATCAGAGAGATATTTTCATGTGACAGGAACTCTGAATGTGTGTGGTTGGTGTGTGGCC
The DNA here is from genome assembly GCF_042242105.1 of Pempheris klunzingeri. Lineage (NCBI taxonomy): Eukaryota > Metazoa > Chordata > Actinopteri > Acropomatiformes > Pempheridae > Pempheris > Pempheris klunzingeri. The sequence goes on from NC_092027.1 coordinate 8,699,275, forward strand.
CTCACTGTGTCACTCAGTCAGTGTGTCAGACTGAGTAAAGCGTCAGGGGTGTATTTATAGCAGTGTGCTGCTGGTCCTTATTCAGCCCAGGCAAGGCTGCCTGTGTGACGGGCCCGCTTTCTCCCCGAAGTTGAAAAATGTGCAGCGCCAGCAATCTAGCAGCACTTAGATTTACTGTGTTCACTCAGATGGAATAAAAGAAGAGAGCGAACGTGTGTGAAGACTGTGTGTGTGTGTGTGTGTGTGTGTGTGTGTGCCCATGGGGAAGATGAGCCTGAGGGTGTTTGTATGTATAGCATCAATCAGTTGTTTTTAAATTCTCAGTTAATAAGAGTGCACCGACCTAAAGCTTTCTCATTTTACAACGTGGATAAATCAAATGAACCTCATGGGAGGCACATTAGGCCTCACACAGAGCTATGCCTTTGTGTGAATGGGGCAGTGATATGTAAACTAAAAAGATTTAATCACTGCAAAGCAATCAAATGAAGAAGAAAGAAGCCTACAACAGGACTAACCACAGCCTGCGATGTTACTGGAGGCAACACCACATTGCACGAAAACACATTCATTCATATTGTGCATTAAACATTTGCACAACAATCTAATTACATACATGTTGAAACACATCTTTAGATGCACCCATTCGTGTGCATGCACACCTGGTCTCTCTGAGGGTCCCACTGTGCTGTGCTGCATGATAGCCTTCCAACATCTTGCGGCTGAGGCCGATCAATGCCTTTTAATTACCAAGGGCCCAAAGCGCTGGTCGATACAGCTGACGAGAAGCAGAGAGAGAGGGGAAGAGGGAGAGAGAGAGAAAGAGAGAGAGGGATGCTCCAGACGGTGATTGATGCACACTCCTCCCAGCGAGCCTACCTACAGATGTGTCGTTAGGCTTGATTAATCCCGCCAAGCCACATTCAGTCACTTTACAGACTGCTGTTTAACCAGACCGGCCCACCGCGGTCACAAGGTTAAGTGGACACGAGGTGTCCGTCCTGAGGAACAAAGGCCTCTTCACCGATAAGTCAAGGGTGGCTGGGTGCTCTCTACAGCACCAGCTATTTCACTGTTAAGTTGATTTCTTACTTGACTGTTACAAGATATTAAGATTAGATGCAAGATAAGATCCAAAAAGCTTAATTCATCCTGTCTACAAATTTCTACTCAGGGGCCTACAAGCATTGGCAAATGTGTCAATTTACGTAACTAAAGAATTTTCCAACCAGAGGAAATCAGTGCAGATTTATCCATGTCACTTGTACTGTTAATAATGAACTAGACTGAGCTGGTCATTGATCTTTTTTTAAAAAGTGGGTATCCCAGTGAAAGAAAAATTTCACTTTCATAAAATTGAGGGACTCATAAAATACTTAAAGTAGCAGATCTGTTTTAATCCCTGTCTGTTAAAAATATAACAGACTCTAAGCCAATGCTGGGACATCATGACAGCTGTTTCTTCAGACCTCAAGCTGCAAAACTCCCTCCAGAGCCCCAGAAGAGAATGAAAATAAAAGTTTCCAGAGGCTGAAACTTTGTGCGTAAACATGGTGGAGTGCCTCTTTAAATGGTGCCTAATTCCAAAAGTGGGATCACAGTGAGAGCAAAAATTAACGTCATGGCTGAGCAGTTATTCATGATTTTAATCTCATGTGATGAATCTGCTTGATAAAACGCAACAAAGTTGGAATAACCAGACACTAATTATTTTAAACACCTGCTATTTTTCTCTCCATTTTAGAGACACAGCAGGCATCATAAATCATATAAATATGGAAGAAAGGAAGAATCTCCCAGGAGCTGCAGGGGTGTGTTTTGTGTTTTAAACTGAAGCATACCTGCAAATGTACTGTAATTAGATGTTACGCCAGAAAATAAGACTCTCTTTAATAATAATAATCATAAAATTGCATTCAAATCTCACAACACACAACTGCAGTTTGTGTGAGATTTATATCTCAGACAACCATACAGTCTTTAGTTTCTCCTTTCCCGAAAAATGTTGCAATTCAGTGAAAGTCAAACATCAAATGAGGAAAAACAAACAGGGATAATCCAGGACTCATATGCATGAAGGGTGTCAGCATTCCTGGCTTCGAACCGTTGCGTCTTTAAATTATACATTACATAATAATTATCCAAGTTTTTCTGGTTATATAATGTTATTTGCGATTCCAGAGGGATCCATTTATTCTGAGAAGCAGACATGGAACAACTAGAAAAAAAAGCAACTTGCTTGGCGCGGTGGATAAACAAGAAGATAAACAAGAAAAGACAGACAAAGAATAAACCCATCAGCTAAAGACCACCACAGCTGCTTGTGCGTAAAACTGAGAATGGTACGTTGGAGAGAATCCCACACTGTTATCACTGAAGCCTCAATGCAAGTGGACTTAACACATTTTCCCTCAGGTGTGGCCACTGGGTGAGCAGCCACTCCGAGGGCCTGAGGACATTATTCCAGCCTGACAGTTAAAATCAGTCGACTGCTCAGATTAAGTGCTCTCATTGTACAACCAGAGGATTCACTTTGTCCGGGTACTACATGTCTAAGTGTTCAACCAGTGGCTGTAGATCCACCTTAACTCTTAATTCTCTGGTCTTGCTTTTAGTCTAAAGGTTAAATGGCTTAATTTTAGCTCTTAATTACATGTTAAAAATAGTCATAAAAATAGGTTGAAACAGTGCTCATATGAAACCTCACATCTACAATGAAATTTAGCTCTGTTTTAGCCTACTTATGCTTTTTTGAAGTTGCCTTTTCAGCTCTTTTAATCTGATTTTAACATAGACATTTTGATTACTTTTGATCTTCAGTGGTGGGACAAGTAGACTTCCATTAAATGTAGCAAAACCCCAACAGAAATATATTCCATTACAAATAAAAGTCCTGCATTAAAAAAAACAACAACCCTGAAAGCAGTGCTTGGTAGGACTGAAAAGAAAATGGACTACTGTTCTGGACTGGACTGGACTGGACTACAACTTCATGTCTCTCTAGCTTCAGTTCTGCCTCCACAGCTCCTCCCTGCAGAAGAGAAGTTATACAATAGCATCCACAATGGTACATAAAAGTAGCATTACAGGTGACGACCCAGCAGGAGCCTCAGATCTTCAGGGAGATCTCCAGCTAGCCTGCCTCGGACTTGTTTTCACTCAGATGCGGTGGATTCTTGAAACTAAGAACCCAAAGGAAGCTGATTTTTTTCCCCAGAGATTACCTGTATTGTGTCCTACTGTTGTGTCAGCAAATGTGATAAAAAGATATTTTTTTATAAAAGTGCTTTAAGAACAAAACTACTATTAGCATGGGCTATTAATATTAAAAGTAAAACTACTCATTATGCAGTGTGTGGCTGTGAAATGGTGTGACAGTATAAAGAGGCATAAAGTAGAAACACAGAACTTGAGTGAATGTATTTACTTTCTTACACTACAAATGAGGACTAATTTGGTGATTTTAGATAGATGTCTAACCAAGTCAAATTTGTTCAAACAGAACCCACTTATAATCAGTAAAATGCTGTTTAGTTATATGTAACCTCTCTTAACAAAATCTCACTTTTCTAAGTTCAGCCCCAATTTTAACTGAGATGTCTCACCATGTTTTGGCCTGCAAGTCAGTTCTTACATTGCACCACTGGAGCCTTAAATTAATATCAACTAACTATCAGTTGAGTTTTACAATAAAGACAGTGTGGATTCTTGGGATTAAAAATAGCAATGCTGTGGTTCTGGCTGCTTAATGACTAGCTAAACTGTTCATTTTCACTATAGATGGGCATTTAATAAGTATTAAGACTATATAAAATGCCTTGTATCAGTTTAAGGATTAGTAAGGATTAACACTAAATAAATAGTCACAGCTGATAGATCATGAGTATTAAGACTGGAGTGTTTGAATATCCTGCATTCTCTGAGTTTGACATAACAAAAATGGAAAGTGAGGGCAGGTGGTGAAGTCAGGGTGGCAGCCTGCAGTCAGCATATAGCACCCACGTGAGACAGCTCTAATGAGATGAGTATTTTCACCTCAGCAGTGCCAATGCACACAACATTTTATGGGCTTGGTTCCACCGGGTGCATTAACAGGTCCTGTATTTTTGGTTTGAATAATAGCTCACCTCAGTTTCCCACTACGACTTCCTCACAGACTGCAACAGCTCCTGTTGAACACAGTGAACGACATAAAGATCCGCACAGTGACATCAAAATGTCACTGTGCTTCTGCCAGAATAATGTGCCTGTGGACCTTTTTATTAGCGGCCCTGTTCCCTGCCATGGGACCTGTTATGTACTGTACAGCACTTCTCCCTTTCCTGCAGACCCGGGGCTGTTTTCAGGCAGGAAATGTGCATTTTCAAATAGAGGGCGGACAGTAAAATATGAAGACAAGCACTGCAGCAAAGCATGGTGGTTCATAAGTGAGACATCTACTAAACAAGTAGTCTTCCTTTGGTCTGTTCTCTTATTTGTGTAGCTACAAAAAAAAAAAAAAAAGCAGTGACATTGTACATTTCAATTCATCTTAAACCTCTTTAAGCTGCTGAAATGAGGATGAGGGATACTGAAATGTTTCCTGCCAGCAAACTGTCACATCTGCTCCTTGTCATGATCAGCCCTCCTTCACTAAGCATCCAGCAGGCTGTACACTGCAGTCAGGAGTGTTGAGAAAAACTCGCTGTCAAACCAGCTTCAGTCATTCTGTGCCTAACAATTTTGCTTTGAACTTAACATTTACCTGCAGCGATTCAGAGAGAACCACATTGGCATAAATGCCTCCCAAACACACACAAATTGGAGGACTCGTCTCTCCAAATGCGAGGCAGTTAAAGCAAACCTTGAGACTGAATGAAGTGCACAAATGAGACCATCACCTTGCTTGGCAGCTCATGAAAAAAAAAAAAAAAACACTCCTGAAAGCAATTTATTCAGCATGGCTGTAAAATTTTTGACCGAATCTAATTTAAAAAGACATTAAAGGTATTTTAGGTGCACTCGTCTTTTTCCTTCAAGAAGTTAATTGGTCCCAGATGAGCACTACTGTTGCTTTATCACTTCATGTCTTTATAGGTGGACAGTCTTGACATTGGCCGGGTCCCGCTGGAAATGAAGAGAATCCATACATTGATAAACACAACCTAAGTGCTTTATCATTTAATAGCTGCTAAAAAGCTTCGTGGGAGCTAATTCAGATTACTGCCAACATAAAAACAATGAGTCCACAGTTCATTTCATATTCTAGAGAGTAAATAAATTCAGACAAACAGCTTTTTTTTCCCCAATATATAACTTTATTTAAAATATTGTTACAATTTATTACTCTACACAACATTTTCAAACCTTTTTTTTTCCTTTTTCTTATACTGGTTAGTAAACCTTCATGTGTATTTTTTTAAGATATAAAACTCTCCATTTTGTAGCCTAGTTCTGCATCAGGTGTTAATTCATGTCTTCAGACACTGCCTCTCCTTTGAACAGCTCGTTTCATTGTGTAGTTAGCTAAACCTCCATACGGCCGCTGCCCACACACAAAAATTAATGATCAACGGTGGCTCTAGTGTTGTACACTATCATTTCCCCAATCTTTATAATTTCTGTTTAAATAAATAAAAGTTTTGAGTTGGAGAAACAAGAGTGCATTTTGTCCAAGAGATATTCTCTTTTCTTTTTAAAACAACTATTTACAGGTTATGCTGAAGACAGACAAACAAGGCTTAGGTTTTTATTTCATGTCTCTGCCTACTTGCAATGGAAAAATGTTTCAAAGCAATAAACAGAAATTAACTACACAAAGGCTAACACTTTTTTTTAAACAGCACTTACATCCACCCTTCATGTTAGTCATAGGTAGGACATGTCAGCTGAAATGGGAAAACCAGCAGCTAACGCCCTCTGAGCCTGATGCGTATTCCAGAGGTCGACAAACATCGAGTCTACACAAAAGCGCAGATGATGAGACAAACGTAGCAGCTCTGACTGAACTGACAGTGTCAAAGGAAAGAGACGGACTGAGCGGCTTCGTAAAATGCCACTTTGAACACTGGTCTCTGAGCCTGAAACGCTATAGAGTCTAAACAGAAAAAGATCTTACAATATCTGCCACTGAGGGATGTTATGGAAATCACTGCTGATTTGGCACAAGACTCAGAAAGCTGATGAGTTACTATAGCAACAGCATCAGTCGCCACTGACAAGCACGTCGGTGGCGGTTGTGATGAACACAAACTTTCTGAGCCTCACGTGCGGTCTACACGAGGACACTTTTTTTTTTTTTTTTTCTTTTTAAATTCTAGTGCCACCACGTTTGCTGTACCAACCAACATTCTTTTTATCTGTTCAGGTAGAGTCTGATATTCAATCCTCTTTCTCTAAATAATCATTCACTAACAAGCCAAGGCTGTCCAGCATCTCAAACACAAACACAGGTGGCCCACGGCACAGCGTACACTGACAAACAAGCACGGACCAACCGTACAAAGACGTGCTTCTTGACATTCCTGTCGTCTCTCTGCTAAACACTGTTACTATGACATTTATCTCACTCACTGAAGGCTGAAACAGACAACAACTGACAGAATGCACACCTGCCTGTGACTGAGACTGAGCGTAAGATGGCACCTGGCGCAGACAAGACAAACTGGAACACAAAAACATATATAAAAAAAAAAACAAAAAAAAAACAGCAGCCTTCTAAAAGCCTATTCACAGCAGCATGAGCCACGGGGACAGAGAACAAACATCAAACAGTAAAAAAACACTGCTTTGAATACATTATTGGGAGGAGTGAGTCAGTTGGCCGACAGGAATAAAAGGAACAGAGGCAGCACTGAGCGTGTTGAGCCAACGTGGTGCTGCCACGGCAACCACATCCCCCTGTGATGATGGGAGACCAACCTGGAGAGAGTAAGCGTAGAGGGCAGAAAAGCTAAGACACACAATCACACAGCCTCCATCTGCCTCTGCCTCGACATCGTATATATATATAAAAAAAACAAAAAACAAACACCATGGTTGAACAGCTCCAATTCTTATGTCATCCATCTCTGAATTGGCTATTACTTTGGCTGTCAAAATGACCATCCAGCAATCTGCACATTGCAGTTTTTCTCCATCCAGCTACCTGTGGTGTTTGTGTAAAACACAGCGTGCTACTACAGTATGGCATGTATTGCTATAGGCTGTTGTATAATGGAGGCCTACTGTCCTCAGAGACAACAACTGGATGACAAAGAACAAAGTATCTTGCAATGTTTCACTTCACAATTTTATCAAACCATAAACACAGAGTACTAGGGAGACAGAGGTATGTGTGTGTGTGTGTGTGTGTGTGTGCGTGTTATGCTAAAATAGTATGCAAGGGGCTGTGAATTATGGCTAGACAATAGGAGACGCCTCCCATTTGTCTCCATCTGTCTGGCGTCTCTGCAGATACAAAACCCCATCTTCATTTGCTGGCTCTCACACCGACAGCTCATCAGACACGACCAATCACAGCCTAAAAGCTTATCAGCAATGTCAATGATAAACACAGAGGACACACACACATGCGCACACAAAAAGCATACACACACACACAAGCAGCATACACACACACACACACACACACAAGCATACTCCAAGGTAAGTGACTGAAAGTAAATTATGACTAAGCCTTGTAATTAAATAAACATCTTATTGAACTGAACTCTAATTGTAACTGTAAAAAAAAAAAAAGAAGTGAAACTTGAACTTGTGCTCAAAAAGTCAGTGTGTATAAAAAATAAACCAGCATCACTCTCAGCCTCAGGATTTTGGTTGCTGTCAGAGGGCGACTGAAGCACGAGAATGAATCAGTAATGAATCGGCCAAGATATACTATTAGCCCTTAGTGGAATGAGCAAAACTCTGTTGCATTCAGGTAAAATTAATACATTTACGCAGATTGCCTCAATTCAGAGTTTTTTTCTTGTGAGCACGTAAACTTTAACTCTTAATGTGAGACAAAAATGTTTTAAACCAGAGGGGAAAAAAAAAGAACATATTATCTTTAAAAGTGAAATGCTTATATATATAATCATAAGTCATGTACACGCACTCACACAACTAATACTGTATCCTGTGATTTAGGTGCAGTAAGAGGCTGCCTGCATTGCTATGTGTGCTGATGGTTGTGATTACAGTCGCACAACTTTATGCACCATCTACTCTCCGCAACACACACACACACACACACACACACACACACACACACACACACACACACACACACACACACACACACACACACACACACACACACACACACACACACACACACACACACACACACACACACACACACACACACACACACACACACACACACACACACCATCTGTCCTCCTGACGTGGTTAATGGACAAACTGCAGAGGAGGGATACTTTTGGGTGAGTTACAGAGCCCGAGGGATCTCTCTTTAAAGAGCTCTGAGAAGATTTCTTCCTGCTCAAAACCTACTAACTGAATCTGTCTTACGCTCTACTGCTCTCTGCTGCCTGTTCAGGACACTGCAGCTTAACAGACAAGCACTCAAAAACGGCCCTGTCCCAATCTGTCAGACAGGTTCTCCATGAAGAACGTGTGCCATTTCAAAAACATCAGCGCTTTGGCCCGTCAACATTTTTGTTCAAGAGATCCTCCCCTGCACGAGTACGAAGAAGCCTCGACTCCCAAACTCTGCAAAACCGCCACAATAAAACACTTGCGAGGGGGATAAATGCACACGTTGACACTGATGGCAGACCGCCAACGTCGTTCTAAAGTAGCGTGGGTTGGACCAGACATCAAGGAGAAAAATGGGGATTAGTTGGAGCTGCTTGAACAGAATTCAGTTAGTGTTTCATTGTGTTAGCTCAAGAAACCAATTACTATGGCTCTTCTATTAATTAATCCATATATTTTCAGAAGATTGTTTAACACATAATTATGAACATGTCCCCGCATCCGTTTTCAGTTAGATTTGTGTCACCTGTGGTTTCCTGACCAAGACCGAATGCGTCTGACCTGACAGATAGAAAACATAATTTTTGTGTTAATGTCTCTTTATCACTTAATGGCTGCAGAAGTGAAACCCCTATTTTTCCTGCGTCCCTCCCTTCTTATTCAGGTCTGCGTCATCTCAGCTCAGCTCAGCAGACGAGGGCCTCGCTGCAGGCTTCAGACGGAGCCAATGGCGTTGGACCGTCACGATCCTCTCCCGCGTGTTAAGCTCCCTCGTCAAGTGGCGATTCACTGAAGCCGCTCCCTTTGAGCAAATGGTGCCGCAGCGCTGTGGTGACCCTGACCAGCCACACACTGCATGTGTGCGTGTGTGTGCTACATCTCAACCAGTGGCGAGACAATGCGCGTGTCCTGCCGCACATCACAGGGCGGATGCGTGGAGGAAAACAACAGACACGCTATGGAGATCTAGTAAATGACATGAGAGTTGGCTTTTGTTTATTTTCCTTCATTGCTCTTCTTGCTGTGTGTATCCCTGGGGTTGGTTAAGTGTGACTATTCCAATTTCTCAAATAGGTCACTTCCAGTTTGTTTTTTGGGGCATGATTCGCCTCAGTCTGTCACTCAGTTCTGTGTTTGTCGATGGGCGCTCTCTGGGGTGGCTGTGGTGATGCAAGTGGACCAGTTCTAGTTTGAGTGGTGACGAATGGTTTTAGGAAGTTGCAATCTCCCCCCCTAGGTGGCGCCATCCCTTCTGCTGTGTCTCCAGAGGAGGCAGATACTCTGGAAAACAGAGAGATGGTTCAGGCAACAAGTCTGAATGACTTGCATGTCATGTGACTTACGAAAATGCTGCCACAACACACCACAGATCAGTCAGTGTCTCAGCAACAGTGTCACTATGAAACTTCCTTGAACGACCCTACAAGTGCCTCAGTGTCATGCCGATGCCCTCGCCTTTATCTGGGTGACCTCTGCTTCTCTTCAGCTCTGCATTATCTGTCCCTTTTCCTGTAACTCCAAAAGGTTGCTCACTCATCGTCATGCCTTGCAGTTGCTCGTCCACATACTTGTATTGCTGGTCTTGTGCTGTCTCACATGGTACAAATGGTTTCACTTTGCCTCGAATGTGTGGATCTCTTGGAGACGGCAGTCACATGTCAACACATGCACGTATTCTGAATACTTAGAATATTATGTCTTTATTTTTACTGTCTGCATAAATATATCAGTTTGTCGTCTCACGGTAGTCTGATAGTGCTGGAGGAGAATTTACTCCTTACTCCTTCACTACTGTGTTCAGTTCCTCATAATATCACAGGAGCAGCACAAAAGAGATATGAAAACAATACCAGCTTATCTGAATGCACCTATTTAGGGGATGAGTGTAATGTAATGTCACTGAACTCGAGCAACTTATAAACAAGTAAAACATTTTGTCTTTAAAACAGACATAAAAGAACGTAGTATACTTGAAACCCTCTCCCTGCCCTTGCCCTTTTAAATTTTGTCAGAATTTTTGCATAATTCATGGTGCTTGATTGGTGCCGTCATTCAAAGCACCACTCTGAACCACATTTGAATACATATTCCTGTATGATCTGCCCCACATAAAAAAATCCAGCCTCTTACTCTTCAGTGGTGGTGCTTCTTTTAAATCAAATGTGTTACAAATAATAGTATCTCTTTGTATTTAGGACACAAATTTGTAAAAAAAGAAAACAAAAATGCTTGCTGCTTACCATTGTTGCTGCAGTTTTTGTTGTCTTTGTCAGATGCCTCTTCCTCAACCTGACAGCAAAGAAATCAATACACAAAAAATGAAAAAATAAAAAATTTTAAACAAAAGCCTGCAGAAAACATGTTAGTGGCTTATTGTATTTGTAAAGAAACTGTAATAATAAGCTAAGTTTAGAAAGTCAAACTTGGCAGGGAGTCAGTCCCAGACTGAAAGAGGAAAGGAGTAGTCCTTACCTGTTTCCTCCACTTCAGCTCACAAAAGACCCGCTCAAAGCACTCGTGCATGTAGTTAAACTGGGATTTAAAAAAAGCAAGAGAGTTGCTATTTAGCCTTCCAAAACAGCACAGCCTGCAAGGTCACTGTGACAAGTTCTGCTTTTAGTGGTTGTTTTTGCTGCTTCTTACTACTGCTTTGATTACATGTGAAGGAAAGTGTGTTGACTGTTAAATCGTATATTTATAATAAAGTGCTTGTGGAATTTGTAAACTGCAAATTCCATCAAAAATACATAAACACAGTTTTAAAAAAAATAAACCCTGCACAGCATGTAAAACAGCAGTGTAGGTGAGTGCACACTCACGTATGGAGTGAAAATCTTGACCCAGCGAGGTTTCTTCTCTCCTCTGGCGTATTCAAAGCAGAAGGCCATTCCCTCCTCATCTGTGTCCCAGCGCTGCATCTCCCCCCACTCAAAAGCTATCACTTGGTTCTGAGGAAGAGAGAGTTTATAGTAGGTAAGCTCTGTGCAGACATAGGCTTATAAATGTTTTACTTCACATTGGTTTGATACACAATTTGGTAACTGGGAAATCTTTAATTTAATTTTAATGTATGTTACAGCCTAAATTGTATATCAATGAATTAATCATAAACATTGAGTACTGTCAGAAGATCCTCTACGGTTTCAGTTTTTGTCAAGCTAACAGCTGAACACTCACCTCCAAAGTGCCGTCCTCAGTACAAGCATGCAGCTTGAAGTGATTGATGCTGATAGCTGTGATGACGTGTCCCTTCCTCCTGGAGTCACAGGAGCAGTGGGGGAACGCTACCTCATTGTAGCCCTCACATGTCCGCAGCAGACTCAGGTACTGCAACAAAACACACACGCACCAGTCAGGTTCTGGCACTCTAAATACCATTGTGTTTACATCTCTGACCTTAGCCCAGTTACTCTACAACCCCAGTTAACAAGCGGTTTGGGCTGTGGACAGAGTTCTCATCTATCATCCAACTACATTAATGTACCAGTCATGACATATTGGGACGAGTATTTCATTAGTATTTTGGACAGTTTTTCTAAGAGAGCACGCAGTTTGAATTTAATAAAAAGGCGACTGTTCAGCTGTGAAATCTGACTCAACTCATCAGTATAACTTTTCAGTTTATAACAGAAAAATGAGTGTGATAATATTCAGTGTGAGTCAGAATTTGGAACTGATTATTTTGGATACAAAATGTAGTCTCTCCTTTTATTCACAACGATGGCAGATTTGAAATCAAAGAAACTTTTTGTGAGATAGAAGTGAGGGCGTAAGGTAAACAAATACTTTGGCTTCTCCCCTTTTTACTTCCTGATCCCAATAAGGCAAACCAGGTTTCCTGTTTGCATGGATGTTTCTGAAATCGGATAAGGCCTTGGCATGATCATATCACTGATGCACATGTAAACAAGTGTTACATTAACATTTATGTATCTATGGCTGCCCTTTAAAAGCTTGGAAATGTTGTGCTGGTTGGCTTCATAGTTATAAACCATCACACTCACACATCAATATGAACTCAGTGCCTTTGTCTCGGTTTACACCATAAAGGGCTGCATTCTTAAGTGTGAAAGGGTTTCTGGCTTTTCTGTCCATTTTTATTTGGTAACATTTTGGTGACGGCTCTGGTCAGCAAGCAAAAAGTGTAGTCATCCCAATCCCCGCCCCGAACAAAGAGTGGTCTGTGGGACTGACCGTGGCCATCTTGCGCTGCTCTGCCAGCTTCTGCAGCTGGTAGGATTTGTCCTCTGTTTTTATGAATCCCTTCTTCACATCTTCCAATGCCTAGACAGACAGGGGGTGGAGTGGATGGGGGTTGGGGTGGCATGAAGAGATACAACACCATTTATCATTTGAGGTCACTGCACAAAAATTATTATCCATTTCAAACATTTACCAAGAAGAAATTCTGCCTCAAGCAAGCGAGTTCAGCCAATGACAGCAATAACCTCTTGTGCACGCAATCAATACTTTTATAATAACAATGTCTCATATGACATTGTGAGCTTTACAATTGTGAGTTTTAGCTCAATGTTAGCCGTTCTGCCCGCAACATTATTGACATTTTGATTCACTCTCATGCCTTCATGTGGTGGTTTTCCGGCTGCAGCAAGCAGGTGCTTTCAGCAAAAAATGCTTGAAAAAAATGACACAACCTGCTTGGCACCAAAACAGCAGGCAGACACAGGTAGTGACTAGGTGGTGAACATAGTGCAGCATGTAGCATCTAAAGAGCCAGGTATTTCCCTCAGGAGTTGGTAGAGAGCAGGACTCCAAATTAATTATACTGCTCCGAAACTGTTAGATGTGCCAATTCAACTGTTATTTCTACATCAACTGAAAGAGGTGATGATTTGTCAATGTTGTGTTCATGGTTTCCTTCCACTGACCTCAAGTGACCTAAAAATCAATTGGTAAGCAGTCTAGATAGGTTTGTTTTCATGAGTGCGGGCAACCTAGATTTGCTGATATGTTGACTTTACTGGTTGAAATCGCTTTAATTGGTCACTGCTGAACCTCACATGCCTAAAATGCTTCAGGTGGTGACCTTTGTTGGTCAGCGGACAGCCTGAAGGCTGTTGCTGCTGCTGCTATGGCTATTTTTAGTGCATTTGCATTAGAGGATTATTTTTTCCAGCTCACACTTTATACTTGAAAAACACTTTCGCTGGCTTGTAGAATGTCATGGTTCTCTGGTTTCCTGATTACGTCTGTAAGTGGTGGCACTTGTGAGCCCTTGAGTATTCGTTTTCTATTCAGGATGACATTTATATGACTATCTGATTGGTAGTAGCTTTACACTTGTTGTTTAATATGTGACTTAAATTGGGATGTCAGCTATAAGGGTAAATATATCTAAAAAAACACACACACCCCCCTTCCCAATGTGAGCTGTATTGACAGGACTAGAACCAGTACCCCACTACAGACCGATCGTTAGCTTTAGATGTCTGGATAATTTTTCCCTAATGCTGCTGGGCACCATTTTGGCATCCCCTCTGGGTGGCCCCCTAACGGCTGCCTATATCGTCTTTAGACAGCACCCTCCACCTCTCTTTACATTTGTAAAACTTCCCGATTGTGGCAGAAATGTTCCACGACCAAAAATGCTGACACCTCCAGCATGTTTAAACAGTAGAACAGAGTATAAAAACTCTAGAAGAAAAAATCCAGTGGATCACATTTTGTACCAAGTTCCCTTAAGTCCACAGCAAGTGGGATTAAATTATTGTTAGTACCTGGTGAAAGCAGTAGTGCAGTGCCAGCGGGTTGTCTCTTAGCAACTCCTCCTCCTGGAAGCTGAACAACCATTTGCGAAGCGCCAAGCAAGTCCCCGGCACTGCCGACGTGTAATTCTGCACATAAAGCTTGTGGGGAAACTCATTAGGCGCCAGCTTCCGCACTGCAACAAATAATACAAAGAAGGAGAGGGGTAAGCAGGGGGATAAAAAGCAAGGGGAATGTCTGATAATTAGTCATTAAAAAAATAATTCAGTCTAGCCTGTACAAAATTACCTGCCCTTGCTGTCCAAAACTGCAGACACCCCTTGGCTCAATGAATTACACTCACCCAAAACTAGTGGTCATGTGATGAAGTCACCCAAGAGAGGGCTTTTAAATTAACTGCACGGGTGTATGTGAAAATGCTTTATGAATCTCCCTGTGAAACACTCACTACCATCAAATATATAGTTCTTACCAAAGGAGTGGTTGATGACTTCAAAAAGGGCAAAGTAGCTCGCCATAATACTGTCCATTCCAACCTTCATCACTAATGCCTAGAGGAAGAGCAATACAAAGTCAGTTATGTAAGGTATAAAAAAAAAAATCTTAAAATTTCTATTGCATCATTAAACATGATGTGTGCAGCTTTTAAAGAGTGTACTTCAAACACTTTTCAAGCATTTAATATTCCTAAACAAAAGATTTCCAGACTCTCACGGCCTTTAACTCCACATCTACATTGTTACAGTAGCAATCAATGGATTTGTCACTTTGTTTATTTTACCAGCTGCTCTAATTAACTTTGTATGTTTTGATCAGGATTATTTAGCAGTTGCGAAAGTTTTCTTGAATGATTGTACAGATGCTTAGATGAATTTAGATTGAATTCAAGCCTTGAAAACACAACTATTTATATATTCATGACTATTTATAAACGTTCAAGGTACCCAAGCAAGGAATTTCCAGAATCTTGAAAAACAAACAAGCATATGTAACGGTGGGACTGTTTTATTCCAAATATTAAAATAGTTTTGGTTTACATGAGTGACTGTGGAGAATTTTCAAATTCAAGCATATTCCTGACCATGAAAATAGTTCAAATTAAGCATTTTTCAAACTTTAAATTTGTATGAACCCTGATTAAAGGTTTAAATTTATAAAGTGTTTCTGTGTTTACATTCAGTTCTCGGCTGTAATTATGAGACAGAAGATTGCGAAGCCAAATTCAGATGTCCAAACAATGGGGCAATGAGCGCCACAATATAGCTGGATGAGAGCATCATCCCAGCAGATGTTCTTACCTGGTAAACCTGGTCGGTGGTGCTGTTCTTGCGGACTCTGACGGAGATGGTGGTCTTGTCTGGCAGGGCTATCCGCAGTTCTACGTCTGTCACTCCATTGTAGTTCTGCACAGCGAAGCAACGCATTATGAGAACAGCTGTGGAGCTGCATTAACCATTGTGTGGATTAAGAAGGGTGTGTGCCAGCGTGTATGAGGATGGATGAATGTGTTTGTTCTGAATTATTGGTAAATTCTTCTAGATTGAAAAAACAAGACATAAGTAAACCAGATCTCCTATCAGTTGGAAATCTTAATCCCCTTCAAGTGCTGGATTATTTCAACAATATTGAATTTATCTCTGAAAGGCAATGAAATTAACTATTTGATTGTTTTGACTCTCTTTTGAACTTGATAAAAGGAAGACATGATGGGCCAAGAGCTACTTTCAAGCACTTAAACTCAAATGCCATAGCCTATTTTTTACACTGGAAGACTGAGGGAGGCTAAATAAATATATTCATGAATGCTCCGTAAATTTAAAAATCTCAAAAATCTTCAGACACAGAATGTCAGAAAAGTACACCCCCAATTTCGGAATAACAATAAATGAGACACATACCTCATCTGATTCAGAGAGAAACTCCTGCATGATGTCACTCTCCCCGATCACCCGCACAGAGCAAACTACAGACAAACACAGACACAGAGGTAAATCAAATAAACAAAGGACAGGTACGTTTTGCTTTCCTGTATCCTGTGTTCTAATTTCCATTTGTGTACGGTGTAATATCAATCACAGTCAGTGCTATCTATCATAATTACATGATTTGAGCAGGTTTACATGTAAGTATTCTTCCTTTTCTTTTGTTGTTTCTTAAGTATGGGTATGGGTCAAAATAGTTTTATTGCATGTCAGCCTTTGAAAATGGAGTTGCAATTCTTCTTGAATGGATGAATGAGAAAGCCTTTTGTCTTTTGCCCATAATGAAAACCAACAGGCAAGTGGGTTTATACACTGGTGACCCTTCCAAATCTACCTACCTCGCTCGAGATATTCCTCCAGGCCTCTGCGTCGTGCGTCCAGCTGCTGTTCAGACAGGGAGAACGGCCATTTACCGGGAAGCTTGGGGAAGTTGAAGTTGGAAAACTCCCTCTTTAAATTCTGGTGCAGGATGGCAAACTCTCTGTAGCGCTTTGAGCACAGCTGTCTGCCTGACATGTACACGTTGTACACCTATGGTCATTGAGACAAAGACAGGACAGGCAGAACATTTAGCATTAGAGTAAAAGGAACAAACGTTTACAACCAAGAATTACAAGACTTGGTAAGGCATTACAACACTTGGAAGGGCAGCCAGAGAAGACGCTGTTTCATGAGAGAAAAATGTACGGTAAGGTGTTGAATCCGCACTCACCACAAACCGCTCGGAGTGCTGCTCTACGTGTTTGTATGTGGGAATGGAAATGGGCACTGCCTGCTTGTCACTGTAGTCGTAGTTGGGTTGGACGTCCTCTCCGCCTTCCAATCCCTCAGCCTCCTGAGGTGGAACAGACAGCACAGCCAGTACCAGCTCCTTCTCCCCTGCACGGATCAGGTCCACCACCTGCTTATGGGTGGCACCTTCCACGCTCACCCCATTACTGGAGAGAAAAAGAAGAAAGAGACAGGTGGAGGAAGAAAAGAGGCAGAGACAGGAAGAAAGTCAGCAAGCAGTTTAAAAAAAACCCTCTTTGCTTACTGTTTTTTTTTTTCCACATCATCAGTTTGAGCTCTCGATACACAGAAGGAACAGATCAAGCACAGTTTAGCACGAGAGTAGTTGTGACATCACTTTTTGAAACATTTCACAACACATTTCTGGTGGAAATTATAATTAGGGATTCACTGATCTAACTATTTCTTGCCTGATATTAATTTCAATGACGCAATCTATCTCCCAATATCAAATATGTATCTAATACTGGTGCTGTCTTTTCCCCACATTTGAAATCCAGTGAATAATCAGTGTTACGTGAGGTAACATGAGGCCACCGATAGCTGTGGCACTAAAGATTGAGTTGTTGGCCCGCTGTAACTGAATGAATACAACTGACGTAAAAGCATAAACACAGAATGTTATAATGACTGATAAATAAACTGTATTGCGTGTGGATTCGTCATGTCAATATCCGATCTGCTTAAGAAGAAGTCTCAGATCTGCATTGCATTATTAGAAAACATTTTCTTAAAGCCGCAAATACGCATCCCATTCATTTTTCTATTATGATGTGTGGTAATGGCAGTGCATTTTGTTCTTCATTGATAAACAAAATGTTGGGAATGCTGAGTAACCAGGTCAGCGCTAATGTCTCCCTTTCCTTTGGTGCTGTGAGACACCTCCCTTCTTGGCTTTGCTGAGGCCAGATGGCACCAGCATCAGGTGTCTCTGCTAATCTTCCTATGAGAAACAGCGGGACGGACACAGGAGTGGAGGGAACAAGCAGAAACGTGAGCATAGGTCTGTCCACTGCATGCCATGTCTGCTTTATTTGTTTATAAATGTGTCTGTGTGGCATCATGGATCAAAGTGGGAGTGAGTCAAACAGATGAAGAGAGTGGAAAATAAAGTCAACATTGGGATATGGGGAGAGAAATATTAATGATGAAGTAGGGCTGCAACTATTTGGTTATCAGCTATTTTTGTTATCAATTAAAGAAGTGAACATGTTTTGATGAAACATTTTATCTATTAAAAGACCAGAAACACTTTGTTGTACCAATTTATCAGTCTAATGTGATGTCTGATAACAAAACATTAATATGAACTTGAGATAACAAGAACAGCTCTTCACATTTTGTTAGCTGACATTGTAAGATAATGGATGGGTATATTCACTGAAGACTTAGATATTTTATCAATCATTAATGAATAAGAAATTAATCCACTAATGGCCTACCCCCAAGGTCAAAGCCGAACAGAACCTCCAGACAATTTTTCCATTGCATTTCTTTCTAAAAAGGTGACTAAGAAATCTGATATTCCGTGGAAACTATACTTGAAAAACCACAATACCACGTTCCACAACGAAGCAGCATTGTTCTCCTTCATTGTTCATAAAACTTTGGAGTTAGTAAAATGCTGACATATGGCATACTTAACCGGATGATTCTGTTGAGTTTTTGCAAAATGGTCAAGCTGGTTAATAAGTCACGTGATAAGCACTGGTCATGTCATATGACCAGAGAGTAAAAGCTACAACTGGGAAAACACAGGTTGAGTGCAACCTTTCTGATGTCTCAGCAAGTAGAAGTGTTCCTTCAGTGTTCCTTATTTTGTGTTTCTCTTCTCTCTTACTCTAACTTTAGCCTGCAGACAAGTTCACAGTAATATGCAAACACGCTAGGCCAAAAGTGCACAATGGGTGCTAAAAAAAAAAAACCCCTCTTGGGAAAGACTGTCTGCATTTGAACAGACAGAGGACTACAAGAGTTTGACCAAACAAAAAACATTTCTGCGTGATGTCTCCAGCATCAAACCATGCATATCAAGGCAGCTAAAGGGATAAAGGTCAAGTGCAACACGCTGCAACACCTGATCCTGTCTCATGTAAACAGCATGAAGGATAATCTGTCAGACAGTCTCCTCCAGAAAAGAAGCGCACACACTCACAGCATATGATGTTGAATTTGAGTGACAACACTGCCATCCACTGTCTTTGGGCAGGGTCAAAACACACATCTCCACTGCTATTCACATGACAATGCAATGTCAACAAGGCTGTCACTTAAATTTCGTCCTCGCAAACACGCCGCATCAGTCACTGCGCAAGGGGCTAGCTACACAAGACGTTAGCTACCTGGCTCGCTAGCTAGCTAAAGCTAATCAACATGCACAGCCTGTTGTCCAACTTATGTAAGCTGGTTAGCTTTCTAGTTAACTCGCCTGTGTTAGCTTCATGTAGCAACATCACCAAATGTTTGGTCCAGGCACGAAAGCCCTTAAACTAGACAATTAACTAGTTAGCTAGGTAAACTGCTACTTTTGCAGCCATAACAGACAGGTGACGTAGCGTTATACCTTGAGGACGGCTAATGTTAACACATGCTTGGAATTGGATCAACACGGGCTAAGCGGGGCAGCTAGCCCCACTTGCTAACCACCTGGTTTAATTGATCGGATCGAAGCGGACTCACACTTCCAGGATCCGGTCCCCCTTTGCTATCCCAGCTCGGTCCGCCGCGCCTCCGGGCAACACGGCGCTGACATGCTGGAGAGGAGCATACAGCTCCCCGTTGATGCTCCGAAGCTGTCCTCCTTCGCTAACTTGACCGCGAACATTGAAACCGTAGCCGGACTCCGACTTGACGATCCTCACCATCCGTGGACCAGACATCACCGTGGCGGCGGTCTGGCCCGCGGTGCCCGCTGACGAACTGACAGCTGGGCCGTTACGGGACGCCGAAGGGAGAGCCGACCGAGTCCCATCGTCTTCTACATCCGCCATCTTATCCACAGGCCCGGGCCCCCCTTCCAGTCGGCGTCTTCTAGCAAATTCAAAACAACACTCGGGCTCTGTCCGTCGGTAACGTCGGATCCACAGACCGACTCTGTTGTTGATAACCCGCCCCTCGGTAGCGTCACGAGACACGGCCACACAACGTGACCTCCCGGAGGCGTCACCGGAAGTCTGCTCTGCTATCACCCCCCCCCCCCCCCCCCCCATCATCATTACTATTATACTATGATTTGTTACTATAATAATACTATAATATGATAATGTGACAACATGACTAACACATTTATTGATTTTGAGTATATTACACATCCTTCATTTTATTGGGAATATTTTTTATGCTTTAGCAATTTTTTGTTTTGAACTTTTAAACATTTTTCAGTGCATGCACAAATAATCACTTAAAGCAGGGGTGTCAAACTCATCTTAGTTGAGGGGCCACATACAGCCCAATTTGATCTCAAATGGGCCGGACCAATACAATCATTGCATAATAATCTATAAATAGCGACAATTCCAAATTTTCCCCTTTGTATTAGTGCAAAAAAGTACAAGTAAATTCTGAAAATGTTCACATTTAATGAACTATCTTTTTACAAAACATTATGAACGACCTGAAATTTCTTAAAAAATAAGTGCAATTTCAACAATATTATGCCTCAGTTTATCATTTACACATGTGCATTACAACTTACAGAACACAGTGTATCGACAAAGGCACAAAACATTTAGTCACAGGTATCTGAAACTGAACTGTGGACAAATTTGAAATAGCAGTTAATGTCTTCTCTGTAATTTTTACACTTTGCAAAGTCATCCCTCGTATGTTTGACACCCCTGACTTAAAGCAAGAGATTATAGATCATATAGTTTTTACACATTTAAAATATACATATATTTTCACAGAATAGAATATTATATGAATGTTCACTCTTTTCTCCTGCTCCATCTTTCAGTACATGTGTGTGAGAACATGTGGTGTAGATATAGCTCCCTTTATGATGTCAGAAGGGGATTTGTTGATCATGTGACCTTCTCCAGCCCTTCAGCAGGTTGACTGTCTCCTCCCACTGAAAACCTCCTGAATCCACCTGTCCGCCATTGTTTTTACCTCACTAACACTGTCTCTCGATTACACAAGATGTTGAATGCCAGAGCAAAGTAGCAGATTGTTTCTGTTAGAACATTAAACCATGTAAACCTGCTACAGTAGGACCTTAAATCAAAAGTATGAACTTTAAGATGAGCAGAATATGGGACTTTTATAAAATGATGATCTACCTGTGTGGAGGCTGTTAACCCTTTGTCTAAATACTATGAAACAACACAGATTCCCTTTAAAGAAAGCTTTTTATCCTCTCTAACACTAATTCATGAGCAAAGGACAATAGCAGTTCATCACCTTAAATATTTTCATAGGACGAGGTGGTGCTAGAGGTTTTCACCTACTTATTGCGCTACTTTTCCTCTTGCTCTCTCTCATTTTCTCTCTGTCCTCGCTTACTGATTTGCTGCCTTGTGACTTATTGTGCTTTGTTTTATCTTGTGTGATCCATCTACAACAGCAATGAGAAAGCATGTACATCAGAGGGCCTGATTACTAATTTAAACAGAGAGGGAGAAGTAATCTGTGGAGTCAGCTGTTGCAATGAAATCTTGGAGAAACATGACTGCGCTACTTACAAGCACCAAAGTACATGGTGTTAAAAGAATACTGGTGTCATAGCTTCTGGCTGTCTCAGTCACATCTGTAGTTAGCTGCAGAGTTTCACTATACAAGCCAGTCATCCATCATCAGCTTTTTATATCCCTTCATCAAGGCAGCCAATTCTGACATGCATGGCATGAAGCAGAGTAACCAGTTTTATTTTTATTGCTCATGGTATGTTTTGCATCTAAAACACATTTTGGAAAATAATCACTTAAAGGCCATTATGTCAATGTAGTGGATGCTAACAAAACAATAATAATCAGGTAAAGTTACAGCAGATTATTTAAAAAAATTAGTTAAAGCAAGACTATGTTGCTTTTGCTGAACAATTACTGTGGCATCAAGCTGCAATTACAGATCTGTACAGTTTATGTGTAAATGCTAAAATTGTAGCATAACAGGTACACAAGTAGCGAGGAGTCATGAAATTACTGAACACCTAAGGTTTTTAAAGATTAGCATCATTAGCCACCATAAGCTACTGGCCATACCACAGAAAGTAAGGTTGAAACAGCTTATGTCTGTTTAGCATTTGTAAGAGGAAGAATGTGTTATTTCCTCTTTCAAAAATTACTAAGCCTAATTTAAAGAGAGTGCTTTTGTAAATGTGCAGTTGCCTCTACCTCAACAGTACATGTGATACAAGTAACACCACTGGCATCCTTTCCTGTCATAACCTGCAGTTATGTTTCTTTTTTTCCTGAAGTTAATCCAGCTGTAAGATTTTAGGCAGGGAAGCTTAGTGTAGACAAACCTTAACCACTTCAAGAGGTCAAGCATCACAAGTATCATAAGCTTACTGGACTATAGCGCTGACATGTCTGTGCAACCATCCAATGTTGTCACAAATATTGCAGTAACACAGAAAGTGCACATGTGAAGTGTTTCAAAGAAAGGGTTTATTTAATTTTGCATTAGAATACATTTTCTTTGTTACTTTGTAGTAATTCAGTAAATAGTAGTAAGTATTTTTTTGTTCTTCTGAACAGATGTCAAAGAACTCTTTCACAGGAAGGCAGCTCTCTGTGCCGGCCCCAAGGTGGCGCTTGGATCCCTATTTTTTGCCTGTGAAGTACTCGTGGCACATCCGAGTGAGGCAGAAGATCAGTTTGCCATACTCGTCGAAGTCCACACTGTTGTCCTGGTTTGAGTCCAGGTCCTTGAAGATGTGGTCCACCGCTGCCTTGTCATTGGCTTTCTGATGGTGAGAGAAGAGTTAGCAAACATGTAGATTGCCTATACACAACATTCAGACAAGCACGTGATTCCATTTTGTAGGAGATATTTTTAAGACGTTACGTTAGCTCTGAGCCTCCCCCTGAACTAATCATAAAACAGGGAAGAACTGTCACTTTGGCATTCACCATCCTCTCCGTACAATGCAGCACAGCACACATTTACAGCAAACCTGTAAGCCAGTGTGCATCCTGTTGGTTGTGCAGGACTGAGGTGGACAGAGGTCAGGGGTCACTCACCCCTAATAGTTCTCCAAGCTCGCTCTGAAGCAGCTCTTTCAGCTCTCCCTTACTCAGGGTGTATTTGTCCCCCTCCTTGCCGGAGTATTTATCGAAAGTGCTGATGATGATGGCCATAGCTGTCTGAAGGTTAGACATGGTGATACCTGGTTTAATAGGAAAGGAAGAAAAAAGAGTTAAATAGTGACACATGGAATTTTTCCTCATGTCCCTGCATTGGTTACATTAATGTGTGTATATGTTATGATGGCATGGGTTCAGGTCAGACTGGCCTGGTATATTTCCTTATTTAATGCTGCTATGACTCCATCTACAGGCAAAGTCTCAGTCTATTAACTTTCACTGACGCCTAGTTTAACTGATCATGTGGCATTGTGGTCAAATGGTAACAAAGGACAGCATTTATTTCCACAACTTGGGCGAATGTTTGCAGCCGAGGGGAAGAGAATGGGCATCTGAGCTCAAGAATGCAGGCTGTATTTGGTAAAGCTTTGAATACCAGAGAGATTTTTTTAAGACTGAGAACTGTTTTTTAAAATCTGTCAGCCTGGCTGTAAGTCTGCTTCACTGTTGTGCTACAGTTTAAGTCACTAAGTAATTCATATACTGTAGTTATAGAGACAAAATCTACACACATAATAGTAAAATTTAAACTTAAAAGCATACACACTTATTTTATTCATTAAGCAAGCAGTGTCTGACATCATTGCTTTTGTCTCTGCCAGTGTTTTTCTCTGGGTTTTCCGTGGAGCTGGATAAAAATAAACCCTGGGTTTCCACCGGGGCCCAGCCACTCACATTTCTCCTTGTCACCGGTCCCTAACACAACATCTCTACCGAGTGACACAGGGCGTTGTTATGGCAACAGTTTGATCTCTCCAGGTAACTCAGTTGAACTTGGTGAAGAAGCAGGTCAAGACTTGATTTAAGTCCCAGTAGTGATGTCTGTGAGGTCTGTTCTCTTTACTCTGTATCTCTGAAAAGTGTTTTTTTCCATTGCCTCGATGAACCCAAGAGAGTCGGTTCAGGGTGTGGAGTGACTGTGGGGTGTGGTAAGCCGAGGAAACCATGGCATCAGAGGATTCGGAAAGACATGTGAATAATGCAGGAAGAGAGCACGGACCAAGTACCATATTGCTGTTCCCCTGTGTCATTTGGTTTTAATTAAAAGCCAGAATGAAAGGTTTTCTTCTGAATGCACAAGGACATTCCAGTATAGCCAATTAACTAACGTTGGAGCAACATGAGCAATGTCCGTTGCATTGTTTTCACAAGTTTCACAAGCACAAGAAGTTAGCTCAAAAACACAAAATACACACAGAGCTGATACCTTTGCAGTAGTTAAGGATGTGTTGAGTAGTGTAACTTGTTATTTTACTCAGATTAAAGTCACAAATGCAAACTAAACAACATTGTTTGGATTTTCTACTCACCAACGCTGATTTCTAGAGCTTTAAGGAGAATGCAGAGTCAAAGTCAGTCCTAGAGGAGCTGTAGTGATGGAGAAACGGATGCAGAGGATGCTTTATACATCACCACACCCTTTATCCCTCCCTCAATAACGCTCCTTTCATCTCCAGCCACTCCTACTTCTCCTCTGTGTCATGTTACTTTTTCATTTCCTAAGTTAAGAAACATTTAAGATTCATGTGCTGTTGCTTAGAAAATCAGCAACAAACAGTTGACGGTTGTTCATGCTGGTTGTTGCTATGAACCATTTTAACAGTATTTTACAGTCATAAAGTATTGTGCATATATAAGTGCATGTTTGCACTCAAGAGAGATTTTCAAAATGCTTCAGATTAGCATTATTTATTTAATTTATTTAATATTTATTATTTAAAGGTTTCTAATGTTCCAATTTGTTTGCATTTGAACCTATAATCACTGCTATTAACACTGCTAACAGCATGTAGATGAAGTGCAACAGTGTGCTGTATCTTTAAGACTTTTTTCAAACCGCATATTGGATGTTTTGTACTACTTCATGCTCGTTATAGCAACAGTATAATTTAAGTCAATTTAGTCATATGACTTTTTATGTCGTTATTCTGCTCGTGTATCAGAGGATCTGGGGATTCTTTGTCTCCTGTTTGTTCACTTTTGTCTTGATAAAATTCATTGTCCCTAGTATAGTAATGGTTGAGGAAATTGTTTAAGAAATGTATATTCTTGGGAAACATTCAAAACTATGTTCAGCATTTCAAAACAATCTGCATTTGTTGTGCAGGCTGATGAAGGGAAGGACACAGCAAATACTGTGTGAACTGAATCACTTTTTGTAACGATTAGGTCACAAACAACTGCTTCATTTAGGGGTCACTTTTTTAAAATCCTTTTAAAGAAACGATGGCGAATGTTGGAGCAAAAATGCTGGAACTATTTTATCTGGGAATCCCCCCAAAATTTGATCATTTTCAAGACCAAAATATGATGAGGCTTCTGCTGCAATGTCCTGCTTGAAAACCTCACTGCCTGGCAAAATCTGGCTAAAACAGTTGTGTATACTTGAAGTTAAATGCGGATTGTTTTTTTCCAATCCAAGCATGTATCAGAGGACATGTTAATTGTATACTGTACTAACTAATTTCTGGTGTTTTTTGTGTGTATAATTGCCCTTTTTCTATTTTCATTTGATTGTTTGAGGTGCACATATTTCTAAAATGAAACTTTGGCCACAGTGACTCATTGAACAGTGATTGTTATGGTCCTGAGTCGGTCCTTTCCTCTTGCACTTTTGTGGTGGAGGCTGTGACGCACAGTCATGTCCCTGAAGCTTGTGAGTCACACTGCAGAGACCAAAAATCAGGCACATGAAAATCAGCACTTTGGCAACTCTGTGTGGATGTTTGTCTCTGTATGCGTGTGGTCTGATTTGCGACTTTCAGTTGCATATCAAAGGTCATTTCCTGCCCCTCCTCTATGGTCAGGGCACAATTGTTTTGGTCTCTAATTAACAACTTCAGTCAAAGTCCAGAAAAGTACAGATCATAGGTTTAGTCAAGTCACTGTCACAGTAAGTGACCAACATTCAAGTTTCTGCAAGTGAATTTATGAAGCAGAGACAACTCGAGTTCGCTGTCTTTTTTCACTCTGTGGAAAACATGAGTCAAACGTTTTTTCCTGTCTTCTTCCTTCTCCATCTCACTCACTCAGATCTACCAAACCAGAGAGGCATCCATGGCAACCACAATGTGTATTATATCCAGCTGTGATTCATATGAAACTATGTGCAGTACAGCTGGAGCTGTTTTAGTAATTTATCAAATACTCTTGTCCAACATTTTGATCAGGGTTAAACTCTCATGCCATCTAGTGGCAAGACAGACACACTGAAAAGAAAGCATATTTTTTGTGTTTAATTACCCTCAAGGTCACCCAAGAGTTTTAATATTCTATTAAAGCAGTTAACAGTTATAGTTTGTGTATATTTTCTTTTCCAACATGAAGCTCTAAACTGTTGGCCACTTCACAGTGCAAGCAATGAAATAATGGAATAGAGATTGAGTCTGAAAATGCTGCCATCAGCTGATAAAATACCAAACATGGATAAGTTTATAATTGTAGAACTGTTTTCTGTTGCATGGTGGGGCGAAAAAAAACTGTAGATATATCCTCTCCTCACATCTAAGTGAAAACAAAAAGGAAATAAATAAACACACATGACTTCACTTCAGGCTTCATCATCAGCTATAGAAAAGATCACAATTGCTAGATGTCATTTCCCATGGCAACAGCTACAAACCGGATGTTAGAGGGGTTGGAAGGTTTAAGAACATTGGTGTTATTGTTTAACAAATTAAATTGTCCGCAGAGAGGAACTGTTCTCCCTGTGTGTGTGTCCAAGGAAGGTGTGGTATGCATTAGTGAATGTTTGTTATACCAATACACACCTTCACTATGTTTCAGCTGAGAAATCATGAACCAGAGAGTGTTTGCATCGACAAAGATTGTGACAAAGATCACAAGTTTGGGCCTGTTCATAAGGAGAGTGATTGTACTGTTTTAGACCATTTGATAAACAGACAGCATGTATATATCTACAAATTCAGTGCTCTCTTTACATCTACGAATGCTGCGACAGCCCCTTTTACCAGATAATACATCAACTACACAAAAGGGATATTGAGAAAACAGTGAGCAAAGTCGGAATTCCCGGCCCTACTCAGCTGTGGGTCACATGGGCGTGGTGCTTGTATAAACTTAGGGGCGAATACAGACTGCACACACACACACACACACACACACACACACACACACACACACACACACACACACACAACCATTGTAACCTAGCAACTTCAGTGTTTGCAACTTAACTATGAACAGGGAGGGAGGCCCAGCCCAAGGAGGTGTGTACAGGGCTGTGAGGCTTTTTTGCCCTGAGTTTAGCCTTCCAGGCAGGCCGTCAGTAAATGCACCGCCTGCTTCTGGGGGATTAGCAGACCCTGACTACATCCATGGCCCAAACCCCAAATTACAGATATCATATCTTCACCATTTATGACTAAAACATTTGTTTGGTAAAGCTTGCCAGTGCCAGCATTGGGAAGAAGTGCTGCCTAAGAGACTCCATTTCAGAGCAAAATGTGCCACTTATTTTGTTCAGGGAGAATCAGAGGGAGGGGGTTATCCCCTTCCTCTCTCTGGTGTTATCCAACTTTCACCAGACATGAGACATAATGAAAGAATTCCATGGAAAAACAGTGGTGTGCCACAGTCCCACGGCTGCCTTGCTTAATCAAATAAAATAGCCAAGGATGCAACAAACTTTACTCAATTACAAAGCTCCCTGTCGCCTAGTTTATCTGTTCATGAATGCATCATAACTTAGAGAGTTGCAACATCAGTTTTACACAGAGGTGTGTTCATGACTGGAACATTGTACAAATTCCTCAGAGCAGCGATAAGCAGGACTTTATCAAACAGAGAGGGAGCGGTTCCTCTGCCCTTTCACACCCATGGAAATACAATTCAGGTGAGAATTACATCATCATACTTAATGTTCACTAGTACTGCTACCAAGGGGGGAGCTGGTACACTGGATCTCTGGAATGAGCTTCCGGAGAATGTGAAATGATCAAAATAAATACCTTTGATTTGGGGGTTTGTGTCCATGCTTCATATTTATACAAGTGAAAAATGTAGCTTTAAAAAGAGGCGAAGAGGCTTTTGTATTTAAATTACAGAAAACGTAAGATAACTTGCAGATAAACACGTGTTCCCAAGCACACAGGAATGCACACATACAAACATAGACACACCAGGTTTGAAGTTCTTCATAGTGTTTAATGGACAAAACTTTACAAAACTTGAAATGCTTTTTGGTTTCTTCTAGTCTCCTCCACTGTCATCTTTTACTTCTTTTTAGCCGTCTTCATGTGCATTTGATAGCACTGCTCACAGGCAATGGAAAGTCCAACAACCAGAGAAACAAACTCCTCAAAGTCCACTTGTCCATCACCGTTGGTGTCCAGGTCCTTCATGATTTTGTCTACAGCAGCAGGGTCCTTCTGAGACTGGGTGAAAGAAGGGGTGTCAACAAGCATCAGCATTGACATAATAATTTACAACTGTGCTTAAATTGTTGACACTGTCTCTTCTCACCTTGAGGAAGTTAGACAGCTCATTCTCCATCAACTCTCTGAGCTCTCGACGGCTGAGTGTGCCACTCCGGCCGTCCTTGGAGGCGTAACGGTGGAACACCGTGATGAGCGACTCCATGGCTTGCTCCAGTTCTGAAGGCATGGTTGCTGAAATGTGTTTGGTCTAAAAAACAAAGTTCAAATAGAGAAGAAATTGTTGAATATGTTGACTCAAAGCATATTGCTTAACTTCAGAGCCTTTTAAGATCATGGGATAAAAACTTGCTTTGGACGTGATACCGGATTTTAAACTTATGTAAAGACTCAAAAGACCTTATCTAAGGCTTTGAAAGGGCGTGGGGGAGCAGCTGATCCTCTCAGTGTAAACAGTAGCCTTTCTTTGCATGAAAAAAAAATGCTGGATTGACATATCAACAATCTGCTCCCTCTGGTGAGACGTCAGAGGAGCTCCATCAGAGGATTTTCTGGAGAGTATTCACTGTCTTGGTTGAAATAAAGGTCAGAGTGTGTCCTGAAAAAAAGGATAACTCTATACTGCAGGAGGCCGTGAAGCGCCCAAGTGAATGGGAAGGAACATCTTGCTCTTTGCTCCAACGCCCTTCCCACTGATGAGCAACACTCACGAGAAGCCAGAGGAGGTCTATTATCAGGCTGTTTGAAAAAAACATGTGAAATAGCCACTGCACATTCTGACATGATTTAAAATCACAAAGCTCAAACCACTGTGAACACACCCACCGTGCTATGTTGCTGGAGAGTTGCAACAGTAAAAAAAAAAGGAGAAGTGGGAGGGAAACAGGGGTTGTGTGTTGTTTGTGTTAGAAGGAATGGAAAACTTGAGCTGAGTGAGGAAAGACATGGAGGACCAAAATGGTGGAATGAGAGGAAACCCTACAACAGGAGAGCACATGAATGTACATGCCCACAGTCCAGCCACACCCTTATGTGTGTGTGTGTATACACACACACACACACACACATGTATATATATATATATATATATATATATATATATATGTATGTATGTATGGACTCAACTGTGCTATCAATACATAGAAAGTATGCAGATGTAATAAAATGAAGTAAATAAGAGTTGCAGTTTTTCATTGAGTGCTTCCTGTATTAGCCAAATGTATTAATCTTAAAATAATTCTTAGACAGAGTTAGTGTGACCTCAGAACTTGGAAATAAAAGGCAAAACTCAGGACAATCACATGAATACAAAACAGTGGATAGATCTTCAAAGGTTGTGAAATAAAATACTACTTAAAATAAGGAATAACGGAATTACTGAGATATACTGAGATGGTCATACAGGAAATCTTAGAGGATAAAAGTAAGTAATCCAAAATAATCCTTCCACACTCAACCAGTTGTACCTGCAGGCGTTTAGGGTTTATGAAAATCCTGACAGAGCAGCACCGTTAGTTCTTACCGTGCAGGGCTGGGACGTGGTCGGCAGAAGAGAGGTGAATACGTTCAGAGATCGGGAATAAGTGCAGCACTGAGTTTTATAGTCAGGCGCCGCCCTTACTGCTGTGCATGAAGAGTAAAGCAGTTGTCAGACGGTGACGGGCGGAGACACCATAGTAATAAACTTTACATAAAGTTTGGGAGTTGTTAGACTTACTTTTATTTCTTCTTCAATAATAATATAACAAGTGAAGTTGTGAAGTCAGTAAATAAATAAAGGGTTAGGGTTAGGGTTACCACTGTCTATTTTTTTACTGCTTCAGTAATAATAATAATGGTAGAGGTACAAATAATTATAGGCTAATACGCTTTATTTATCCAGCGCACAGTTCTGAGAAGGTGAGTTTTGATCTGAACATGGACAGATCGGTTGGCAGAAGGCTGTCGAGGAGGCTCAGGTCCGACGTTAGGTCCTGAGTGTTGGAGGCAGGAGTTTGTATCAGAGGAGCGGAGACTGAGGTCGGTGAGGTACGGAGGGGGCCTGGTTGCGTATATATGGAGGGCTTTGTGAGTGAGGAGAGTGACTTTGAAATGGATCTGCTGGGGTGATCACAACCAGGACCTCAGGAGGAGTGGGTGAGCAGGTTGTAGATGCCCTGGACTTTATTTAGGACTTTAAATGATGTGCCATAAAGAACGCCACGGTTGTAGTTTAGTAGTTAAGCAGAGTGATAGCGGAGACGAGATATGTTATCTAAGTAGAAAAAGGCAGTTCTGGTGATTTGATTGACTTTGTGCTCAAATGAGATATTGCAGGTGTGTGGGAGGGAGGGAGAGTATAGTGTGGATGGGTTAGGAGGAAGTTGTGAGTGATTTTGGTGAGGCATTTGGGACCGATGATGACCATGTCTGATTTCTTACAGTTTAGTTTGAGGAAGTTGAGGCAGCTGGTCAGAGACAAGTGAATTGAAGTGGTGATGGATTTAGTGGCGATCTAGAGCTGGATGTCATTGGTATAGCAGTGGAGGTGGAGGCCACCATGAAGTATGATGTTACGCAACGGGAGCATGTGAAGGATGAACAGGAGAGGACCTAGCACCAAACCCTGGGGCACACCATTGGACAGAGGAGCAGTGGAGGAGATGCGGTTACTGATGCTGATGGACTGCTTGTCTGTTTGTGACTCACTGATTGATCGCAAGCAAAGAAGAGAGGCTGTTCGACTATTGTCAACAAAACATGATGAAGTCAATGAGCAGCAAAGCCAATCAGTTACATTTTATCACACACAAGAAGATACACAACAAGATAAATTCACTTAACAAGATCTATGGTCCCTGAGTGGCTGGCAACACATGCCAAAGTGATTTAGGTTATGTTAGCACAAAACAAGTTAGTTGTCTTCCATAGTTTTGCTCCAGTTTTAATATTGCTATATAACAGATTCTACACCATACCATTCATCCTCTTCATTCTGAAAATGTTTTTTGAAAAATAATATAGCCTACATCACATATCAGAATCAGAATCAGAATCAGAATTCCTTTAATAATCCCCAGGGGGAAATTGCTGTTTGTTACACACAGCTCCAAAAGAATAAGAATAAACTTCAAACACAAAAGTAAAAATAATGATAATAATAATAATGATAATGATAACATATAGCAGACTGCAAGTTTTTATACGTTAAGCGTCTCAATATTTTGCTTTCATGCTTTTACTTTTTCTTGTATTTCTTGTATTTTTTTTAAATCTTTTATTGTTTCTCTTAATTGTATCCATTCTAAAGAGTCAGTGGTGAGAGGTAACTAAGTACATTTAATCAAATACTGTACTTAAGGACAGTTTTGACGTACTTGTATTTTAGTATTTTCCTTTTCTGCTACTTTATACTTCTGCTATTACTGAAGTCTCAGTACTTCTTCCACCAAAATGTAAAAATATGAGTTTTTCTTCTAATGCAGTATTTCTACTCTGTCGTTTTGATACTTACATTGAAGTAAAAGATCTCATTACTTCTTCTACCTCCATGTAAAGCTCTTGTGGGCCCTCTTGTGGTCATAACTTGGTACTGCAAACGGACACAGCTCCACCAGGTGGAGACTTATTTTGTGTGTGAAATGATCATAGATATTTGAATAAGAAAGCTACCTGTGGTCCTCATTAAAGAGGTCTGCTTTCACCATTGTCTCCACTCATTAACTGACTGAGCAGTGGATGCAATGTAAAAATATCCTATTACAAATTAAAGTGCTGGATTAACAGGGGTGTGTGTGTGGGGAGGTTGATCTTGTGGGTATGTATAAAATATAGGTAATGTAATATTGCCTTTCTGTCTTTAGTTTTTTGCATATACTGCATTTGCAGTAGCCTATTGTCAGTAAGATGCACTGTAAATATCAAAAGTAAAAGTTATGAAGAATAAGCCATGTTAGTGTTATATTATATATTATACTACTTTTTTTTTCTATTACTTGTTGCTGCTCTAACATGTTGAATTCAATAAAGAAAAGTCTAAAGTCTAAAGTCTATAGGCCAGTTGGATTATTATTCCTGATGCATTCATGTACAAGCGTCATTTTGATATCATAGCAGGCCTGAGTGAAGCTTATTTAAGCTAATACTATTTCATTTATCACTGTGTCTTTGGACTGCCACTATCAATAGGTTTGTATTTCTTCTACAGTTGAACAGAGACCTGAACAGAGTGCTGTGTGCACCATCTTGTGGATTTAAATGCACATTGCTAGTTTATACTTGTAATAGTGAACTTGCTGTTGTCCTTTGCTTTGGAAACTCCAGTGGTGGAAAGTTTCTTATATTGTACTAAACAATTTTGAGGAACCTTCACTTTATTTGATTATTTCCATTTGATGCTACTTTGTACTTCTACTCCTACTAAAATACAGAGGGAAACTACCGATACTTTGTAGATTTAAATTTAGATATGTTTTGTATCTATGGTTAGTTTATATAAAATGATGAATTGTTAAAGATTAAACAACCAGACAATATAGAACGTATTAGATTTAGCCCAACCTCAACCAGCTAGGATGTTACTATTATGCTTACATGTTAATTAATCAATAATAATAATAATAATAATTCAATAAAGTGATATAATTAATGATGAGTACTTTTACTCTTTCAACTTCACCTACATTTTAATTAAAGTCTCAGTTCTTCTTCTATAAATGGTAAACTCAGGCAGGAGTCAGGAGTCTTCATTGTTTACCATGATGACTGTTAACATGTGCATATAAACAGCAAATGCACCACATATGCTGATGTGTACTTGTGACCTTAAGGTATCCCACACCACTGGGAAAGATGGACACTGAATATGTAACACTCCAGTTTCCCTCAGTAACTTCTGTTGGTCTTGTTCTGACATGAGCAAAGCATCAAAATCTGAACTAATTATATGCTGTGATATTTTGTCTCTGGTGCATGCCCCTAAATTACCATAGCAGTCTCACGGTTTGTCAGTTGTTTTCTAAATCACAAATCACATGCCAGACAGGAT
Organism: Pempheris klunzingeri; assembly: GCF_042242105.1. NCBI lineage: Eukaryota > Metazoa > Chordata > Actinopteri > Acropomatiformes > Pempheridae > Pempheris > Pempheris klunzingeri. The sequence goes on from NC_092027.1 coordinate 8,732,972, forward strand.
ACCTGAAATGCCAGGGTGTGTCTCCGATGTACTTCTGTATTTAAACCCTCACGGGTATGCTGTTTCTTCACTTTATGGACTCATCATCTGAATCCAGGTAGGAGCAGGGCGGAACAAAATTAGTATATATTCATATGGGCAGTGCTTTTCTTTCATAGCATAGTTTTTTAGTAACTACTTAACAGTTAAACTTAAAGTCATATATTTGAAATATAAAGCCACATCTTTTTAGAAATGTGTCAATGGTCATTTCAGCTCATCTGCATTCCTGTTCTCCTTTGTCTTATTACAAAATTGCATGACAATAGGCATAATATTGTTGAAATTGCTCTTATTTTTCTCAAGAAATTACAGGTCGTTCCTAATGTTTTGCAAAAAGATAGTTCATTAAATGTGAACATTTTCAGAATGTACTTTTTTGCACTAAAACGAAGGGAAAAATCTCGAATTGTCGTTATTGATAAGTTATTATGCTATGATTTTACTGGTCCAGCCCACTTGAGATCAAATTGGACTGTATGTGGCAACTGAACTAAAATGAGTTTGACACCCCTGATTCAATATTAACACCTATTAGAAAGTTTAATTTAAAGATTCTGCAAAGCACCCTACAGTAATAGAAATCAATTTAAGTTTTGGTTCATGCCAGGAGCAGTGCCTGAACCTGATTATTTGTTTAATTTCTTCAGACTGTGAGGGAAAAAAACATCAAGTCAAAGTATCTCAACTGAGCCATCATGACTTAATGAATAAATAACTCAATTAATTCTTTACTTTGTGCAATTTGACAGAGGCACTGTAGGTGAAAATATTCCCTCTTTTCATTATAGAAAGCATCAGATGACAAAATGAAACATGAATGTTTGTATTTCATCCATGCAGGAATCAGCAGAAGACATGATATTCAAGTCTGTGGACAAGGACCAAGATGGGTCCTTAGATTTCAAAGAGTTCTCCTTACTGGTTGTCGACTTTGTGTGAGGACTTCTAGTAACCAAAGTGTAAAACACTATCGATGGGAAATAAACACATTACCATCTGACCTATGTGAAAAATAAGAAAATTTTGTTCCAAAAGAAAAAAAAAGAATAAGCAAGCAATGCTCATTCTTTTTTTTTTTTTCTTTTTTGAAATTGTGGAAGAAACTGATAAGGATGTATATTATTTCCAAACACAATTTATTTCAAATTTAAGACTTTTAAGACCTTATTATTAGAATGTCAGTCAACAATTCCTAATTGTACAATTAATTGAGTCAATGCAACCATGCCCATAACCAGCGAATGGAATTTGATTAATTAATTGAAGTTTAAGGCAAAAAAAAGAGAAAATATTTGACTTTTTTTAAAATGAAATGTATTTTCAATACCTTTTGAGTCCTTTTTATGCTGAGAAAACTAAATGTGATTGATTTCAAGACTTGTCAAGGCAGACAGAGATCCTGCTTAATGTCAACAAAATAAAAGCAAAAGTATTGGAACATGTGACTGACAGGTGTGTTTTGTTGCCCTGGTGTGTCCTGTTACATTGATTATTCAAACAATAAATAGCGCTGAATGTCTACGTTCAGTTTCAGATTTGGGTTTTGCCTGTGCAGACTGCATTTATAGTTAGAGGTGTAACCAACAAGAAAACCAGAGAGCTGTCCATGCGTGAAAAACAAGCAATTGTGAAGCTGAGAGAAGATGGAAAATCAATCAGAGTCATTGCACAAACATTGGCCATAGCTAGTACAACCATTTGGAATGTCCTGAAGAAGAAAGAAACCACTGGTGTACTAAGTAACAGACATCGAACGGGTAGACTAAGGAAAACAGCAGCAGTTGATGACAGAAACATTGTGAGAGCTGTAAAGAAAGACCCTAAAACAACTGTTGGTGACATCAGCATCAACCTCCAGAGAGCAGGAGAGAAGGTGTCACAGTCTACTGTTCGCAGAAGACTTCATGAACAAAAGTACAGAGGCCACACCAGAAGATGCAAACCACTCATTAGCAAGAAGAATAGGAAGGCCAGGCTGGGATTTGCCAAAAAGTCCAGAGACAAGCCTAAAAATTCTGGGACAAAGTTTTATGGACTGATGAGACAAAGATGAACCTTTACCAAAGTGATGGAAAGGCTAAAGTTTGGAGAAAGAGAGGATCTGCTCATGATCCCAAACATACAAGCTCATCTGGAAACACAGTGGAGGTAACGTCATGGCTTGGGCTTGCATGGCTTCTTCTGGGATGGGCTCATTCATCTTCATTGATGATGTAACACATGATGGCAGCAGCAAAATGAACTCAGAAGTCTACAGAGACATTTTGTCTGCCAATTTAAAGAAAGATGCAACCAAACTGATTGGGAGATCCTTCATGGTGCAGCAAGATAATGATTCAAAACACACTGCCAAAACAACAAAGGAGTTCATCAGGGGCAAGAAGTGGGAGGTTTTAGACTGGCCAAGTCAATCTCCAGACTTCAACCCTATAGAGCATGCATTTTACCTGCTAAAGAGCAGACTGAAGGGAAGTAACCCCCCTAAACAAACCACAACTGAAAGAGGCGGCGGTGAAAGCCTGGAAAAGCATCACAAAAGCAGAATGCAAAAGTTTGGTGATGTCAATGGGTCACAGGCTTGATGCAGTTATTGCAAGTAAAGGATTTGAAACTAAATATTAAGTCTTTTCACGTTAATCTATTTTAAGTCTATCTGTTCCAATACTTTTGCTCACCTAAAAATTTGGTGTTCCGTTACAAATAATGCTATCTTCTAAGTTGTGTATCAGATCCAGATGTAAATACCTGGAAATAAAAGCTGAAATGTTGATCTCTTGTCTCATATTCATCTTTTGATGTCAAACCCAAATGTTTTCAGTCTACAGCAAAAATAAAGGAACTGGCCTCACTGTTCCAGTACTTTTGGAGGGGAGTGTATTTTCACTCCCTCTGGTGAATCAAACCTGATCCACAGCCAGCGACAGCAACAACAACGCTAGAGGGTGTGATGCCATGTCAGCTTGTACTAACAGGCAAAAGCATGATGATATTGCAAGTGGTGGGAAAGACGAATGTAAGGAGAATGTAAGCTGAGCCTTTCTTGTCTCAGTCAAGGACAGGTTTCATTCAGGAAATGCATTTAGGTCTCATTCTGTATATGGATTACAGTTACTTTGTTGCAAAACAGAGTAACTTATTACATTTTCTCAACTACAGTTCAAAATACTTCTACTTTACTCAGGTATTCACATTTTATGCCACTTAATACTGTGATTCCACTATATTCAGAGGGAAAAACTGCTCTTTTTACTCAACTATTGTATTCAACTACAGCTTTAGCCACTAGTTATTTAGCAAATTTAGATTTTTCATTCAGATCATGTCATCATGCCAGTTTAAGTAGGCCTGGTTAAAATTAGCTCCACATTCAGCAGCTACAACATTAACATGCTGTTTATATGTTATTGCATCAGTAGCAATAATCAGATATGATAGTAAGATAACCAAAGGAGACAGCTCAGCATAATTAACTAAACTTAACTTAACTATAGAAACTGAATACTTGAAAGGGAGCAACATAACGGCCAAAATGCTTGTTTACCACTTTCAGCTGGGACATTAGTTCACCATCAGCTGCAGAGGGCTACCATATACATCTCTGAGGATCCTACAAGCGTTCACCGTCTCCTCCGCCTATAGGTAACTGTAAATGGTCCTAGGTTGGGCTCCATCCTCGATGCTAGATTGGAAATCCACATTTGTTCTCTAATGTAGGATTCACACCGCTTTTCCCCTCCTATGACATCAAGAGTCCATCCTGCTGTGCCACATCATTTGCAGGCATCCGGTGCGGGATGGGAAGGGTGGGGGGCGGGATGTCTGGGCGAAGAATAAAAGCCACAGGCATCTGTTAGTATTCAGCGTGGATATACATTGATAACAAATCTAGAAATCGATGCCTTCGTTTTTTTCTTTTTTGTTTTATCCAGACGATGATATCTTTTTATCGGCCTGTTTTGCATGCGTAAACATGTCAACACTGAGTGTATTTTGAAAAACCATTTTAAAAACGGCAACGATCTTATAAACTAGAAGCTTGCACATAGGCTGTTTTAGTTTAGCTGTTTAGTTTTTGATATGCACCATATGGCATCTGGCCTCGATACTCCTCGATTTATATCCAGATGATGAAAACGGGAGGCAGCTATTTTCTTAAAATGGCAGAGATGGATTTAAAAACAGCCACATCAACGATGGAAGCATTGGTTCGTATAAGTGTGAGTATATATCTGTGTCTGTGTTGTCGCTGAATGTATATTCAAACAGGTTTTTAAAAAATTTTTTTTTTTTTTTTACGACTACAGACTGTATTTTTAAATGAAGAACCAAATTAACCGCTTGGATGGCACGTCTCCGTGTCTCATCTGTCGTGTCGTTTCTGTAAAATAGGCCCTTATATATTTTTCTGCACATAAATTAAAGGCCGTTGACATGAAATATAATATAATGATAGCTGTCCTTGTAGAAAATCAGTAGCCAAAGGTTCGTTATGTTTTCCATAACGCTGAAACGTTACTCTAATGGAGGTCCTCAAATGCCTCGATGCACCAGACTCCAGCTAAATTCCTCCTCTGAATTGAAAGGAAACGATGGTCTTTCTTCTATTATATACGAGGGTGTTTCAAATATTATCAAATGACCAAAACGTGTGGATGCAGACTGAAATTTTTTGGGGGGGCTCGATGGATGGACGTTTCCATGGAGACGAGATGCAGGATCTTCGGCTGCTGCTGAGGCAACGGAGGAAAATTGTGTGTATGGGTGCAGCTTTCAGCATCCGCCGATATAGGGTTAAAATACATAAGCCTTGTGGAGGGGTGGTTACTAAAGATGACAGCGGACTGGTTTGGAGGTCTGGCCTTGTTCACATGTTACCGCACATACCGCATTAAAACACTTCTGGGGATAACACGCAGCATCCTCTGATGCTGTTGTATCAGCCACCATCGTCCTGTCCTCCAGACCCCATCTTACCGGCGCTGGGGGCCCGTTGCTCGCTCGTTGCCTCAAACCCCTCCCCTCTCACCGAGAGACAGCGCTCTCTTGATGCTGGAAATATTCACGTATTCTCCAGCCATGGCGCCCAGATTTCAGGTGAAGGTAAGGATGCGCTGTCGCAGCGCCTCTTTTACGCCTTCACCACGCCGGGCTCAGGGTTAGGAGTGCGCACTGTCCATTACAGATGGATACAACAAGCCCACGATTTGGTGGTGTGTATACCCGGCTGGAAATCTCAATAGCCTGAAAATGCGATTGGCTAAATTGCTAGAGGAGGGGAGAAAGGTAGGCCGGAGTTGACATTGGAGAATGACATAGAGAGACTGAGGTGGACTTGGCGGGGGGGAGTAGGTTATTTTGATTCATGCAGTCATTCAAATGTAACGCTTCTATGTGGGTCTGGTAGTGTTTTTTTCACAGCAGCCTAGTTCTCACTCATTTGGGCAAAGTGTCTGCAGCTGTATTTTATTTGACTACTTAAACTGGGAAGATGATGCTTTAATCAATCAACTTGAGTGTGTGCGTATTGCCATCCAGCTGTGTAACATTTACTGCATATGATCACCTGTGTATGATCCCCGCTGACTGTGCATCTGTGATTTTAACAGTGGCTCTTGGTGTGTGGTGATAAGCTGTCCTGATGCTGCATCACATCACATCACATCACATCACAGTGACAAAATCCCCAAAGCGCCTATGCAGCACAGGCAGTCAGTCAGTCTTGTCCTGGTTTTGAAGTTAACTCATAGTGTCAGTGATGCAGATGTCCTGCTGCTGGGCCCCGCAACAGTTTGGGCTGCAGGTTGAGGTTGTGTGTCAAGGGCATCCACGAGGCAAAATAAAGCAGGTCATCCTGATCAGCAACAAATGGACATCTCCTGTGCTGCACTAACAAGTACTGACTCAACACAAAATGGAGTCATTTTCACACATCCCAGTGTTGGGGATTGGATGAAGGAACAGGTCCCTTCGACCCTCTCATGATTTATGTGGCAGGGCAGCCTCGTGGTTAGACTGACTGTAGCTGTGAAGTCACACATGTCTGCAACAGTCAGTGTGCCCTTTTCTGTCAAATCCATGTCCTTGAGCAGGATGGTGACATGCTAACTGCTCCAGAGGTGTAGCTTTCTGACCATTATTGGTTCATGCACTGAAGGTAGCAGTGAGGTTTACTCGTGTTGCAGTTCCTTTTACGACAAAACAAATACATTAATCTCCAGATAATGTGGTGAAATCAGCTACTAGAAACTAGAAAAGTGAAATGTATTCCTGCTGAACACTTACACTTTTATGTGTAATCCACTGTGTCCACTTTGCACCGCATATTATGTCCTGTTCCCCAATGCACCATGGCTCAATATGTACTCCTCTGTAGGTTTGTTAAGGTGCTGAGTAAGAAATATGTCATAAATACAGAAAAATACTGGACCATTTTACAAAAGCACACTGGCTAAAGAGCTCATGTTCATATGCAGGGCTTAGATATAAGGGATGCACTTTGTGTGTGGTTGAATAATTAATGTCTGGTCTTTATCCATATTTAACAAGAATGGTGGCCTATGTCACATGTCTGGGACAGCTTTTCACATTGCCCAGCCTCTCTCTCCATCCAGTCTCTTTATCTCCTACTGTACCTCCTCGATAGCACAATTACAAGGAGGACTGGGTGTGAACCCTTCATGCTTTTTTGGTACAGACTGCGCAATGTGGGCATTAAAAACTGTAGAGAAAACATAAGTAAGTCAGATTCAGATTCAGTTTCTGATTTAAATCAAAATGTATGCTAATGTTAGACTGTTCTGTACAGCTGCTTGTGTTTAGATACAATTTAGCATTTGAAAACTTTGCCAATTTTTCTTAAATGAAAAAAGGGTTTTATAAAAACGACCCTGGCTGGGAAATCTGTGAATGGTTGACGTAATGTTCAGCAACCTTTGCAGATCATAACCCCTCAATTCTTTGCCTGTGACAGTCTAACATGAAGAGCCTGGAGCGTGAGCTGCATTGCCATGTGTGTAAGGACATAGTGAAACAGCCCGTGGTCCTGCCATGCCAGCACAGCGTCTGCCTCATGTGTGCCTCGGAGGTCTTAGTGGCAAATGGCTACCCACCTCCAGACCTTCCCCCAGAGCCAAACTCCCCAGCCTCCACACCCAACACCCGCTCACCACGTCAGGCTCGCAGGCCCACACCTAAAGCTGAGCAGCGGCCTATTGACCGCGTGCTGCGGGCAGGTTTGGAGCACTTCTTCATTCGCAATTTAATCAATTTAATCTGTCATTGTCTGTCTTCTTCTGCTCATAATTGGCTTTTCTTTTTGGTTTGAGGTCCCCACCCGCCTTCGCCATCCATGCCCCGCTCTCCGGGATATCTAGGGCGACGCCGTAGGGAAGGTCCGCCCCAGGTGATGATGTTCCCCTGCCTCCCTTGCGGCCGCGATGTGGAGCTGGGAGAGAAGGGCCTTACTGATTGTCTGCGCAACCTCACCTTAGAGCGTATAGTGGAGAGGTAGGTACCACACACACACACACACACACACACACACATATATGCACTCTTCAACCAAAACGCAAAAATATGCACAAAAAAAACCCACACAGTAATTTATCCGTCAGTGCTCCTGATGTTTGGGGCCAAATACATATGAATTGATGACTTGGACCTGAAAAACAGAAGCTGTGGGAACCTGTCCAATTCTGACTGGAATTATTCAGCAGCCACTGAGCTGCTGAAGAATCCTGCAGCGTGTGCACTGCAACATACTGTAGCTACCACGGCTGACTGCGTGCCTCCATAGCTTGGTAGCTTTGTAGTCACTTTATTGCCTGTTCAAGACTGTTTTTTCTCTCTCACAATGGGCATTTTGCCTTCTCATTTTATGATTTTTTTTTACTAGTGATTACAATGGAACAAGGCATATAACTAAAGGCTAAAGCACTCTCTCCATTCTTGCTACCCTTGCTGCTCTCTCTCCACACCGCCACCAGGTACAGACACACAGTGAGTCTGGGCAGTGTGGCTGTGATGTGCCAGTTTTGCAAACCTCCGCAAGCTCTGGAGGCCACGAAGGGCTGCGCTGACTGCCGGTCCAATTTCTGTAATGAGTGTTTCAAGCTATATCACCCGTGGGGGACACCACGGGCACAACATGAACATATCCAGCCTACACTCAACTTCCGACCAAAGGTAACACACTGGGACACTTACTATTGATCTTAAATCATGAGATAAGAAGACTTCATTTTCATGACCACTTTTCAAAAAAATAATTATTAAACATACTGTATTTACAGATTAAAACAATTAAGAATTTAAAATTTCAAAACTTTTGGTATAGCCCTGTATTATGCCACCTTTTTTCTAAAGAATGTGTAAGTTGTAATTGATAGCTTCATTAATGGTTAATGAATCCTGAACTAATTCTTTATGGATCAGTTACAGATTGGGTTGCTAGGTTGTGAAAAATATCTTGTGATCTTTTCTATGTGTCAATAATGCATTTAATAAATGTTGGTAATGTCTTGATAAATACTCACAGATTCATCACCAGTTATTAAACTTATAAAAGATAGTAAGCTATCAATAAAGGTTATTTACAATAGCGAATGAACTGGATTCACTTTTTCCACAGAGCTTTTTGATAGATTGACGTAGGATCATTTTTCACAAGCTGGCAACCCAAAATCAGCTAATGGCTTAAAAACGGATCAATAAAGCATTAGAAATGAACAATTTCACATATTTAACCCATCAGTTACAACTTGTAAAGTCCTTATAAAGGGTGCATTTTTAGAAATTGGTATCAAGCCTTGTATGTAAAACTAAGTTGGCTCTCACCTTCAGGTTCTGACCTGTCCGGAACATGACCAGGAGAAAATGCAGTTCTATTGTAGGTCCTGTCAGCGGCTGCTCTGCTCTCTCTGCAAACTGCGCCGCATCCACACTGGACACAAAATCCTGCCAGTGGCCCAAGCATACCAGGCCCTGAAGGTACGACTCAGAATCTGACATGGTCTGGACTGGGTTTCTCTAAATGTCGAACAAAATGAGTAGTTTAATACATAGGATGGTTCTGAAAACAAATATTTAAACATGTAAATGAAGCAGCTTTCAATGTATTACAGACAAGCAGCATACAGCAGTATAGAAATGTCCAGTAAGTAGTATAGTAGAGTTAATGTAAAGCTGTGTGTAACACTTAAGCCATCCAGTGTTTATTTGTTGTTTGTATGCTGTGTTTTTGCTGTTTACTTGACAGGAGAAGATTACGAAGGAGATGAACTACATTCTGTCCAACCAGGACACAGTTCTGGCTCAGATTACCCAGCTGGAGAGTTCCATCACTCAGACTGAGGTGATTAATACTTTGGGCAGACAAAATGTTGCAGAATGTGGAATTAACACCGAAGCTAGATACAGAAGCTAAATACCCTTAAAAATGTCGAGGTTTCTGCTTATTGGTTTTTACCAGCTTTTTTGACAAGATGACAGTCATCGTGACTTCACTCATGTTTGTTGAAAGTTACTCTATTTTAAACATCCCCTATTTACTGTTTAAAAGTAGATTATAACGAGTCCATCCATCCATCCATTGTCTACATTATGCTTCAAGGTGGGCTGGAGCCAATCCCAGCTGACTTTGGGTGAGAGGGTACACCCTGGCCCCCACCTCTGACCTGCCAGTCAATCACAGGGCCGACACATAGAGACAGACAACCATACACGCTCACACTCACACCTACGGACAATTTTTAGAGTCACCAATTAACCTGCATATCTTTGGATTGTGGGAGGAAGCCAGAGTACCCGGAGAAAACCCTCGCAAGCACATGGAGAACATGCACACTCCACACAGAAAGACCCCAGGTTCAAACCTGGATTCGAACCTGGAACCTGAAACCTTCTTAGAAGCTATAGCATCATTGTGGGTTGTAAGATATGACATTTTTCAAGTCTTTGTCATTGTACTTATCAACAATCAGACTATAACTCATTCATAACTAGTGTATACAGTCAATATAGCATAGCTGTAATCGTACTTAATCACATATGTTTGATTACACACAAGAACAACAGTCAGTTTTAGACACGTACAAATAATTTGTAGGCCAGTTTGGAACTGCTGATACATGTTTTTAAAAGTTGTTAAGACGATCACAAGATTCCCTCTGGCGCTTTCAGCTGCGTCTCATGGCCTTCATCAGCTGACTGTGTTTGCTTCTTGTAGTTGCCATGAGAGTGACAAAGAACTATTCATAAGTAAATACATATGAATAACATATATATTAAACAAATACTTACTAATAATATAAAGCATGAAGAAATACTTTACCATGTATAATTACACCTGTGTTATATACTGTGTTATCCATAACTAGTGTTTATACACTAGTTATGGATGCTTCACAGCACAAGTAGCCTAGTTGTTGAAAAATACAAAAATAAAGACAATGTCCATATATCAGTTTATGGTATAGTTATAGTTTATATACTACCTTTAAACAGGCTATTTGTATACTGTACATATAATACCTATAAAAACATTCTGCGCTACACAGGCCAGTTTGAACCCGGACCCTTCTTGCTGTGAGCAAGGTTGTTACAGTTAACCAAAACTAAACTGAAAACCAAAACTAAGCGTGAAAAAAACATTTTAGTTAGCTGAAATAAAAAAAACTAGACTTTAGAAAAAACTGATATGATATTGTGTACTTACAAAAGTAACATAAAATAGAAATATATACAGGAAATGTTTGGTCAAATTTGGTCAAACAAGCCTGAGGAGGCGTTGGTGCACATGTTTAGTGAGACTGAGACTGTCTACATGACTGTGATTTGTGCTGTAAAACCAAATCTGAATGTCTTACATTGACCCCTGACAAACATCCCCAATACAATGATAAAATATGTAACAAAATATTTAACATTTTTGAACTGAAACGAGCAAATCCACTGTGGAAGTGAACCGAAAGTAAACTGGATTCAAAACAAAACTAAATGAAAATAGCAGCTAATAAAAAATTCAAAGCTATAATAATGTGGGATGTTATTACTGGTTTGGCTTCTAGACACTTTTCTTTATTTGTTTGGATTTTTTGTGCAAACATGTGCAAACTGGTCTGAAACTGTTCTCCACTCAGCTGTTTTTCTTTCGTTAACCAGTGTGCACTGATGCTCCCTCTGCAACCCATACTTACTTTACTCCATAAAAAAGTAACACACCCAACGTTTACTACCAACTATGATTTTTGCTAAGTGTTAATTGAGGGTTGCTTGTCACATTGTACTGTCTGTTTGTACTGTGATTAGGTGCAGCCATGCAAAACGAGTCCTGTTGTGCACAGTTATGAATGTGTTTAAGAAGTTCAAACAATGATCTTTTTTTTAGGGTTTAGTCCATGCAAATGAAGAAATGAGTAAAATCCATTGGACACGTTATTAATCCTAATGTTATAGAGTACGCAGCAGTCATCTTTAACATCCTTGTTTGGAATCTGAAGGACGCACAGGCTTGCTTTCACTATTTTAACGCCCTTTGTGCCCTTTGAGTCAACCTGTGTTGTCTGCCAGACTCAGCTGGGTGTTTCCAAATGTTAAAACTTGTTTGTCTCTGCCTTTCATCACCAGGTGAACAGTGTGGCAGCCAGAGAGCAGCTGGCTCAGAGTATCAGGGACCTGACGGCTGCGCTGGCTGAGCGCCACTCTTCACTCACCCATGCTCTGGAGGAGGCGCGACAGAAACGAGGCGAGGCATTGGCTGCTCAAGTGGCGGAGAGACGGAGCTTGATGGAACATGCAGGGCTCATGGCGTTTACCCAGGAGATGTTGAAAGAAACTGACCAACCCTGCTTTGTGCAGGCAGCTCGCCAGACTCATAACAGGTTTTCTATTTGTTCACTTTTGGCACCGCTCACTGTGTTGATCAAAAAGATCTTAGTTCTGACTTTCTTTTTTTAGTTCCTTTTCTTTTCATTCATTTTAATATTAGAACAGATTTTACTCAGACCTGAAGATTGTGCAGAAAACAGAATCCAGTTAGCCACTGTTCTGCATTCCTCTGTACACTGTTTAAAACAAATAGAAGCCACAAGAGCAGACTTACATATAAGAGTGGTAACTTGGCAGCTCACCTCTGTTAACATTTGCTAAAAACTACAGCTGTTTGAGGGAATTACTTTGCCGTTTTTAAAAACAAAACCATATTTTTCTTAACCTGTTTTTAGCAGAATTGCATGGGCTTGGGGCTGAGTGATACAAACAGCGTAGGCTCGCCAGACAGTACTGACAAACCAACACATTGTTGCTTTTGGTCCTTTCATGGGATTTGCTGACAAGAAGAAAAACATAGAACGATGCCAGTCTTATCTTTTGAAAATTCATCACACCCCTCACTCCTCATAAATCTGTCTCACCCTCCCTTCCATCTTGATGGAAACATCATGCAAACACTGGTCCTCCTTTATTCCTCTAACACTGCTTCCCCTGTTTTTCGCTGCACCAGGTTGAGCAAAGCAATTGAGAATCTCCAGCATTTCACCCTGGCTGCTGATCCGTCCTTCAGGCACTTCCAGCTGGACGTCTCCAAAGAACTCAAACTCCTGACAGAGTTGAACTTCATCCAGGGTGAGAAGGGGAGTGATAAGACAGGAGGAAGGGAAAGGGTGGGGATGGAGATAGTTGAGGGGTGCATGGTTAGGAAGGAAGGAAGGGAGGGAGGGAGGGAGTAAAGAGGACAGGGAGAGGAACTTTAAGTTACTTTTTGATGACTTTCTTATCTAACTTGAACTGTCTAATGATGCAGAGATGACGTGGATTATAGTAAGTGAATGTTAGCCAGTGACAAAGGAGAAGATGGTGGTACAACTATGACATGCTTGACTTGTTCATGTAAACTCTACATTAAACCCATTTATGTCACAGCTCCCCTGGCTCCAGTGATTGATACCCAGCATACCCTGGCCTACGACCAGCTCTTCCTGTGCTGGCGACTTCCTCAAGACTCTGCACCCGCCTGGCACTTCTCCGTCGAGTATCGCCGGCGGGGTGTTGTACCTGGGGGAGCGTCTAGAGGTGGAATCAGAGGAGGACTGGCAGCCGCCCGCTGGGGCTGGCAGCGATTGGATGAAGTGAGTGGGACCAGTGCTGTGATTGACAGGTTGGAGATGGACAGCGTGTACGTGCTGCGGGTGAGAGGCTGCAACAAGGCGGGCTACGGGGAGTACAGCGAGGAGGTGTACCTGCACACCCCGCCTGCACCAGGTGAGAGTACACACACAAATGTTCGGTTGTGCACATTAACAAGTAAACAAAGACTTTGCCACCGTGAAACTGCACCCAAACAACAGAGGTGTTTACAGAGGTAGTTTGGTAATACTCCAGTTCACAAGATGTTAACATAACATTAACACTTTTAGACTCTGCGTGGCTAGTGGGAAAACAAACACTCCTTGATTCATGATTATGAATCATCCGTGCAATACATAAAAAAGTAAAGAAGCAAAATAAAGGCGTACAAATATTCTTATACAGATTTGACAGGATGGCTTTTTCATCTTACTGTGTAACAAACACACAGGGTCCTGTCCACAAATCCTCGCCCCCCTGTACTCGTTTTGGACAATGCTGGTTAATTCCCAGATGAATTAAAGGCTGTCTATAACAATGGAGAAACTAGCAAAAGCAGCTAGATTTTGAGACTGAAAAAATCCCACCGCCTACTTTCAGACCTTTCTCCAAAGCCACTCCTCCACAACATACGCATGTGCACTGCCTGACCTCTGCTGGAGGACAATTCAATGCTAGTGATGAGGACCTCTAACAAATAAACAACTCTGTTAAATGCCACACCCATTTAAACACAAGCAAAATGGCCATCATTAACGAAATGCTACCTGCTGTACTGTTGGCTCACTAAACGTGTGTCACGGTACATAGATTTGAGGGCTCTCTCTCTCGTTCTTCAGCAGCTCAAATTTTGGCCACTCTTTCCCTCCCATCGTTGTGCGACTACCCTGCAAGCTTTAGCATTAAGTCTGCCCAGCCATGCGGAAGATTTCGGTCATGTGCAATGAGTACAGGGAAGAGTGCGCACAGGTAGACAGGCAGGTTAGCTGTTCATTAGGGCTAAATGAAATGATTGAATGAGTTTATTACAGTCCCGTGATAGCCAGGAAGTTATGACAATTTCAAAAAATATATAAAATAAGTTGTATATCCTGCCTTTTACTTTGTAATTACAATTTACAATTTTACTACTAGAAAACTATGAAAATAAGACCCATTTAGCAATAATCTGGGATTATCCTTTTGCTTCTTCTATGCTAACAGAGAAAATGTCAGATGGATCATCCACCACCTGCATTAAGTGTCCAGAATGTGTCTCTTTCACACATTTCTTTTTGTATCTTCCACACAACCTGGCAAGAATCCTTTTACTATTTTTGGTTAGTGGTAATACACACAGCCATTTAAATCAGTGACACGTGTATGACAGGTACAAAAAAATCTCATCATAAACATACAGCAGCTGCACTTGCTGTCCTCCAGGTGCCGTTCATCTCTTCACACTTACTATTATTTATCAGGCACAATAAAAGCATTAGGATGGTTACCATGGCGAGCAGTTAATAATTCATTTTTTTTCCTTTCTGCCCATTCCTGTCTTCTTTTTCCATTTTTCCATCTTCAACAGACCCTCACTTTCTTACTCTTTATTTCCTCATCTTTCTCTCATATATTATTTCCATTTCACAGCTCTGTGCTTATCATCCTCTTCTGCGCAACTTCCACGCTGCCAACCTACATGCCTCCTACGGAACGTAAGAAGTGCATTCATATCTCTTGACCACCCTGCTGTACCCCATACAACATAATTATCTCTTTCTCTTTGTGGTCATCCCATGCATTCTCTGTTCTTCCAAGCCCATCTAAACACCCACTCACCCCCCTGCCTCCCACTCTATAATGAGATCTGTCCGAGCGCTGATGAGGTTTGCAGTTTGTTAAGACGCGAGGCTTAACAACATGGATCGGCTTCAGATCCAGGGCTTTTTAATGGTTCAGTTGAGTGATTGGTGAATTCCTTGTGTCCCTGTAGGTTGTTTTTCCTTCCTGCTATTGCGTATGTTCCCTCTGCAAATTGTACTGTACTGTACTGTAAAAATCTGCACTCCCCACCGCCAGAGCTTCTTTGTGATACCCTCTGTATTTTACTCCCTGAGTCATCAATTTATAGATCAGTATCCTTTTCTTTTCCAGTACTGGTGGGAGGAGGTGCATGCCTGCTCTCTGTTCCTCTCCCCATAGTCTCTCCTCTCAATTGCTTTGTATTCTCCTTATTTCTCTTCTCCCAGCTGCTTTCTGATTGTAACTCTGTACCACTTTCCCTCTGTTGCCTCCCAAACTTCTCCTGTCGCGTCTAAAACCCCTACATGTTGTTTTTAAACGCACCTGTCTCTGTCGTCCCTCTACCCTCATGTCTACCTCTTCTCCCCTCCCTTCCCTTTCTTTTTCTCTGCTTTGTTCTTTCTCCCCGTCTCCTCCCAGTGCTCAACTTCTACCTGGACTCTCGCTGGGGCCTCCATGCCGACCGGCTGGTCGTCAGTAAAGAGCAGCGCTGTGCTCGCAGCGTCCCTGGTCTCTCTTTGCTGCAGGCCGCTGACCACGCCCTCACTTCTTGTCACCTGACCTCAGACCTCCTGGTCGGTGATGTGGCTATTACACAGGGACGGCACTACTGGGCATGCTCGGTGGAGCCTGGATCTTATCTAGTGAAGGTAACATTATTTTAGTGGTACATGCTACATATTCTACTGAATACCACATACTATTAGTGGATACTGCCCAGTATGTACAGTTTGCCACAATCAGATATGTCATTCTCAATAACAATCAATAGTCCTGATGAAATAAGCACCAATCATGGTTTTAAGAACCAACATTCATTTGTTATACTGTTAGTAGTATGAAATGTTGCAATTACAGGCGTGAGGCTTATTATCACAGTTATTTTTCATGGGACCGTATAAATAACAATCATAAGGGCAAAGACTATCATCTCATAAAGATGCTTGTAGTCCTGCTTCACTTGAAATAATCGTGAATAAGAAAACAGAGAACTAGATCAATTGGTGATGTGAAGATTTGTTACAAGAGTTTGTTTAGTTAATTACAAATTGATTGCTTTTTCTTTTTTGAACAGGTGGGAGTTGGTCTGGAATCCAAACTGCAGGAATGGTTTCACCTTCCACAAGACATGGCCAGTCCCCGGTTAGTAACTGGAATATGAAACGCAAATTAACTGACAAAATTAAAACAAATAGTATTTAATCAGAGGTGGAAAGTCATTATGTACATTTAAGGTATTTAAGTGCAATTTTAAGGGGAAATATTGTACTGTTTACTCTACATTTCTTACATTTTACATCAAGATTTTACATTAAAAACATTGGATGAATTACAATTTTTTGTTAAAGATTAAGTGTTTCCCAATCGTTTTGGCTTGAGACCCTTAAAAAGAAGCAGCGAATTCTTTGTCACATTTCAGATGTTTGTTAGCAGTTCAAGCCAAAGAGAGATGCCCCCTAGTATTTTTGTATTGGTACTTTTACTTAAATTAAGGATCTGAATATTTCATCTGCCACTGCATGCGATAATTGATAAAAATAGGGAACACAAAACACTCATGCATAGTAGTTGTTTACAACCTCATTCATCAAACTGTGCTCTCTCTCTCTGCAGCTACGACCCAGACAGTGGTCATGACAGCGGAGCAGAGGATGCCCTTGACTCTGCTCCGCCATTCTGCTTCCTCACTATGGGGATGGGTAAGATCTACCTGCCCCAGCACAGCTACCACCATCACAGTAGCCATGGAAACGGTGTCCGGGACCCCATCAGCAATGGCCCCTCCTCACCCACAGGCCTCACCTACCCACTGCCGCCCCGGCTCGGTGTGTGCCTTGACTTTGAGAAGGGTCGCGTCACCTTCTATGATGCCCACTCTCTGCGACCTTTGTGGGAAGGTCACGTAGATTGCTCCGGCCCTGTGTGCCCTGCTTTCTGTTTCATAGGTGGAGGAGCGCTGCAGCTACAGGAGCTGGTAGCCAATCGCAATGCAGATCAGACTCCGGTCAGAAGGGTAACCATCCAACCCCGTGTCTCTAATTTAAATAACTGAAGGCTGCTCTGTGGTCATATGGTAATTTGGAATGTAATTGGTAATTGTGAAGTATTTACTCAGCTAGAGCGAAAAGTTAGACATCTCAGCGATTTTGTTTTGTATTTAATTTCCTTTGTATAAGAAAATGTTTCTATAGCAACAAATATGCAATGTAATTAAGTTTTTTACATTTTTGTTATATGCAGTTTTGCAAAATTATTGCTTAAGTAGTGTCTGGTATATCCAACACTTGATATGTAATTTTATCTTTGATGCTTGCACTTGTAGCCAGGCTAAATTACATACATTTATAAAGCTAATGTAGATACAGCATCGCACAATGTTGTCCTTCCTGTAGAAGCTTTTAGTATTTCATGTCCTTGATGTTGAAAGCTTAACATCTCTTATCTTTTAGAGAAATGAACATTGTGTAAGTAAAAAAAAAAAAGAAGTAAAGAAAAGCCTTGACTATTTCATTGCATCTATAGCTTAACTTGTGTTTAACCATACAGATTTTTTTGCTGCTGGTGAACACTTTTCCAGTCATTCACCCATTATGATCCCAACCAAAGTTATTGTTTTTCTGCAATGTAAATGTGGTAAATTAGAGCTAGAGAGGAACAATGAGGCAATACTGTAATTAGAAGCTCCAATTATACCTCTGCTGCACAGTTAATCACTAGTTTCCTCAGCTTTGTTTGTTCGTTGCTATTTTGTATTTCAAATACATGAATCTGTGTGTGTGCGTGTGTGTGTGTGCGTGTGTGTGTGTGTGTGTGTGTGTGTGGGTGTGTGTACGTGTGTGTTTGCTTCCCTTTGTGCATGGGTACGTGCGTGGTTTGACTGATAACAGCATTGGTTCATTGGCTCACGGTGAAAAGTTGTTTTCCTGCAAACAATGCTTTTTTTTTTTTAACCTTGCTTGATTGTAAGTAAATGAGCAGTGCTTCTTATGAAACGATAAGCTGATTAAATTCATGTAAACTTCACCTGCTGGCAGAATGTTTGCAAAAGAAAATGGATTAAGGAAATAGACACTGAATAAATTGTTTAAATTACAAAATCGGCTTCTGTTTCCATTTGTTTGTTTCTGTTACAGTTCTGCTTCATCCACTTTTTCAAGCTTCATAATCATAATCACCTGCTTCACTGCGAGGATAAATCTTTACCATTGTTTCACCACTAGGGTGCAGCAAGACATCAGTGGAGACACCAGCAGAGACTACATCAACACTGCCTCAACACACAGCAGCTATTGTAATGGTCAGAACATTTTTATTTGGACCCATTGTAATGGACCCATATAAATATAATGGGACCCATTTTCCATTCAAATAGTACTTTGTTATTAAAAAAAAATCCTAATGTTGCCCATTAAAAAATGGAAACTGGAAAAATTGTCATCCTTTCCTGACAAAGATTTGCTTTGATGGATCGCTAACTTTTATAGATTTTTAGAGTGCCTATCATCCTATCACCTTCCTGATTAACAGTACAGTTTATGGCTTTACAGTTTTATGTATCTTTTATCCATAACCATGTATGTAATGTCACAGTTTCATGGGTCACTGATATCCATGATACTAAATTATGAGTATAACAGCGCACAAAACATCGGTTGATCTGCTTGTGTGTATGAGGGGTTGCGTAGAAACTAAATTGTTCATGTGCAATATAAAGTTAACAAAATAATAAATATATAAAATATTACCTTTAATCTTACATGACCCTACTGTGTGTGTGTATATATAAATATGTTTTCTATTTTAAGTCACAATTTAAGATTTGGCAGACCCTTCAAATACCTCCAAATGTTGACATTTTTTGGGCTTTCCCGATGGGAGATAATACGCTAATTGAATTTTACACATATCAAACATCATGTCTAACTGTGAGACTCTTGCTCAATGAATCACCTTGGGTGAGAATAATGAATAGTGATTACCATCTGCTTTTGATAGAGATATTAACACCTCACATATGTAGGTACTTAGCATTCCTTATGTAAATGTAATGTAAATAGCTGGAGTTTACCTTTTATGAGCTTCAATATGAAAATCCACATGTGTGTTTAATTGGACCCACATTCAAGGGGAAACTGTAAGGGGATTTGGGTTTGACTCGACCACAAAGGGAAAATAAAATTGTAGAAAAAGAGAATTGAGAAAGGCGCACAGCCTTGACACAAGCCAAGAATCTTTTTTAACATCCTAATACACACAGATAAAAATACTGCCTCCAAAGGGAGGTTTAGCTCTGATCCCCCATGATATAGAAGAAGTGGAATGTACTGTAAAGCATGAATACAGCACTGCACAGACCTCCGCCCACCCCCTTGTGCTCGCTGCACCTCTCTTCTTTAGTCCAAATCTGTAACAGATTGGGTTTAGTCTGACTGGAGGTATGTAGCCACAACACCACATGTAGGGGTCCGCATAATCCCTCCCCACTGAGTATTAAGCACACAGCATGGGCATTCTTTTAAAGACCTGGCAGGAATTACCAATACATAATCTCCATGATCATCATTTAGTATAGTTCAGTGAGTGAGGATGGGGGTGGGCGTCATCTGAACTTATGAAGGATCTCAGAGCTATATACAATCTGTGAGGCAGTGTGTTGTGCCATCTGGAGAACACATAGGACAGGGTCTGCTGGAATCCGCTAACCCAACTGTCTTAAACAATATGAAGCTAAACCACATGTTCAAAAGACCCGATTTGTTTGCTGAACCTGCTTTGTGGTCTCTATAGCCCGAAGTGGAAATACATTGTTTATGGGGAACCTGTTTAATACAATTCTGTTGAGTCAAAACTATGTCTGTGGATCTCTGTGATGGAGGCCTGCAGTAGGAATGTGACGTGTTTGTACTTCAAGTTCAGTCTCAGACTCTTTTAAAGCTGCGAATTTTCATCTGATTGAAAAGAACAACATTAATTATTAATCTTCATGAGCACAAAGCTCCGCTTAATAATCACAACAGGTGAGTACTCTAATTTCACTGATCATCCACTCCCTCTCTATATGTAAGAGGTTATTTGCTGAAGGGATTGAATCACATTCAGATCATTCATTTATTTTACTTGGTTTGCCCTGCCTTTGAATTCAATAAAGTTGCCTTGATATTATTCTTCCAGACATGGCCACTGCTGAAACATTTATGTTTCTCTTTCTCATCTATTCATCCTCCCATGAGACTGAATAGCATAAATAATACACAACTTCCTGCTTTTATCGCATTGATAATCTGAATAGAGGAAGACGGGGAAAAAAATCAATCAGCTAAATGTTGGCTAAGAGGATTTGAGGGGCATAGTGGGGCCATCTTCCCTCGCTATAATAGATGAAGGATGACAGTAATGCTAGACAGAGCCCATATGGCCACATACTGTAACCTAGTGCACCGCAATTGTGAGGAAAGACACAGGGCTAATTCTGTTTAACATTTACACTCCAGTGACATGTCCTACTCTATTGGATTTGTATACCGCACTTTTAATGATGCAATGAATATTTTGTTGTGATTGTGTGGTTTATTGCATAAATCAACTGCAAACAGTGCACATTTGGACAATCAGAGTGCCCTGTGACATCATTTTGGAAAATATGTTTATTCGCATTCTCGAGAGTCAGATGAAAAGATTGATGCCATTTCTTAATCCATCCAAAAGCCAAAATGTTTTTTCAAGTTTCATTGGGGGTTAGTATTTCAGTGCTCCTGCTAAGCTAACTGGCTGCTGGCTGTAGCTTCACATTTACTGAATGGGATCATTCTTTTCAACTAACTTTTGGCAAGACCGCAAATAAGCCTACAGTCCATCTGCAGCTCCCCTCAGGTTTTGGTGCTTTACAGTGAGTTTTTTGCTGCTCTAAAATCCCACTTTACACAACCTTCTCAGTACCAAACAGGAAACGGACATAGTTAACAGCTGCTTGGTGAACATAATGGAACATTTAGGAGCTACTGAGCCAGATACTTTCCTGTAGAGTTGGTAGAGACCAAAAGCAGGGCTAAAATAAGAGTGAACAGACTTAGACTTCAATTCGTCTGGTAGCCAAAAACACTTTACTCCAAATGGATTATTATTGATGCATAATGTTGCCCTGTAAGTGCTGAATGTTTCTCATATTAACTTAAAAAGTGATGATATGTCAATGTTGTGTTCACACCTTGTTTCTGCCGCCTCCAAGTGGCCAAAAAGCCCTTGATTCATAACTACAGTCTGGAACCAAGAAAGTGATCCAAGAATGGGATCCTGTCCTTCAGAGATGATTTCATTCTGAACAGTTCACTGGTTTGAACCATTAAAATCCTGTCTTATGGAGCAGATGTCTGAAAAAGACCAAACTATATATTACATAGCTTTTGGCCCTAAAGTGTAACTTTAAGGCTGGCGTAACATCAGATATACGTCTTTACACTTGGCCCATAACTTAACAACTAGGATATTATTGTTTCCATAAAACCGAGGTGTGGGATAGCATTTTAGCAGGACTAATGATACAAAATTCTTTGTAACAAATGGTGTAAGCAGGTGTGGGACCATTTCGAGTGTGGTTAGAGACCATGATCTTTGATTGAGCTTTATGTACTATGTGACATATCCATTCAGTGAGTCTGTCAGTCAAGACGCAGCATATTTTGAGCGGTTTTCCACCGTGGTCAAACATGCTGAGTCGGACCTCAATAGCCCCTGCACAGTTAAAATTCCAGGTCTCTAAAAAGTGAAAGGCAAGTCAAATCAGTATGTCAACAGGGGATCTGTAAACCACACGTTTCCTGGACGGCTCTGTCAAGACCAGCTGTGCATACATCATAGCCTGCGTGATCTGTGTGTACAGTTAGAGAAAGAAAAGAAGGTAGAGAGAGAACGATACAAATAAGAACAGAAATAAAGACAGAAACGGGTAGAGAAAGAGACAGACATGTAACAACATATATCAACAGATGTACACAGAATAGGAAGTGGAGAAAGGGGGGTTGGTATTTGATCTGTGAAAAGAGAAAAACAGTCTGACCATCTCTCTCAAGTCGGACAACTCCATCGTCCTATCTGTTACCATGTCAATACTTCATAATAGCCCACCCTGGCTTCCTCGTCTGTCCCTCCTCACCTCCCAGATGCTCGCCCAGTGAAGGGGTGAAAGGTTGGCAGGTGCCGTGGGGAGCAGCAAGGAGCCTTGGGGTCAGATTTCTGAGAGGTCAAGCAGGCGCAGTCTTTGGGTGGAAAGGGGGGTGGGGACAATATGACTAGTGTCCGGAGCAGGAGATAGACGGGACCACAGAGCAGCAGTCTCACCTAATCAACTTCATTTAGAGGCAATGACAGACAGCCACGCCTGCCTGGGGCGGCCACAATCAGCTTTCATGGTATTACCCACTGCCCACCACAAATCCATAATCCTTGAATCCTTGACCTTTTGCATTTTCAACAAAAAGTCAATGACAATCACAATGGCATTGACAAAAGTATAGTGCACTTGTGTGATTTAATTTCCGAAACTAATGTGTAATTGTGAAATAAACAAGTGGCTGCATCATTCAAGTGACAGGTATTGATTATAAGTGACATACTGCACCACAATTTAACTCTGTAACTTGTTTAAATGCAGACTGCACTTTAATTAGTCTGTAAAATCAATCAACAGCATATTCATGTGTCACCCAGATCCACGTGATTTATCTGGTCAGGTAAAGCAACATGACTTCAGCCCTGAACTCTGGACCTTATCTGGTGAAGCAAGAAGGGATACCGTCTATATAATGTGAGGCCAAAGGCAATATCTTGTACGCAGACGGTGATCCTTGGATCCATCGACTGGACTGGAATGAGTTTTTGTATGTAACTTCATGTTCACTTTGGCGTACTGGGCTATCTTATGCATGCTCCAGTTTCTCCAGAGTCCCTTCATTACATCAGTGAAATGAGTCGATAACGTCTGCTCTGAAATCAATGTGCAGTTTGCAAGAGATAGCCTATGTTGTCCTCCTGATGGATTACATCTGTTTACGACTAACAATCAAATTTAATTCACTCATACAGTAGCTACTTCTCCTTAAGACCCGTGTGCAGCAGATCCATCAAAGGAAGCCAATGCAGTGAGCCGATAAAGCTATTGGACAGAATTCCCGTCTTGTGCCCATTACTATCCATTATGTAAACACAAGATGTGGTCAGTTTATTCCAGTCTAGACATGTAGCCCTACATCATCCGCCCCTTGCTGAGCACACAGCATTGACCCACATTAATACATTTATAATCAATACCTCCTCAGGTCCCGTGCGTGGACTCGCCTATCAGATGTTGAAGGAAATTGTGCAGTCCAATTTAAAATGGCCCAGGGGGAACTTTCATAACCATGTGCCAATTAGTTCCACTGTCAATAATGGTAATGCTAAAGGACATTGTGTTCTAGGGTGAGAGGAGAGGATAGATAGAGGGAGGAGGGAGGCATCATCAAGCTTATGCCCGTTGTTCATTGTTAATGGCTGTTACACTGACAAGAACCATTTGATCAGACAAACACACACACATACCGTGGGCCGCGGATGTTGAGGGGGTTGTGTTATGGGGCAGAATTACACAACCCATGAAGATAATAAGCAATGACGTCTTATAAAGGTCAGCAAACAAAACACTAGTGGGACAAACGCAGGCCGTGTGATGAGATTCATTAGGACAGCGTTGGGAGTGTGGAGAGACAAAGAGGGGATGAGGGGGCTGCATTCCTCCACTGTTTCACTGCGGCCGTCACAGCAGCAGCTGAAACAGGTGTGTTTCTTTACTCGGGGCACCGAGGGCAAGACAAGTGCTATTCTCACATGGTTCAGGCTGGTCACACTTGACCACACTCTGACCCTGCACCCACTTCAGTATCCCAAGACTTCATTAAGTCGGCCCTAAGTGGCGCAGGGGTCTCACAACTATTATCTTGGCAATTTAATACAGACTCTCCCTGT
Source organism: Pempheris klunzingeri (assembly GCF_042242105.1). Classification (NCBI taxonomy): domain Eukaryota; kingdom Metazoa; phylum Chordata; class Actinopteri; order Acropomatiformes; family Pempheridae; genus Pempheris; species Pempheris klunzingeri. The sequence continues at coordinate 8,757,134 of NC_092027.1, forward strand.
CTGTAAATGATCTTGGCTCAAGGATATTTATGCTTATCAACGTCACAACTTTCAGAAGCCCTGCTTTGGATTTGGGACCCCTGATGAGCTGTATGATGGGGCTCCACACGTTGATGCATCTACTTTGACTTGTGGTCACCTCGTCTGTCTGAGGAGCCTCCTCTTAAACTTGCAAAGTCATCCCACACCTCTCCCTCACCCAGTATGGTACAAGAGATATTTGCAAGGGTCAGGTGCCGTTTCAAGTTGGAAGTATCGGATTGAGAAGTGCTCTCATTCAAGGAAACAACACAAACCTAACCCTTGATGGGAAGAACAAAGAACTTGTTGGGTTAGACTTGAGGCTATCAATCAACATGAGACTTGACTTATTTCAGACTTAACTTCCTAAAGACTTGACTGAAGGAAGCCAAGTCTCAAGTACTGATGTGATAAAAGCAGCAGACCTGGCATAATCAGACATCCTGCATGTTTAATAATGTAAGATGGGCATATCTAATTATCCATAGGCTAATATTAGACCAATGAAATGTAATCGGCTTTGTAAAAAGACACTATTAACAAAGCTTTGAAGGCAAAATGTTCAAGTGCTTCATGATCAGCAGTCAGGAAACCTAATAAATTTGCACTGGACTTGACTTATCTATTTTTTCCTAATATTGATATTTAATTTCATTGTGATTTGTTGTTTTATTTTTATTTGTTGGCCCTTTCATTGTATGATCAGATACTGCAAACTTTTGGTGTATTGTCCATGGAATGAACCAGTTATAATTGACGACTGGTTTCAACCTCATGAGACCATTATGGCAAACAAAATAAAGGCCTTTAACACAGCTTTTCTCCTTTCTCACCTTAAAGCTGGTTGTAAAGATATTTAATCCGATTTGACACAGACTTGTGTTGCTTGAGACTTGAGACTGTGACTGGACTGCACAAAAATATTTAGTGAGAACATAGTTACTGGTAAAATCATCAGATTTTCCAGCTAGAGAATCACGGGATTTCTTGAGGCAACATTTAAGGATTTCTTCTGAATCAACCAGGATCAGTTTCTGATTAGGTTTGAGGTAAGAAATAGGCCATGCTGTTGCAAAATAATGCTTCATTTTTCATCAGCCGTGTCTAGTTTAAACCAATTTTGACAAGGTCTAGGAATTTTGAGAGGCTCGCTTAAACCACTCATGGTTTGCTGATTGGTCTGGTATTTAAATGCCAGGCTCAATCGATTTAAATTGATTCTTTCCAGACCCCAAAATTTCATATTAAAACCTGAGCTCAAAAGAATTTAAGGGGTTTAGCCAGGCTCGCCGCTCCTTGTTTAAGAGGTAAGTATCAGTTCTCGCTCTGCCACCAGCGATATCCCTGGAACCTGGACACTGTGACGCACTTTTAGTCACTCTTTCCTTTTCACAATGTACATGCACACATCTAATGACAACATAACACACATCTAGGGTCTCCTGCTCAGGAAACAGAGGGTTCCTGTTTTGAGTCCAAGCTCTATTGTTATCTTAAGCAGCCTTCTGACAGTAAATGCTCTCTCTCTCTCTCTCTCCCTCCCTCTCTCTCTCCCTCCTTCTGTCTGGGTTTGTGCCTCTCCAGCTCTTGCTTCACACACATGAGATATTACACAATTATTATCCAGCCAAATCTTGATCCCTATATAGCTCTTTAGTACGCCACACTCTTATCTCGACCTTTCATTCCACTAATATTGACAAAGCCAGAGAGATAGAGTCAACACAACTCTCCATTACCACTTTTCCTGTTTTATCTATGCCTCTTATCTTTGCTCTGTGGATGGAGACACACAGTCACTCCTATTTCTGCACTTGACGATCTAGTATCTCCTCTGCCATCGCTCCGTCTCCGCCAATCCCTCTCCACACACTGTCTTTGTGCTTTTTTCTCATTCCTTATACCTGCTCTGCTAAACTCACTCCCTGTTGTGGGAACAGAGGTGCCGCATGCGGTCTATTGCACAGTTGAAGGCGTTAGGGGGATTGAAGAAAAGTCTGGATAAGCAACAGCTGGATTTAATGCACCATTAAGGTCATTGGTTGTTCAAGCTGCACCTGCAAATCCGCTGATTTCACCCCCCTGTCTAAACCTCTCTCTCCCCTGTCTGCTCCCTCTCCTCCCTCCTCTCCCCTTTTCTCTGTTGCCCTCTCCTCTTTCGTCCACATTCTCGCTCACCCTTTCTTTTTTATTCCTAGCCCTCTCAGCTTTCTCTCCCTTGCCCTGTCAGCTATGAAATCCCCCCTCTTTTTTTTTTTTTTTATAGAAGGTAACTGCTGCCACAGCTTCACCCCTGTTTCACTCTGGTTCCCTACATCCCTGTCTCCTTTTTTATTTCACTCTGCATGTCCCTCTCTCTCTTTCGCCCTTTCTATCTGTATCTCTATGTCTCTCATTCTCTCTTGTTTCAGTGCCACTCCCCGCTCGCAGGCTGTTGTGTGTATGTCTGCCAGGCCTTCTCGGCTGGAGCACAGGTTTCCTGAGTACTGGAACGGAACAGGAGCTGGCAGAGAGACACACTGAGAAAAGCCAGCTCGACTGTTCCCACTGACAGTCACACACGCTCACGCTGCTTCTGTACTGATGCAACACAGGCAGGACGCAGCACTCACTATGATGTATGTAATGATGCAGCATGTCATGGGTAATCCCACATGGATTCAGTTTATCAATGCAATGAAGCAATATCATATCACAAACCACTGACTGTAGCTGGTCTGCAGGCTGCGTTAATGCGCATGAACATACAGTTCATTTAGATTTTTTGAATTCAATTTAAACCTTTTGATTTACAGCTAAATCAAGTGCCAAATTTGCAAATAGGTTATTGTAAGATTAATGATAATTGATTAATGAATTCATTTATGAAGGAAAAGTAGGGAAAGCATTTACTCAAATAGGATCTACTAATTCTTTTTTTTTTTTACATCACTGTGAACTGAATATATTTGGGTTTTCTGAACATGTTTTTATTATTTACTGAGATTTTATGGATTACATTATTAAAATCTTAATAAACATATTAATCAGTAATAAAACTAATGAGTAGTTGTGGCTCTTTATTAGAAAATCAAACACCGCACACATGGACAGACATTTAGGCCGTGGCTGTTTTACAAAGCCACAAAGCTATTCACAAGACAAAGAATCCTCGGACTGCATTGCAAACTTGGAAGGATAATTGTTGATTTCAGGACTTAAAGATTTATCCTTTCAGCAAACAGACATAAACCCAGACTATCTTCCAGTCTTGCATATAACAGGCTCCATAAACAGAAGCGACAGGCTTTATCCCTCTGGCAGGCGCACAAATCATCACTTACACTATTAACACTGGTGCAGAAAAACATAAACTCCACGGTCCTAAGAATAACTTTCCATTTTTCCCCAAAGAATGATATTTATTTCTGAGTGGCTCTTTAGTGTATCCCTCCCCCCAGCAAACTGAATGATGTTTACATCTCCCACTCCTCCTGATTTCACCCTGGAGAGGTCTGTGCCCTCTGCACCTGGACAGTTCACCACCCTGAAAGAACAGATGTGCCTAATAGCACCTAAAGAGACACTAAGATCAAACACCAGTCTGCTCCCAGCGGCTCTTAATGAAATTGTTGTTGGATTTCTCGCTTTAGAATAACATTAGTATTTATGGATAGCTTTCAACTCGTGCTAATGGTAATCTAATTTTCAAAATGGCTTTTCTAAATTAAGAGGATGACACAGAGAAACAGTTAGAGGTCTAATGTGTGTTAAAAGCCTGACTGGGGGCCTCATTAAAGACTCAGTTGAAACAAATTGTTTTCTCTCTCCGAACTGACAGGCTACTGGTGTTGTTAATATATCAGACAACAGTCTAGGGCAGCATTTTAATGAAAAACACAGACAGCTACAACATTGAGATTTATTGGGAGGTATAAGAAACCAGAGGCAATGTAGTGATTAATCTTTCTGACAACTGTCTTCTCACTCCTCCTTTACAAATTAGTGGATGATAACTACATCAAATTAGGAACTATAGGATATTACATGATTTCAGCACGAAAAATGATAACATATAAATTGTTATATATGCAAATAGTTCAGGGTTTACATACAAAAATAATGATAAAATGTAATGCCAATGATAAAAAGTGGAATAAGTTATGTTCTCTTGGTTTTCATAGATGAAATTCAAAACCTCTAGTTTTCTTTTTTGAGTGAATAAGTGACTTTGCGCAGTTTACATAAATTGATCAGAAAACACCAGTAATTCAGCTCATTTGTTAGAATTTCTACAGACACAAAATACTAACTTCATTTCCCATAAGGCGTCACGGTTTTATACGTCATAAATCTGCGCAGAGCTGAGGTGGCGTTAGAGAGGAGGTAAACACGTCGGATTAATTCCTATAAAACTGATTATTAAGCGTAAATTTACTTACACGAAAGAGTCATTTAACTGAACCCATTGTTTTGCACGTCTGTTTAAGTCTTGTTTCCCACCTGCTGTTTGTCCTTTTGGTCTTTTGTAGCTACGTACAGCTAACACGGCGCCACTCTGGTGTGCTAAAGCTAAGCTACATGAATGAACAGCCTCTTTTCTCGTCTCTCTCTCAGGTTGTTTTCTCACCTGAAATCCCGGCGGCAGCTCTCATCATGACTAAACTCCTGGAGTGGCTGTTCGGTGTGTCGGTGGTGGTCGCACTCTGGGCTTTGGTCACTTTCGACCTGTTGGACCTGCGCCTGCCGCAGACTTACAGAGAGGTTGCCTGGCCGATGCCTCTGTATCTGCTGGTCACGTTTGGCTGCTACTCCCTGGCCACGGTGGGATACAGGGTGGCCACCTTCAATGACTGTGATGAGGCAGCGAAAGAGCTGCAGGAGCAGATCAAAGAAGCCAAAGAGGACTTGAGGAAAAAGGGCTTGAAGATATAAAAGTTGAGAAGGACTATGTAGAAACTTTATAGAGACTGACAGGGATGCACGGACCACTTTCACGCACAACCGAGTGTCTGCACTTGTGATGTTGGAGTGACTCAGAAATTGTGTATCTCTTGTTTAGGATGTGAAAATGTTGTTAGATGAGAGTGATCTCTGAACGGACACCATCAGTTTTGTTTCCAGCAGACACGATCTGAACATCAATTACAATATCCGGCTGTGTTTGTTTTTATGCTGGCACATTCTGCGTCATGTCTTTCAGATTAAATATTGATCGGATGTGCTTCAGGAAATTAGAGATGGATGGTTTTCTGTTACTCACAAATGGTAACGGAGCAGGTTTCATTCTCACCATTTAAATACCTTGTTTATGAAGTAGCTGAATGATACTCAACATTAGTTTCTATTTGAATCGGTCTGTAGCAGGTGGTTTTAGTGATTGATGCACCTCAAACCACTTAAGATAAACTGAACACACATGGTGCTGTCTTTGGTTGCAAACTACACAGCAGAATACCCCTGAGAGTCACTTATATGCTGAATTATCATCTGTAACCAGTTGCTTATCACTGCAACAGATGAAACCCAAGAGTCACACTGGAACAATATGACTAAAGACCTTTTTCCACTAAGAACCTTCATATGCTTTCAATCCTTTTCAGCTCCACAATAGTACTACACAGTGTAGACATTGTTTGGTGTGTGTGTGGAGATTGTCGCACTTCAGTATAGATGAACTAGACTGTGTCTGTAAAGAAGTGTACATTCCATTTTCCATTGCGGCTATTGCTAGGACTTAATTAAATTTGAGTCTATTTTGCTATTTTGCTTCTGCCTACAAATGTGTATGTGTTTGTGTGAGTGGGTGGATGATGGGGAGGGGGGGGGGGGGGGGGGGGGGGGTTCAGATGGGAGGTATGCAAGTATGTGCATGAGAGCTTGCATATATGATGCATTCCTTCATGCATAACCCACAGTACCCGCGGGTTTTATACCATCTTCTCAATGCCCCCTTTATGCAAGAGACAGATCGCTTTTGTCTCATTTTGAAGTTAATGACATGAAATTTACATTAGATTGCGTTTTCTTTTCTTCCCTCACAGAGGTCCAATCAGAAAATGTAAGCAAAGTATGTAGTTCTGGAGTAAACTTATGTTGGCAAGCACAGTTTTTTTTTTTTTTGTGTGTGTGAGCCGTAAAAGGCTGCCTGTACTCATTTTCAGTGAGTTCCTGCTGTTCACAAACAAAGCAGAGCCTGGCCAAAGGCATCATTATGGGGCTTTTCAAATCTCGCATAACTTCAGAACAAATGCAAAAGAGTCTACTCTTTCTCTGTGTGCGAGCTCTGCCTGTTGTGCCATTTGGCTGCAGCCCCATCATGCCTTGCAACGTCACCCCCCATGAATGTCTGCAAGCTGTTGCAAGAGCAGACTGGATAAAAGGCAACCTGTTATTTACCAGAAAATCTTCTTCTTTGGCAATTACACCAAAGGCTTCCCATAGTAAGCAGCTATGTCCTTACTCGTAGCCACATGTGAACTAGTTAATCACTTTTGTTTGTTGTCTTTCTCCCCAAATCTAACTTTGAAGACATCCATCTGTCCGTCCTCTTTTCTGCCGGCTATCAGACAAAAGTATAAATCAGATTAGGCCAAACGTTTTTCCAGGATGCATGTGTATGTGAAGCATTTCTGTGCCTTTCCCTTTTAATCCCTTATTTCAAACATACAGTACATAAGCTTCATCCCAGACTTATCCCTTTAGCATTTACATGATAGCAAGTGTAAGTAAGTGTAATCTTAAGCGCAGACGGAGATGGATCAAAAGCTGTTCCATCACAAATGACCTCAAATACTTTCTTTTTAAGTCTCCATGCATTTCATTTACAGCAAATGTGAGACGGCTAGCATCACCACTGCTGTCGTTTGGTGAGTGTGTGGCAGCATTCACGAGAGAGGATGCAACTGATAGAGTTCAGTAACTTGAAGCAAAAATCCATTCTAATGATAGCATTGTAATTCTGTATCTCCGCCTGTCAGTCTGAATGCAGCCTTAGTAACTCAAGATTTTTGCTTACCATGAGAATTGTTTATTCTTGTCACACATAGTTGCTCATGTATGTTTTCTATCACAATAGTGAGCTTTCATTTATAATTGTGGGAATCAAACTTAACACTATACATGATATAATTTACTGTAGAAGGTCACCTTGAACTTTAAGCTGACCTGAAATAATACCAAATAGCAATACCAATGTTGAGATTCAGTTTTCACATTGAAGTCACATCTCAATTATTTTTAGAATTGAGAATTGCTATAATTGCTATAATGCTATAATTTTATAAAGTTTATAAAGTTTTTGTGTTTTGGATAATGATTTTCATAATTGCTCAGTCTTTCTTCAACAGAAGGATTTTTACATTGAGAGAGGCTGGGAAAAATGACAAATGTGGACAGAGTGCTCTGCTCCAAAGAGACAAGGTGAGACGCATCAGATAAATTAGGAGAGGAGCTGAAAAACAGGGGGGACTGTAATGGGTATAGAGACAGTGAGAGGGGCAGGTCACAGGGTTGTGCCCGCGGCATGGCCCCACTAAGACCTTAGGACACTATAAAAAGCCATTTCAAGAGACACTCAGTGACACTGCTGGGAGCGAATCCATCTCTACAGGCTGAGAACCAAGACTGAAAAATGATAGGTTATCATTTTTCTGCACAGAAAAGACTTTTTCCCACCCACACATTTCACAGCAAAACCTCAAAACCATCTAGAAATGGACAGAAAGAGAGATGGAGTTAGCAATCGAGGCCAAGAACTGAACGATATGGAGACCTGATACTGATACAGGACGGGGTGAACGACACTAATGACAGGATGAGAGAGCGACGTAAGGATGAATCAAAACAGGGGATAGATGCAAAGAGAGTGAATGAATTTAAGTGGCAGAACAAAAGAAATTAGGAAGTGAGAATGTGAAAAAAGAAAAAAGGGTAAGTGACTAAGCGACACAGACAGGAAAACCAAAGCATGAGCTGGAACAAGACAGATGACCATGGCAGTGGAGGTTGTAACAGGACTTTTTTTGGGAAAGGGAGACCACACCCCGACCGCTGGCCATGGCAGGGGACCAACATGTGTCCCGATTGGCCCAGAGGTTTGACTTATTCTGTATAACCAAGGTGTTTCCTTCCCGTCAGCCTCGTCTGACCCTGCTGTTATCTAAAGCTTTCACAGGCACTAAAGCACGACTCAAGCAATAGAGAGAATAAAGGAGCCGCTACATTAAAACAACATTTAGTCCGTACATGCAGTGCATCATCACTGCATAAAAAAAAAAGATGTGAATAAGGATGAAAAGTCACTCATGGGTCAGCCTATTGTTCTTTTGCTGCTCATAAACAGCTGCTTTGATATTTACAGGACACCGGGCTCCAATTCTAGGGCAGCGTGGAAGCTTATAAATGCTACAAATAGTTACAATAACATTAGGTAACCTCCCAGAGGTCCTGTAAGGTAGATACTCCTGGCTCATCTCAGTAGTAACATACGCTAGCAGGCAGACGGGGACTGGTCGTCATGTGTCCTGCTGATAGTGAGGCCTGAGAGATGCAGCGATGGACCAGCTGGCCATGTCAAACCCTTCTCTGAATTGTGTATTTTTCTTGCTGCGCCTCATGGCTTCCTCCCAGTTTTTAGTTTTACGCGTGGTTGGGTCGTCTCTCGCTCTGTTAATCTCTGACGACTGATAAATTGATAAATGCCTTATATGGGAAATATTTCATCTATAATAGTCCCAGTATTGGCATTACATTGGAGCCACAAAGCTGAGCATTTGTTTCTTTAGAGAAAACTCTTACTGATCAAGAGTGTACAGCCAGTAAGCAGTGGTTTCAGCTAAATGCCAACGCTGGCACACTAACATGCTCACAAGGACAATGCTAACATGCTTGTGTTTACCACGTGCTGTGTTTACTGTATTCACCATGTTAATGGCTGTGATTAGTTGTGCAGGTATTGATTCATAAGCAAAGGAAAAGGACAAATTTAAAATTTGTTTTGACAACAGTTCCAGGGGATCACCAAAGTTATGGCAATCCATCCAATTGTCAACTTTATGTCGTCGTTAGAGAGAAAAAATCAGCTCAGCAAAGTCATTAGGATTCATCCTCTGGGGACCATGAGCGCCTGTACAAACATTTGTTGCCTATCCATTCAGTAGATGTTGAAATATCAAAGATTCCCTGGGGAAAATGACATCCAGTAGTTGTTGGGATATTTCAGTCAGTACCAAAGTGGACGACTGACGGACTGAGATTGCCTTCCATCTAAAAAACCTAGAGGTTTATTTAACAACATTAACCACTGTTCTGCAGGAATGTCCTGCATCCTCACAGACTTTTCAAACCATCTGGATAAAAAATATTCTGTCTGCTGCAGGATTAAAAAGATTTACATCGATTTCTCTGTTTATCAGTTGGATTACAAACAAAGGTAGCCTGAAAGTTCATTCTGTAAGCACATGCTCTAACACAATGTCAAACAGTAACATTTGTTTACAGCGTTACAATTAAATATTGTTCCACTGTTTTTTTTTTAATACAAACCGAGGATTCTTGCAATACCTTCAGAACTGGATGCTCAGCTCTGTAACTCAAACATAATGTTAATACATGAGATAAATAAAGGGAGCTGGATTTAATATACAGTGTACCAGACAGTATGTCTATCAGCGTTGTCCATCTTCTTTGATCATATTCCCAATAGTCAGAGATGATGTTACCACTGCTTGTAAAGTGTCTGATTTATGAATTTGGGCTTTACAATCTGATGTATAAAACATTTTGTATAGATTTTTCTTTTTAAGCCTTCAAAAACATTGCCCTCAGATTGTTCTTGTTTTCTGTGCTCCACGTTTGTTCCCGTTATCTCCTGACTGCCCTTAACATTTACTACAGCATTAAAGTTTTCACACTTGCTGTTCACATTTACTCAAGCTGGTATGCCGAACGAGTGAGTAAATAAAAAGAATTGTCTGGTGTTGATGAGCTACTACTGAGCGGAGCCTCTACTAGAGGTCAGGCGGTTAAGGGGCCTGTCCGCCCGTCCTAATTTACGGCCATCCCTTTGAAAACATTGGGGACTTGTGAGGCAGTGGCACCAGTTCTTGGTGCTACAGCTGTTTTTACTGTCACGGCTGTAAAGCTCCCCTGGGAAGGGAGAGACGAGAGAAGGAGAGATGAGAACAATGGCTTGTCATGCAACTTGCAGACGAGTAAAGTATGGTTGGAGGAAGGAGGTGTGTGTGTTGCGAGGGGGGTGTCGTAGCTCAGGGTGAATGCTCGCCAGAAGGTTGAGATAAAGAGAGTAGAGGAATCACACCTGTGTACTTAGTCTTCAGGCCAAATGGCAACCTAAATGGTAATAATAAACACAGTCCTCTCCTTGTTTTTCCTTTATCTCCCTATGCTAACTTTTTCCCTTTGTCTCTGGCCACCTTGGCCTTGATTCAATTCAGCTTCTGTCATGTTAGTGTGTGTGAGTCATTATCTGTGCTTCTGGCTTCATCTGTGGTTATCTCCTTTAGTTTGTATTCACAAAGAGAAATAGGCTTGGTTTCCTGAAAGCTTTTTAACACCAAAATCACTTTAGTTACATGAGAAAAGCCTTTCATTTAGGAATATGCTGGGAGACTGGATGGTTAGTTCTTTTTAGGGTAGATAATTGAATCTTCACCTAAGAAACAACTAAGAGTGCAACAACACTATGGCAACGTGCTCACAGTGGAAATGTTACACAGCATAAATTTACATGATGTTTGAAGGTATATTTACCATGCTCCTTATTTTAGGGTGTTTACATGCTAACATTTACTAAATAAATACAAAGTACATCTGGCTGCTGATGGGGATGTCATTAGTTTTGCAGGTATTTGGGTATGAATCAAAGCATTTTGACCTGATGATGGTGTTAGATGCAAAATTAAGGGATCATTGGAGTCACTACAATTTACCCAGAAGGGAACATGAATATTTGAACCGCATTTAAGGGAAATCCAGTAGTTGTTGAGACATTTCAAAACCAGATGGCATCAGAGAAACAGTCATATGATCATTTAAGTCATGAGAATTAATCCTCTGGTAACCATGAATCTATGTACAAAATGTTGAAGCAGTCCACATTCAGTAGTGGTTGGTTATTTCAGCCTGGACCAAAGAGGGGGAGTCACTAACTGACAGAACAGACCATACTGCCATCCCTAAAGCCACGCCTGCCATACCATACCAGGAAGGCACGGCGAGAAATAATCACAAGGAAGCTGTCCTGGTTTTCCAAAAATATGTTTTTTATTTCACATGAAATTTTCACATTTAGCATATTTATCAAACAGGTCTTTTATATAATCTTCTATGTATATATATGTACATATTTTACATTTTTCTTACTTACACATGTACAAAATAAGGTAACAAGAATTCAGATAAAAAAAAGACTGACTTCAATGGTAGTCATACACACTGTTGTGCTTTGTTGATCGAGCCAGCCTGTCAGGTGAAGATGTGCTTGGCAACTCGGATTGATGCCGTGTCTTGTCTGCTGTGAACTGGTGACTTTTACCTTTTTTTAAATGATCAGAAACTGTGAGAATTATTCTCAAAGTCTAAATATCTGATTACGTCACTTTGTATTCATAAGTATATGCTTGTTTGAGCTTGAAAACATGATGGAAAGCACCAGGAAACACAGGGTTGGGTCCTGTAGTAATGAACATCTGATACCAGCTCTCCGCGTCAGACAGTTGAACCAATACAGGGGCAGGATCCAACAAACAGAGAAGTCCAGCCTCTCTGTGGTGCACACAACATCGCAGTGTTTGCTTTTGGCAGAAAAATATTTTGTCTCATCACTCTTTCGATCAATCGCTCCCTCTGCTTGCGCACATATTCTTACTCACACATTTTCCCTTTCACACAAGCACAAATTCTACCATGAGAGAGAAAAAGCTCTCTTCATTGCCAACAGTAAACATTTCTTTTCGTGAGCACATGGTATATACAGTAAAAACCTTTCAGCTGCTAATGTTATAAATTATTTTCACAGAATGTACACGTAACACAGTTCAATGTAGTGTGATTTCATGTGTTATGTCATGTCGTCTAACATCAGTGTGTGTCTGTGTTTGACACTGTTGTGGAGTGTATATGTCGGCGTGTCCGTACTGTGCAGTATTAGTGCTACAGTATATAAGCACATGGTCGAGTGTTCAAAGGAATGGCAGTCATGAGAACAGCCCCTGTGTCTGTCAATGCTACATTTAGAGAAAGTAATCACTTGGGACATCAATGTCACTCAATACCATTACGATAACAATACAACAAATAGTACACAATAGTCAAGGGTGGAATAGTGTACAAGTTGGAGAGATGACTCATCTTTGGCTCAAAAGGTAAGAGATTACTTTTCCTTTACATGTGGATTTATTCCATCTAAATGCATGTCTACATAATTCAAACAGAGTTGGTGTCTTTGCTCCTGATTGTTCTTCGGCCACTTTGTATTCCTCTTCAGCTTCTTCATATCTTCTTCTAGGGTTATCATCCAAAAAGGTTGGAGAGATCCCTAAACAATACAAATCAAGGAGAGCTTGGTCTTTCCAAGAGAAAAAAAAAATACTGTCACCTTTTGAAAAATAAGACAAAGCACATGTACTTTGCCTCAAATGTTCAGAGTTACTCAGCACATGTAGTGCAAGCGAGTCCATCTGTACTTTACAAGCTTCAAAAGTCTCTCCCTGCGGCCAGCACTGGGCATGGAAAACTGTCTTTTTGAGTCAGTGGTTTCATCCCCACGGACTGTCTTCATTGTAGTCCCTGAAAAAACACGTCTGCCAACAGCAGTCCTTTCATGTACTCTCAGTGCAACAATAGCAGTAATGAAAATGGGACTAGCAATGAGAGGATTGAGAGGGATGTAGCTGCCACTGCAGAGTTTGTCCGTACACTCTTCTGGACGTCTGGCAGGATTACCACTGGGTCATCTGCTTGAAGGTGGGAGATAAAGAAGACAAATTAGTACCGCATATTTACACCCCAACATAATCCTGAGTGTAGCCGAATTGTTTTAAGGTCAGGGATAATTAGAGAGAACACAGGGTTGGCCAACATACCTGCAGGCAGTCTGTTGGATGGATTGTGAGCCCCACCCCCAGCTCCAACCGTAGCCCCACCTGTGCCTCCTTTAGCCACTCTGGCCTCTTGAGAGCCTGAAAGAAAAGAAAAATGCCATCAATTACGCTGCTTGGATCTTGCAATAGCCTAACACGTATATCAGATGTGTTTGCACTGCTCTATTTACAACAAGGAGGGCAGTTAAACTCACCATCAGCAGCTACGACGTCCACCCTGAGCCTGAGGCACTCCTGTCCATGATGATGCAAAGGTTTGGCTGCAGGGAAGAGAGAAGAAACAACGCAAGCGTTAATATCTTAACTAATGCACTTATCCTCCACTGGCCCCTTAATTCACCTTCATGCATGCACGCTCACACACACACACACACACACACACACACACACACAGTTGGCAACAGACAGACACAGGGACAAAGCTTTAGGACGCCATCTGTGACCAAGAGAAGTGTGTCTTGTCCTGCCGTTTATCTAATTACAGCCATGGTCAGGGTGACAACACTGCTTGCTCTTTGTGGTTACATTCTAGCAGGGATAGCATTGCAGAAAATTGGAAAACTGAGCCAACACCCCAGTTTATGTCCATGTTATGCTTCAAAGAGCTGGCCACCAGGACAATAGAAAAATATAGCAAAACTTTGACTCTAGCCTTACCTTCCTTATGAAGGTAGAGATTTTTAGCAATGCAGCAGGGCTTTATGGACGGCAATGATCACACGTCTGTCTCAGTATAACTGTAATGACTACACTGTGATATCTCTATAATAACTTCTAGACAGACTGCCATGACATTTTAAATAGACAGTCCTGGTGATCATGAAACTAAAGACTTTAGTGCTTCACTGACTGTTAGCACAACCACGAGGCTGAGATTTGTGCTTTTGAGTCAAATATCTCAACAACTATAGGATGGATTGCTATTAAAGTTGGCGCAGACATTTGTGTCCCCCTCAAGATAGATTGTTAGAATTCTGGTGATTGCTTAACTTTTCATCTAGTCATCATCAGGTCAAAATTTAAATTTGTGCAAGACTGTGGTGTAAACATGTAAACATGCTAAACTAAGATGTTGAGCATGGAAAAGCATGTTAACATTAACATTAATGTCATTGCAAGCATACTGACAGTAGCATTTCCCTCAAAGCACTGCTGTTGCCAAAGTACAGCCCCACAGTGGCTGTACACTCTCAGTGAAAAAATAAAACTGTCAAACATGGTGACAAATCTGAGACAAAGATATAGTGACACTTACAGATATAATAGTAGCTTTCTCCTTGACGGAACTCCTTTCCCAGAGTGAACGGAGTAAAACGCTGGAACTTTTCGGAGAACTTCTCAGGGGCGTGGGGAGCAAACGGATGGCCACACTCCCAGCGCATCTGGTCATACGACTGGGGCTTGCAGGATTCGTAGTCCTCGCGCTCCACCATGTAGAGCACGTATCGCTCAGCATCCAGCAGCGGCACCTCACCCTGAGGGTAATGGGGGCAGACGATGTCCAGATAGTCATTGAGCTTCACCTCCACGGCGTAGTCGTCCCATAGAAACCTGCGGGGAGGAGGCAGACGAGGAAGGTTATGCAAGTGGCAAGAGACTGATAACCGTGGTTATAGCATTGGAGTGGTAATAAATATAAGCCTCAAAACCTGTGATTATATATCGATCGGCTGCACGCCAGTGTACAACAGGGAAATCAGAGGAAAGACTGAGAGGCCTGGGAATGAAGAAGAGAGAGCGCGAGAAAGAGAAAGTTTTAGTGAGTGAGGATGTGTGTGTGTTGGAGTGGAATGAAGAGGGAAAACGCAATAAGGGGGAAGAATGATTTGTAGAGAACATGCGCATAAATATGGATGAATGTGAGGCGGGTGTAGCTGCTGCTGCACGCTGCTGTGTTCCGAGTTAGCACTGAGTGCACATTGATCCCACGTCCCACAGGAGTTGAATGATGTTTACAGAGAAACATTAGCAGTCAGTTAGCCCGTCAAGACAGGAGATGAGTATCGACATCTGCAGCGTTACACACACACACACACACACACACACACACACACACACACACTGACAGATAAATAGGCAGAATGCATGATGACAAATTCGCCTAAACAGAAGCAGAAACACACCTAAGCTCAAGATAAGGACAAGGATAAAAATAAAGGTCATATATGTTTTAACCCATTCATTAGGGACAGAGAGACAGGCAGACACATACAACATGAGTTTGGTGACGGTCTGTAACCGTCTCCCACCACACTCCCTCTCATTACAAATACAGAGAGACAGTCAGACTGTCTGCCTCCCCTCCATTCCTCCTTCCATCCCTCCCTCCCTTTACTCCTCCACCCTCTTTACGATGGTATTTAAGTAAACTAAGCTTCCTTCCACTCCTCTTGGACATGGGTCAAAGAGCACTTACAGAAAACATTTTAGCTGGCTTCAAATGTCCCCACAAACACAATTAAATCATTACAGAGACTAGTTAAATAACATTTTAGCATATAATGTTCCCTTATTTCAACTGTCCATGATTCCTTCCCCCTCCCAGCTTTACTTTCAGAGATATAATGAGTTTTATCTTCAGGGAATTATCACTAAAAGGCATTTCTGCTTTGTCCCCTTCCCCCTGACTGAGTGACTCCTCCAGGGGCAGCTCACAGCTAATGCTCTCTTCTCAGCCAAAGCCATCTATCACCGGCCTGGAGCGGTAGCTGCCCGCTAGCAACACACATAAACTCAAAACACACTTCCCAGTAATTCCCATCTATCAACAACCTAAAGCAGTAGCTACCTACTGTTGGCACCCACAAACCCCCCCCCCCCCCCCCCCCCCCCCCCCCCACACACACACACACACACACACAGACCTCCTCCCCCAGTACTGAGCTCCCAAGCGATGCCTATCAGTTTACTGTCTCCTACTGTTCTGGATCACCATGGGGTTCCCTGAGAATGGATGAAATTTGACATTCTCAAATATTTTCACAACACACAAAGGGAATGTGTGTTTAATATAGAGTTTTGTTGCTTTTGCAATGAATACATGGATGGTTCATCAGGCTTTCAACAGCCCAAAAAGAGGCAGCCAGCCAGTGTGAGTTAAGTTACTAATCAGATCTGGAGATCTTAAAGAGCTGTGAGTTCTCAAAAGCCTACAGGGTGCTAACTGGACACCTTTAGCAGGGGGAAAAACTCATCACTGAAGGAATTTCACTCGTCAAGTAGATCTTTCTTTGGAAACTGTTATTTTCTCATAAACCCCCCCCCCCCAAATGTAACAACTAGCATTTGGACAGTTTGTGTTAGTGTGACAAGGTCCATATGTGTGACTAACGATCAAAGTGAACAGGCACAGGCCCCTGTCGCTCGTTAGCTGGTGTTGTTGTTTGTTGCCAGGGGTCTCCCTGGTACCCCCTGGTAAAAGGACAGACGCAGTGGCTCCAAACACCGGGCCCTGACTCCTGCTCCCCCTCTGGCTCCCTCCCCCCCATCCCTTTACCCCTCTCCGCCTGACTGCATTCCCTCAATACTGATGACCAGATTAGCTGGCAACACCATTACAACAGCAACACAAGCCTGTTATAGAAAACAAATGCCTTTTTAGTATACTGGTGAAACTTCCATCTAACTGTGCTGATAATAGTGTGCTCCAGCTAACTTTCAGGGGGGTGGGCAATAATTATCATTTTGCCATGGTCCAGACAGCTTAGTGCTTATCTGCAGTTTGCCTGCCACGCTCTGTTTACCAGATTGGCGCTAAAGTGTTTTTTCCCCCTGCCACTTTCAATTCCAGTCGAATCGATAACACTATTGAACAAACACCGTTGTCTGCTTTTGCCTGACAGAGTTATCATCCCCCCAGCAAACACCGAAAACACACACAAACAAACTCCCTACACCCAATCCCTCCCTCACTTCCAGCCCCGATCACAAACCGGTCGTGGTATGTTCCCAATGTGTTCAGCAAAAGGGGGTCGAAGGGGGGCGCAATTAAAACACAAAAAGAGGTATTAAAGTTGCCCCAGAGGGGGGTAATTATGCCCTCCCGCTCCCCACTTCCCAGCCCCTTTAGGCTGAGAGTTTAGGGGGAGACATGGGGCATGAATAGGCGTGGGCAGGGGGGGTCAAAGGGCTTGAGTTGGAAATGGCTTTTGATGTTTCTCTCAGTAAGAGTATCTATGCGAGTGCTACAGTTGCTTTATCAATGCCACTGCTTCATACAGTGACTCTATTCAAAATGTGACCGTGCTGATGGAATACCTCACTTAGCAGAGAGAACAGTGGCTGAATACGCACCGGGGGAGGCTGGCTAGCCTCTTTTATTAATGGCAAATAGTTTTAATTATCCTGCTGCCTTTTGTTCCCCTCTAACGCCTCGGCATTAAACGTTCCACATCATCAGCTTAATTAACTGATTGGAGTAACACACTTCAAAGAGAGCCCAGGCCTCTGTGTGAATAGGTTTAGCTAACAAAGTCAAATCATGCCACCTTCACTTCAGCAGACCAAATCCTCTTTCTTTCTGTCTGTGTCTGTGTGTCCCTGTTCCTTTGCTCCTCCAGAGTGTTTCCCCTCTGTCTGTCAATAAACCGTCTTGATTTATTCCCATTGTTTATCCCGGTATTTTCTCTTTTAAATGACAGCCACGCTTGGAGCTTTAGCAGGAGTAACGGCGCAGAGGAGTTGTTGTATTTGCTACTTGAGGATGATTTGTGGAGCTGTGGCAGATATGCAGCGAGGATTGTGTGCATGTGTGCCTGTCTCAGTCGGAGACATTTAAATGTGTGATTGTTTGTGTTTGTGTTAGTGTGTGTGTGTGTGTGTGTGTTGCGTCTGTAGAGCTCTGAGGAATCTGGGAGTGTGTTTCAGTTGTGATAAGGCAGATAATAAATACAGATAATGAGCACCAATGATTGCAGTGAGGGAATGTCAAGCGGTCAGATGTGTGTAAACGAGCGCACAACCTGGTGAAAAATAGACTACAGACTGTTCCCGGCCACTCTTCCTCCCTCTCCTAAGATGGAATTCCTGATTTATTGGAGCCTCTTCAGGAGCAGGAGTCTAATCTCTCTTCTTTAATCTCTCTGGCCAGCATTTTGCTTTCTTCTCCACCTCTACCCCTCCTTTCATCCATCCATCACCCTCTCATCTCTGCACTCTATCGCCCTGTGGAATGCTGGACCTGTGAGGCAAAGGGGCCACAATGTGGATCAAAGGTCAGACAATCGCCAAGTCAGCTCCGGCGAATTTTATACACAAACAGCCAGCAAGAGGGGGCCTTGTGCATTTTAAATTCTACACTGGTGCTGTGACAGGAATCACTGTCTTTGAAGATTGATTCAGCTCTACTTTCATGCTCTGTAAAGACCATTGTAGGACAAACTGCACATTTATGACCACTACATCTAAAAACAGGAGCTCTGCCCAACCTCTGCTGCCTTTCAAAAGCCTGAACATGCACCCTAACTACATAAACATTATTATTTTCCTCTAGAGAGTTACACACGCCATTAATGTGACCAAAAAGGTGACTGACCTACGTCACAGTTGAGTGAGCCGGAATGTGAGGACCACCTAATCGGCTCGTCCAAGCCTGGATTATTGGGTGGAGCAGAGGCAGAGCTCGGGTCTATTCATCAGCACCAGACCCTGCTTAATACAGGGGCTTAGAGTGGACAGCGAGGCCCCAGAGCAGGGGCTGAGGCCTGGGGACAGAGTAAGGGGTGAGACAGGCAGGGTGGAGCTTTTTTTTCCCCCATCCCTATTGTTCTCACAGAGAAGGGGTATTACCCCTTTACACTGGCGTTTTAGAGTTCAAAAAGAGACACACCAACTATGAGTGTGTGTGTGTATAAGTGTGTCCACTGCTGCAGAGGGGAAAGTGAGAGGTGTTAACAGAATAGTACAAGACAGGGGAGCAATAAATTCTAGGATATATCTGTGAAAGCTACATGACTCCACGAGGGCGGTGACACATCAGAGAGAGGTGAAACCTTTCTGGGGTACATCATGAGCTTAGTTAAGATGGACTGTTTAACGTTTTTGCTCAAACACTTTTTGTTTCATCTGTCTATCTATTCATCCATCACTGTCGGCCACCCCCTCCCACTCTCTGTCCGTCTTTCATCGCTCAATAAGCAAACCAGATCCTCATGTCAACCCTGGCCCTCCCCCACCCGAGACTTGCTGAACCAATCACAACCTGTCCCGGTGGTATTCCAAATATGCAACTTTTTGACCCATCGTTTGCAGAGCCACGCACAATGCGGCGTGGGTATGCTTGGGTTGTCATAGAAACAAATATGGCTCAAGTCTTTTGGCTTCCCCCTTTTAACATAATATTCCAGCCTTCATTCCTTGCACCGGGTGACTTTTTGTCATCCATCTCAATCAGCTTTCTCCTCTCTGTCATTCAACCTTTGTCTCTCCGGATCATTGGTCATTCTGCCAGCGTTCCTGGCTGAAATAGCCGAGCTCCTTTTGCCACCAGCAAAGCGACAAAGCTTTAAATCCAGCAGAGAAATAATTGGCTGATTCCACTGCACTAAGGAGGCTTAGATGAATACATATGCTCTTTCCAACTGTCTCACAAGGTCCCATGAGCCGTTTGTATCTTATAAGGGCCAGAATAGAAAGGTCACCACTGACATCACATTTCGCACAGGGCAAATATCTGTACAAGAAAATTGATTTCGCTAGATTGATTTCCACAAGGCAAAAACTTTCATGCAGTGTTTTTTTTCCTGCAGACACAGCGTGAGCTTGTAGCTTAATGAATTCCATGGGGATTTTGCAATATGCGAGTATAAGCCAGAGATATTAAATAGATATTTTTAAAAGCAGTAGTAGTAGTTGTGCAGTAGAAGAAGTTCTTGCTTACAGACACCAGGTAGTAATAATAGCAATAATATAACTGGCCTGTAGGGGGTGGCAGTATTTGCTGTGGGAACGTGTACACACTAAGCCCAGACATTCAACAAACAGGACAAAAAAAAAGCAAAGAGAAAAACTAAAGTTACACAATGCCTCTATTTACACAACAAAACAAACACAATGGTTCATTTTCAGAGATACTATCTGACTCTCGCTGGCTAATTCTTCCTCATCCAAACACACACGCACAGTTGCCACACTGAATGTCACAAAGAGTTGACAAACAAGTCTGGAGGACACACGCACACACTTTGTATCTCTGCCTCACACCATGGGAAAGAAAGCACAGGCTCCACTTTGTAGCATAATCATAAATCTGTGTACTAATGGAGATTTTCTTCCTCTGTGATTTTTGTGTGGGATTGAACAGTTGTAAAGCAGTGGGAAGGAGCAGGGGAAGTCTGGTGCGAAGATAAGGAAGAGGCACAAGGATGGGCAGGGGGGGGGCACTGGTGGGGGTGACGGGGTCGACACTGATCAGAGGAGAATCCTAAATAGAGACAGAGAGAGATTTGACAGCAGGGCAGGCGGGAAGGCGGATCCCAAATCATCCTCAAGGATGAGCAGTTGAGAACATCCCTCATAATAAAAAACAATTAATCACTATTAATCGCTGCTAATCTACTTATTCTCACAGTTTAAATGTAGTCGTTCCTCATACGAGCCTGGGAACTTCAATCAACTCCTGAGTCCAGATTTTTACAGTCTTGCGTGTGTTGGTGTGTGAGAACTGTATTGTTTATTGTGCAGACAGGATACGCTGTTTTCCCGGGAAAAGACGTAGCCAGGAAGTGCAGCACTTCACAGGGAAACACGCAGCAGACAGCGAACAGACTTTGGTTACGCCGACAGTACGCCTGCGGGAAGTTAAAACCTTTGGCCTGATTCTGTATCTAGTGCAGTCAATAAAACAAGCCCTCCTTCCTCCAACACCGCAACAACAAGTGGGAATATTGAACGGAAAGAAAATCAGTCTTTGGAGAGGTAAAGTCTCCTTACAGACAGTTATAAACTGTAAAGACAGGCATCAACGCACAATGATCATTGAACCTATAAGAGGCGATTACACCCGCTCGACAATCTCTGAGTGTATTTTCCCCAGATTGAATTCACCAGACAGATTACAAGGCCAGATTAAGGGTGGTGGGAGGGGACAGACGATGCGAGATAAAGATGGTGATGGACTTTATTGGAATTTACTGAAGAGAGAGCCAGTCGGGGGGGCGGGGGGGTTTAGAGCGAAGGCTGGATTAGAAAGTGAAGTGGGAAACCTGGATGTTTTTCTAGGAAAGTAGCTTCAGTTAAGATTACTTGGAAAATCACAGAAATTCTTTATCTATTATGACCATCTAATCACACCCGCATATGTGACTACCAAATCTTAGGTTTCATCTCTCAAACACGTAGGCACGTACACGCATGAAAGACAAACAGACCCGCTCCTACACGTATACCTTTGTTTTTCTTTTTCTTAATTCCTGTTCATTAATTTGAGTTCTCAGACTGTCTCTACCACTTCTCTACTGCTTCAGCAAGACAAGGCAGACAAGGGTGAAGCATGCATGGAGAGACAAGAGAAAAGACCAGGAAGAGGTGGGGGAAAAGAAGAGAACAGGTTTGCTGTGAAGACTAGAGTGGCTTTTCATAGGAAGGTAGAAGAAGGAAGCTCTAAGGGAGAGAGCCGAGGGGGAAAAAAGCATGAAGGAAAGGGCAAAGTGCCTTGTGACGGATTGCCATGGGTGCCAAGAACGATAAAAAAATTCCACACCTCTTAGCATGCTTCCCTCCTTCCCCCTTCTCGGAGAGCCAGAGTTGGAGTTGAGGAAATAATAGACTGAAAAGGGGCAGCTTGTAAAGTTGAGATAAAAGCTGGTGAAGGAGCGAAGGGGACCGAAAAGACAGGAGGGGGACGAATGAGAGTTTCCCAGAGGCACAGCCACGGACGTGTGAAGAGGGGCTGGCCTGAGTGGCAGCCAGTATTCAGGGACCACCGCCGTGACAGAATGACTGACAGACTGATAGAGGCTGTGCCACTTCATCACATAGTGAACTCTGACCCCCAATCAGTCACACCAGTTACTATTCTCTTTCTGTAGCTCACCGTAAAGACCATTCCCCAATTTGTATGGGAGGCATCACAAAAACACCCATATTGACCGGATAAATACCAAAAAAATCCTTCATGTGGGTGAAACATACCATAAATAACTCCCTCATTTGAGTTAAATTAAACCACTGTGTCAGCAATGGTAAACTAAAACAATCTTATTTTGCAGTTTTCCCATAATCAAAAGAGCTCATTAGAAAGGCATTGCAAAAACAAAGACTTCGGAGTTAGAACAGATTAGCCCAAAAGTGTGTATGTTATCATAACGGAGACGGTGATGATGATGATGTTAAAATAAACACTGCATCAAGCAGATGTGTGCGAGGGGGCCATGAAACAGTTAACAGACTCACAGAACTGGAGACCACAGAACCAAGTTGAAAAGGGAACCTGGCCAAGAAGAGGGGGAGGGAGGTGCTGGAGAGAGGGAGAGACAGGTACAAAGCAGAGGAGGAGGAGGTGTGGGAGGTGGAGGTGGTGGTCTCTGTCAGCAGGGAAAAGGGGGAACAGGAGGAAGAGGCAGTGAATGAGCGGATTGTTGCCTCACATTGGAGTTGTAGAGTCCAGAGGGCTCCTGGGACGATGTTAACATCAATCACAACTGTGTGGCACATGTGTGTGTGTGTGTGAGTGTGTGGACGACTGGGTTAATGTGTATGAGAGGGTGTGAGTCACTCGAATCTGGTTGCACGTGTGAGCGCTCGCACATATACACGGGCCTCAGCGCAGACACTCCCTTCACAGAAGACACGTACACACACTGGCATGACGGGATCCAAACTGACTGGGCACACTGGTGAGCCGCTTTCTGGGAATCAACCAGTGCTGGTGATTAAGCTGTTGCTAATCAGACACAAAGGTTACAAATACACCAAGACAAAAAGGGTCAGAAAGTGCTGAAACACAGGCTCGCTTGAACAGATTTCGCTCACGCTGAAACAAAGTAGTCGTTAAAGTACAGGCAGATACAGCTTTGGAAGTCAGGAGGCCCCAAGGCGTGTTCACACGCATGCACAAGTCAGTGGGGAGCAACTGTGCATGTATATGTATGAGTGTGTGTTGCTAAATCCCTCAACAAACACTGAGTAAAAAGGAAATGAGCGTGTTCCAAAGTGATCAATCTGAGATCAATTTGATTAATGGCAGCTTGCTGACCAACGGGATGGAACAATGAACTGAGGCCTAAAGAGGGTAAAACACATTTCACGAAAGAAAAGAAAAGATGGACGCTGACACGTTGTATTGGGTAAGAGGTCAAAGGGGAGAGCTGACTGCTGGGAATGATGAAAAGTAGCAAATGAAGAAATCTCAGAAACTCTGTGCTCTTTCTGCAAATACAGGATTATGAGTAGCCAAAGGGAGAGATTTAGCACAGTCATCCGGAAAAAATAGCAACTGCAACAGGATGGATTACCAGTATATATACACAGGAATGATCACTGTCGTTCACAGTAAGGACACAACAAAACGCCTTTCCATCTGGGATTGGGCTTCATTCTGATCCTCGGTGAAAGGCTTTGTCGCTATAATTACGGCCTTTCTGAGAAGTCAGTGCTGTAGTTTCAACCACTAGGGAGATCAGGAGGGAAACTAGGTTGAATGTAAGTTTGTGTGTGTGTGTGTGTGGGAGGGAGGGGGGACATTTGAATATCTGGACGAGACCAGAGAGTTCAAGCCCAACGCTGATTGATTCAGATGGCGTCACTTGGTGTGATTGAGTGTCCTGATTTGTGATTGCCTGCTGGGAGTTTGTGTTTGTGCTTGCCCGTCCGAGAGGGTGTGTTCATATGTGGGTGCGTGTAGAAGTTCGTTTGTGGTGTGCGAACTTAACCCTCCTGGAACCCCGAGCCATTTCACCCCAGCCATCATCAACCATAATTCTAATTGACCCCCACTTATTCCGAGTGGCCCCTAACCCCGACAATTTGAGCTCCAATTTCTCCTCCCTGAGCAATCCATCTCTCTCCTACAGCGTGACCTACTGGGCAGGCCTCAAGTTACCTCCTCTGTCTCTGTCATGCACCATTATTACTCGTCTTACCACCTGAAATATGAACACCCCTATGTCTCCCTGACAGCCACCTAAACCCCATGTGATAACTCTTGATTTAAAAGATACCGCAACCTCCCACTCTACACAAAGGTTAGGACTCTCTGTCAGATGGGGAGGATATTGCAACAGATTTTTCAACTTGCTGTGTAGTGAGTCAGGCCTGTAAAACCAACACAAAAAAAAGTACAGGACTTCAGCTCATGAATGAAGAGAGGAGAGGACAAAGTTATTGACTTTTCACACTGTTATCAAAGTAGTACTACACTGCACAATTATTGATGCACTCCTGTAAATGAGTAAACTCAGACAGATATTAAAAAAAAAAAAAAAAGACATATGTGAGTCCAAATAGTGAGATTTGTATTCATAGATCACAGCGGACCATGTCCTGAAATGAAAAACAGAGCTCAACAGAAAAATGTAAACTTATCTTTGGATTTCTGTCCATGAAACAGACAGAAAAAGGAGCCACCTTCCCTCGGAGCTATTAAACAAGCTCACTGTCAGTTCTCAAAAGGTAAATAGATGACATAATCTGATGTAACTAATCCCGCAGGTGTGCACGGATTGCGAAACGGATTAAATCTGAACAGGTTAGACAAAGTATCACAGGTAAACAGAACCACAATAACAGCTTCCAACCTAAAAAGCGTAGGGAGGGGA
Source organism: Pempheris klunzingeri (assembly GCF_042242105.1). Taxonomy (NCBI): domain Eukaryota; kingdom Metazoa; phylum Chordata; class Actinopteri; order Acropomatiformes; family Pempheridae; genus Pempheris; species Pempheris klunzingeri. The sequence continues at coordinate 8,782,011 of NC_092027.1, forward strand.
AGGAAGGAGAGAGAGGAGAGAGAGAGAGAGAGAGAGAGAGAGAGAGAGAGAGAGAGACTCCCAACTGTCTTGCATTATCATGACAACAGAAGCCAGGCGCTCCCATCACAAATTCATCACAGCCACATCGCTGAATATGCATGAGTTGCAACTACTCGTACGCATCTGAATATGGATCAAGAATGGCCATAAAAGTTCATTTATATTTAAGAAGCCAAACAGTCGTGTTTTTTGTTGACATTTCTGATCATTTAAGAAGTGAGCGCACGGGTGGGCTCACGAACGCCGCACACATACAAATGAAAACACAAATTAAAAGAGGTGTTTACTTTGGGTTCGTGCTGTTCCAGTAGACGCTGTGCCGCTCCGCTGAGGCAAACCAGGCGCAGACGCTCACAACGAAGCCCACAATCCAAACCAAATCCATGGTGGAGAGGAGTGGAGGCGTGCAGGGGGGGTGGGGGAAACACAACTCAGGTAGGTTGTGCAAAAAGAAAAAAAAAAAAGAAAGAAAAATTAAAAGTTTACCGAGAAGATTTCGTCCGCGCACCTGGAGACTGCGCGCGTAAAAACACTTGACGCATACAGTGGATGTAGAAGGAAAGAAGCAGGCAGGTTCGCTCAGGAATAAAAACCGTAGAGAGGTCGGGTTAACACGACAAATCCGTAGTGAATGAAATTCGGAGCTGCGTGGAGGCTGGTTTTGTGAAACGCCCACAGCCGCGAGCTCCGCCTTCCGTCCCAGGGGTGGCCAATCAGAGAGCTGTCCGAGAGACGCGAGACCCGCAGGTTTCTCTGTAAAGACTGTATATTTACGTGCTGTACACATAATTACAACTCCAGTATGTACACTATGCCTGGAGAGACCAACTACACAACATTTAAAAAGATTTCCCTGGAATTTCCATGTCTCTAAATCATATTAACTTTTTGAATGTGTGTTTACAGTAACCTTATCATGCGTCATTGTGTTTTTCTTCAGATTTTTATTGTGTGCTTGCAGTTCTAAGTACCCTATACTTTCAAAACATATGAATTTCAAACATCTGTAGAAAGGTAAGCAGATCATGCTCTGAGATATGGACCATAAAATACGGATTCAAAGGATTTTTATTGTCAATTTTCCTGTATGTTCGAGGACAAACAGACGAATCGAAATACCGTTTCTCTCTCACCTCAACAAATATATAAATAAAACATAAAACAAAGAAAGAAGATAGAAAAAATATGAAGAATAACTACTAAATAAGAAGTCATCAATATTATCATAACATAATAATCAAGTATTACAAAAGAGAAATCATTCATCATTTATTCCTTGAGTATATCTTTAATGTTTCTCCACTGGACTCCTACTGGAGAGATAAAAACATGAACACCTAACAATAAAGCGCAATCTAATGCAAAAGCACCACAAAACACAATTAATTAAACAGCTTCTTGACACATTGTACGTGAGACCTGAACTTTACAAGCCTCAACACATCAGTTTAGTGAATTTGCAAGACCACTGCATTACACTGTACAGTTGTTCCACTGAATTTGTCCAATGTCAAATGTGTTCTCCTGAGCTCTTATCTATCATTGAAGTGCACCACCCTCACTTGAGGACTGTTTGGGCAACATTTGGTGTGTTTGCAGAGTGATTTCTAGAACTGAAGTTGTTTTACATCTTACAGGTTTTCTATGACTCTTTTGTGTGAGGACAGACATCACATTTATTCTCAAGGTGCCCATTTGTTGCATTAAAATCCACCCTGACTTTGAATATTTTGGGTTTACATCATTTGAAATGACATATGAAGCACAAAGAAAAGCTAGATAGTCAAATAGAAAGACTGTACTTGGAAACTGGAAACATATAAACTCCTTGCTGTCAGATACATTGCAAATCCTGATTCTCATTTTCTGTTCCATTGACATGGATAATCTGGACCGCGAGCTGCTTGTTCAGCCTAGTGAGCCATATTGCCAGAGGGGGTTTTCAAGCCTGCTTCTGCTTGACATGGCACTTTATTTGCTATGGCTGCTTGGCAGCATAACAGCTTCCAAAGGTTTCACAGCAAACAACAAAAACGAAAAGTAAGTGAAAAATGAGGGGCAACTGTTTCGGATAATACATTCAAATGCACAGAATTTGGAGGGTGGACTCGATCTCAGGACATGGACAAACATCAGGGATGCGATCAGATAATCTCTGCAGGCCAGGGATTTGATCCATATTCACTCCTGATGTAACCATAATGACAATAACACTTAAAATGAAAGAAAAAGGAATAAAAAATGAGAAAAGATGGAATGAAATGAATCAGGCATTCTTACATTCTTACAGTACACAGGACACTACACAGCCTTTAAGATTTTATGTTTTTCTCAAATCCACCTTATCTAGAGGTGGGCGGGGTGGCCACGTGAGAAAGTACATGTAATCTTTAGAGGGCTGTGTCTGTCACAGTAGGCCTGTCAGGTTGTTGTGTCAGGTGGACTGTTGATTGCAAACCAACATTTTATCTGACAGTTTAATAGTCACAGTGTGGTTACATCCCACTCCTCTGGTGCTCCAAGCAGATTAAACCAACTATTGGTATCTATTTGCATCTCCTGATAACCCAGGTGCTGTATTGTCATTATCTTTGAATAATTGCCTCCATGAGACACCTACACTATTTCGTCAAGCGGTTTACATAAAGCATTTCTTTTTATTATTTTCTTTATACAGAAGAAAGTCCAGACTTAAGAGGAGTCCTTGGTTTACTGGCGACAAAATAGTCTATGTTCAGTGGCCCTGAGTATTCACAGTTCATGCAAACTGCATTTAAAGATTCTGTCCAAACTGACAAACCATTTCAGATCTCACAGTAAAAATGCAGAAAGGCACATATACATGGTAATTGCGCGCTATTCAGTGTCAAGCAGGTCGTCCGAAATAATGTGTTTTGTATTCATGAAGAGCGCTCATCCCTTTGGATCAATTTTTTAGAGTCCAATTGTTTTCTCTGGCTCGGTGGGAAGATAAGAGGGTGAGAGCGACTGCCAGCGTAATTGTCATTTGCATTGCAATCGAAAATTGTTGTGGAAAAAGCTTTTACCACGCCGCAGACATTTATGTCAAAACTCCATCAGTAGCCAAATGAGTAGACCTTTAATTTCATACCATCCTGAAATACTGAATGAGTAAATCGAAAGATGAAGTAGGACAAAACTGCAGCTCAGCCCTGATATATGTAATTTTTTTTTTTTTTTTTACAGCAGATAGACAGACAGACACACAAACACGCACGCACAGATCTCAGCAGGCTTGCACGTCAACGCAGACACAAACACACACGCACATACACACATAAACATAACCCTATTCACCTCAAATCCTGACAGAATTTGCACTGTGCCTGTTCTGCGGCATGAAAATAAGATATAGGAAAATGATAGGGAAAACCGTTTCATCTAGGCATGGGAACTTGACTGTCCATAATTTGTTTTTTTCAACCATTTCAACCAGAGTAATTAGATGAGGTCATACAGTTGCACTTTCTGTGATCCTGAAAAGATAAACCAAAACACAGAGGATTTTTTTCACTCTAAAATCCACTACCTACATCTGAATGGGAACAACCTACATGCCATGTTTGGGGAAGTTCTTTTGCCCGGCTGCATGATTTTGACTTTGTTCAACGTGTCCTCAGACCATATCTAATCTGCTGTGTGAGCTCTTCCAGTGCAGCTTAATGACTTGAGCAGGTTTTAACAGATATGCACTGAGTTGCCCTCTTGTCTTCTGTTGAAGCTTGTTGCCACTTTCTTCCCTCCTTGCTCTCCAGTGTGGCCATTAACGGAGAAGTGTTTGGTCCCTTCGCCATGAATACAAATGAGAGGTTTAATGACAGACTGTCATGATGTTCCCATCCCCAAACAACTCCCCACCATCTATTTACATAAGTGAAAAGTGCTGGTGTGAACTGTGGAGCAGCCCAGCAGTGCTCGGTCCAGTGTGTGTCTCATTTCATTGGCCTTCTTGGTTTTGTGTCGTCCATTGTTAGTCAATGCTGCTGCTCTGCAGGAGTTGTTCCTGAACCTATGAGCTCTTTCTTTGCAAACAATGGAAGTGAAGTGTTTCCTGTAATTAGCATTGCACAGGTCTACCTCCTCTTATGAAATAGAGACTCTGTAATGATAGCATAACTGTTCTGCCCTCAATAGTTTGCCTGGGAAGAACATGTTTGTTCATGGTCTTGTTTTTGCCTGCTCTGGTGCAAATGGTGATTTTCCTTTAACTTTCCTGAGGCATTAGACTGCAAAGTTAATGATTAGGTGGAGCAATTTTAAAGCAAAACAAAGGTAATCAGCGGGTAACCTGAGCATTACAGCAAATAAATGAAGTGGCAAGTGCCAGAGCTTAATTAGCTGTGGTTAATTATCAGAGGTAAACAAAGAGGTGCTTGATTATGTGTAGCCATATCTGATGATCAGTGTTGGCTGAGAGATTGGACTCCAGGTAAGACTATTAAAATGACATCTCAGTGGCTGGCCTTGCCAGGCAGTCACTGTGCTTAGACAGTCAGGGAAGCACACACACTCAGACGCACCCACTCACTCAGACACACAAGTATGTGTGCCTGCATACCCACTATACAAGCCAAACTGAGAGACAAAGAGCAGCTGAGAAGGAGGCGGATGAGGAGGAGGATTGAGGAGAAATGCAAACACAATGTTAGATAACGAGAGTGTAAGACCAAGAATGAAAGCAAAAGTGAGGAGGCGTGCAAGATGAGAGTGAAGAGCTTAAAAAAGATGTACTTAAGAAGGACAATATGCAAAGTAAAAAGATGCAGGAGGAAGAGGGGTGTACCATAAGGCAATAGTACACATTTTCACTGATGAATGATGCAGGGAAACCTTTTGGCCAGTAATTAGCAAACGTGTTATCTTTATTGACTTGCAATGTGTCCCTCCCTTAGGTGAAGTGAAATTTCAGATGTGTGATGCATCATTTCCCTAAGACTGTCAAAATCTAGTAATTGGTGTCTGAGATTTTGCAGGTGACTCACAGACAGACAAATGAACAATGCAGTGTCCTCTCTTGGGAAGTGCAGAGTCATTTTGGAAAGGCTGGGTAATAGAAACGAACAGACTTCGCCTCACGCATCCCTTTGAGCTTCAAGCAGTGCAAAAACATCTACAATTCTACAAATAACAGAGAAATGTACAGGAAGTTTTATAACACGGAGGAGATATGAAGGAGGAAGATGTAAAACAAAGGTGAAAAGAGACTTAATGGGTTTTTTTAAAATATATTTGAGGCGAAAGTAAGTGCAGAGGAGAAGCGGAAGGAGGGACGGATGCCAAATGAATAAGAGGGGGCCGGCAAGAGAGTGAGAGAGATAGAAATAGACAGGAAACAAACAAGAAGAGATGCACACAAGAGTTTTAATCTACAAAACAAAAGCCAAAAAAATTTAGGTGGAAAAGAAATTTGGAGCTAAGTGGTGTGAGAAAGGGAAGGGGGGCAGCTTCGAAGTGGGCAGGTGGTAAAGAGTGAGAAAAACATACTGAATGGTGGAATGCAAAAGTACTTTTTGGAGAGATATTGACAGATGCAGAGAGAATAAGAAGGAGAGACTGACACTCAAATGTAAATAGGGAGAGGAGGGTAGACTGGATGAAAAAGCCGCACACTGGTGGATTCCTTAAAAGCCCCTTCAATATGTATGAGGGCAGTTCCATAGACTCCGGCAGCCACAAACAAGCGACAGAACAGAAAGAAGAGGACAGCAGCGACACAGGTTGTGTTGAAAAGAAAAGAGCTCTTCTCCTGTCAGCAGACTTTACAGTGTGTCCAGGGAGTCTGAGTCCAGAGAAAGGGGACCACCCAGAGGCTCTGTTTACCATCCCCTGCTTTTCCTTGACACAACAACACAACAGCCTGAGTGTATAGAAGGCTCAGCGTGAATAACCTGCCCAGTAAATTACAGCTGTGCGCCAAAGCACAATTACATCATTACAACACATACAAGACTGGAATGAAAGGGAAACCAAAATCATATCGCTTAGCAAACAATCCTGCACCGCATTACACTTCGACGATGGGATTTTGAACAGAATTCTCTAACAATCTCAGAGGGGCCAGCTGAGCACCTTTCTACAGAAGAAATAGGTAGAAGAGAAGCTGAATAGTAATGACAAGGTTTGCAGAGCCATATCTTTTTTTTTTGAAGAGGAAGAAGAAGCCGTAGGCCAGATGCACCTGATCCCAGCGAATTGCCAACATAACCAGATTTGAGAGAGAACAGCATGTACTCAAGCTGTCAATCCCAAGGATGCTGAAGCTGTCCATGTATGCTCATTACCCCTGAAATATGTTGAAATGAAAGTGACACGCTCTGCTTTCCCCCCCGAAGAGCAGCGATCTGTCCAAAGCACCCGGACCTTCCCAGAACCGATAGGCCCTGGGGAGCCTTGAGGGAGAGAAGTAACATAGGCAGTCGTCATGCCCAGAATAGTGCCATACTGACTGTCACGCTGACTTCAACTGCAAGTGACACCATTGCTAACAAGGGGTTATACGTTTCACGCACGTTCGCTTCACAGCTACGGTGGCACTGCCGCTGATTCCTGTGGACAGATGGGAAGTACTATTAATGTAACCTTCCAGCTCTTAAGTTACTTTTTGTGAGTCGTGTTGGTGATAGTGTGAAAGCAGAAGAAAAAAAAAACCACAAGAAAACATGCACTGTTAGAATGTTATACAATTGAAGATGGGTTGAGGCTTTGCATCTGAAACATAGCAGTAGATGGTGTGAAAAATATGCAGTGCAGAGGTCTAGATGTACACGCAGTGAGAGACAGTGTGGTAAATAGATGGCTCGGGGCTTTTCAGCTGAAACAAGATAGTGTGAAAAAAAAAGCTGCTGCTCCAAAGTCTGGAGGAGCGCAGAGATAGCGGTAAATCCAACTGACATGAATGGTACGCCTGTGTGCATGCTGAAGATGTGTTTACATAAGTCTGTTTATGAATGAGCAAAAAGTATGCCTCTGTGGTCTCGGGCTCTGTAGGGAAGAGCTGTCCCCGTCTCCGTGCATGTGTGCCATGGTAGAAATCTGCCTAATAACAATTACTCCACCCCTCCATTCAAACAGGCACATGCTACCACTCTGCCTTATTACTTGAGGAAACAAGTGAAAGACTTTTATAGCCTCTGACCTCGCTTCCTATTTTCCATATGAACAGCCATCCCTCTGCCACGGCACACTCCGCTAGTCAAACCTGTCTTTTTCTTGAGAAAATACAAAATAAGGAACAAGGAAATGAATTTTATTGCCCCATTCTCCCCCCTCTACTTATTGACAAAGGCACCACACTCACCCTTCTTCTGCTCTCCTATTACTTAAAGAGAAGGTAGGAAAATGAATTTTACAGCCTTTGGTCCTATCTACCTCCTCAGACACCCTCCCATCTGAAGTGGCTCTCCCCTCTTTCTCATTACTTAACACAAAGATTGGAAATGAATTTTACTGCCCGTGCTCTTTCTTCTCTCCTCAGCACCATCCTGTTGTACTCATCCGCATTGCTCGTATTGTCTCTCTCCTTTGCGGCCTTAAAGAAGGAGAAAATCAATTTTACAGCACCCTCTCCCCCATAAAGTGGCACACTTCAGATTTTTCTTGTGTCTTCCCTTTTCGAATTGTTAAAAAAAGAGGGGCCAAAATCAATTTTTGGCCTCTGCTTCCGTTTTACAGCCCCAGGCATTTTCCAAAGGAGCGGCACACTTCATCCCTCTGCTTCTGCAGCGTTGCCCTCGTTGAAAGCCTCACAATACATTAGCATACAGGTGGTGTCTTTTGTCTGCTTCTGAGGCACACTTCTGCTCTGTGTATTGCCCATGTGTCCACTTTGAACGCCTACCAGTGGATGTATTGTGAAAGGGTTGAGGGTATTAAAAGGTCACTTAAGATAACTGGCCCTTCTGTTGCCACACCTCCTCAGACACCTCCCATAGATAAGGTGAAGTCATTAGTCTGGAGCTCCCCTTTTCTTGCAGCTCCATTACTGTGTGAGCCCATTCAGCAGTACGGTTAGTGTGCAGGGTTACTGAGTTTATCTGCCTTTTTGTTTTCGCTAATACAATGTTAAATGTTTGAGCTTAAAATGTGAGCGCTCACGTTTGACCTTCCGCAGAATTCTTTTTCTACAAAGAAACATTATTATGATTATGGGTATTATTTGCATTTGCTACACTCATAGGGAGTGTTTTCTACCAGGCAGATCACAGAGAGCACTGGCTTCAAAACAGATCTTTTAATTCCTCTCCTCCCCCAAGACGTGCAGTGTTACCGCAACCTCTTTTACATGACTACACACATATCTGCTGCCCAGATGCTACCCAGCCCCCCGTCCTCCCTGCCTCCACCACACCTCCCTCCTCCAGCTGCTTTGCTCCACTTGTGGCTGCTGCTCCAGCACCCTATTCATTAACAGCTTCTTAATGCTCCCAGATGGGATGACTGTAATTTATGGTGGCCTCAGTGTGTTTATGTTTGTGTGTATGTGAGTGTGTGCGTATGAGTCGGTGTGTTTATCCATATCATATTATCCATCTATGCATAGCAAGCAGATTTGTTTATATGTCTAAGTGATTAGAGCCAATGGAGAAAAAAAAACAAAACGTTATCTTAATGAGACTGCACCTACGATTATTTGGATCCATTTTCCACACAACATTTGCACTCGCTCAGGAGTAAACTGTGAGCATATGCAAATATGTATGTGCTGATTTCCCTCTTCGTCCTTTGTTTGACTCGGGCACTAGCACGTATCGCTGGAGGGCAGAGTGAGGACAGCGATTAAGGCACATATTTCAGGTTTTTACTTGCTCATTCAACAGGGAGTTTGTCTCCAAAACTGACCTCAGCTGGAGCAATACAGTTTTTCCATTCCGTTTTTCCCTCTGCTATGTACCACTTTTTACTTGGTGCCGCTGAATTAAGATGTCATGAGCTTGTGTGGGAAGTCCCCACATCCACGCAAACATTAACATGTGTGTGCAGTGTGTGCACGAGCATGTGTGTGTGCGTTAATGTGTAATTGTTTCGATGCTCACAAGCGCGTGTTTCTGACTGATGTTCCATGCCCAGACCTCAGCTTACGGATACTGGCACGCTCACTCCCTCAGATTGCGGAGTATCGATTCCCAGCCTCCCTCCTGGAGGGTGAGGAAGGGTGGAGGTGGCGGTGATGGTGGTAGTGGGTGGGGGGGTCACAGAGGTTACAGCAGATTTGCTGGCTGCTTACTTTGCCAAGGAAAGCCTGTTTCCTAGAAATGGAGAGACAAACACACACTCATACAAACAAACACACGGGCAGTTGTCTTGCCTAAACACAGCGAGCACATACTGTAAAAGCCCACCCGCATTTGGTTACAGTGTAATATACACATACACACCCACAGATACACACAAGCATAAGCCTGTGCATTACACACACTCAGAATGATACACACAAATGACAAACTGCTGTGTAAAGAGGGAACTTTCCCCTCCTTGACTCTTTAACCATGTTGCATTTCCTGCACCTCTCTCTTCTGCCAGTCTGACAGAACTCCACACACGGTAAAAATAACCCCTTCGAGGGCCAGTCAGCACTTGTAGGGGCCCGCTCAGAAAACACAGGGTGCCCACATTGCCTGTTAGCAGCACCATTTCTATTTGCGGAGATGTGCGCGTTGGGTAACAGTCAGGCTCCAGTGGTGGGAACGGCGGCCTCAGAATGCAGCAAAGGATTGTAGCAAAGGATCTTTGGGGGGTTGCTGAGTCTAACTGTTGCACCTTTGAGCACTTATTCCTAATTACTCCGTTTGTGCTCGACATTGCTAATGGCTCGCAGACGTGACACACATGTGGAGACACAGTAAGGCGGCAGAGATGATGGAGTGGTACATCATGGGGACACACTACACACCAATATCCTGCCCTGCTCAAGCTGCTGAGCAAGAAAAACAGATGGAAATGAGCACCGGCACACTGCAGCAGTCGTGTAAATATACGTATACACACACAGATGTGCATACAGGTTCAGGGACATGAACACAAAGGCACAAAAGCTGGAAGGAAAACAAACACAGACGGTAGGATTTTTGGTAGCGTCCACACTCTCTTTAGCACGCATGGATAGGCTGTCACATCCAAACACACACTCAAACGCGCACACACACAGACTCATGCATACAGGCCAAGTATGTCCTCATCGCCAGCATGCGTAGATAAGTATATGTGTGTGTGAGTATGTCCTCTCCGAATTGACCACAATGCACAGCTGGCAAGGAGAGAGAGACCCGAGTGTGTCAGTGTGGTCAGGTCAGGGGCCCCGTCTCTCTCCACTTTCTCCACCATCCAAGTTCTCTCTGCCTTTTCTTCCTCTTGCACTCCCTTGTTTTTACCATTGCCTTCCTCTCTCTTGGTCACATTTTGGCATGTTCATCCGTCTGTCTGCCTGGTTTGTCCAGACGCTGGCCCTTCCTAGGTTTTCTCCCAGTGCAAATATACAAACACATGCAGATGGAAATTTAGGAGAGAGAAAAAGAGAGAAAGAAAGTAAGGGAAGATTTCCTAGAACTACAGAGACACATACTGGACATTTAAGACTAACCTAAACACAAAAATGCACATATTTTCACTCAGTCGGTATCGTTGCACAGCTGTAGCCAGCTTAGTTCACACGCTCACAAATATCACCAATCCACCCTCTAGACTGGACACCTAACTCTCGTGTGAGTGCTGACCACATTACAAATGCTCAAACTAAACATTCACTGTGTTATACCAAACACAAAAGACCACAAAACACTAAAAATCAACTTATCTAAATACAGTCAAAGGTCAGGAAGAAATGCCTTGGTCGTGGGTGTCACTAGGAGACGATGCCCTAACTGAATCTGCTGGAATATTTGTGGGAAGTCCATGTCTAGTCTTCTTGGAAAACATGTCAATATACCTTTAAATGAACAATCGCCCAAGGAACATTTTGTAGATATTTTAAGGGTGAGGCATCAGTGAATGCCTTTTTTCCTAGAACCCGTTGTTTTTTTTGCACAGAGAATCCCCCAGGCACGCCTTCATGGGATTTCTTCTCTAAACCCTTTGAAAACTATTGATATGACAGAGGATATACTAATCAGATTAAATGTGCCCAACACCGCCAGTGGCAGGGAGTCAACAACAGTGAATCAGATGGAAATGAGTGCTCCAAAAACCGGTTGAATTCATCTGTCAATTTTGGTTTTGTGAGTGTTGGGTGTGACTGTAGCCAACAGTTTGCAGCAGGACTGAACCAGGACATGAGCAACTCACAGGACCTTTGAGCGCAGTAATGCACTGGTATGTATTTTGTGGAAAGATGAGGGGAGTTCCGTTTCTTTGCCAAGAATAATCTCTTTTTTGTGTGTGTTTTGAAATTCATTCGCAGGCAAAAGTGATATTTGAAACTGGAAAGCCGGAATTTATTAATATAATTCCGAATGTTTTTTAAAAATGGGAGTTGATAATAAATCATGTTCCTCTATGTAATGTAGACAAAGTGTGCGCGCATACAGGCATGTGCATGAACATGTGTGAACATCTTGTGTGAATAATTATTGCTTTGTGTGCATGCGTGCACATTTGATGGGCGTGTTGATGGCTTGCAGCACCTTTGCTGGCAGAACAAACACACCTGAGCACATTGAGCTCGGTGATAACAATCTTTAATCAAGCCCTGTATTCACTGTGTTTTTAAAAAGAGCATATAAACGCCTGCTGAGGAGATCCCTGGATCAAATATAATTAGCCTGGACATTTGGCTCAAAGCTGCATAAAAGCCACTAAAAGATCCTGACTGTCAGCGAGCACTATTAGAATGATTTATTCACATCTAAGCATGGTTCAGGGCTTAGCCAAAAATGTCTGTGTTTCTGGACTGAAGAACGAAACGACCTTGAGAACTGAAATAATTGGTTGTGTATGGGGTACTTATTAGCTGGAGTACACAATGTCACTGCATTTACAGACAGCAAAACGATGTGGTCAAATCTACATAAAGAGAATGATGTCCCACATGGAAACAAAGTGTCCTCAGTAATAATTAGGGCCGATGTCACCCCTATTGAATGTACAATGTTGTCTAAATGACTAACAGAAAGTCAATATGATCTAGCTTACCCACTGCACCCCCTCACGGATTTTGGCATCATGGCAAAAGAGCAATCATTATAGAAATACAGACCCAAACGGATGAAAGAAAAAAACCACAGGTTATTTTTTCTTGCAAACATTTTGGCTGATGATGCCCCACGCATTGTGCAAAACAATGCCATCAAACCCATCTGCATGACTTGTCATGACAACCGAGGTTTTTTCCCCCAACGTTGTCAAATGTGCCCTCCAGCTTGTTTAATGTTGGTAAGATATTCAATCTCACATCAAATCAAACAAAACAAGTGAAGCCATATCTCGCTCGTCTTTGCGGTTTAGCCGTGGCGCTCTACCTTTAGGTTATTTGTTTAACCTAATGAAGGATGAAAATCACAGATGTGTTGAATGTCTTTCAAAATCTGGAAACACCATGAAGGACAGCCGCAGAGCCATGACAGCAAAGTTCAGGGAATTCATAATGACACATGGCTGGTGGTGGTACTGGTTTTCTCTGATGGGCTGACTCATCTCAACAGCTACTAGCTCTCTGGGCTGCTTTTTCAGAAACCATAGAGAAGAAGAACATTGCGGTAATAACACACACTCCGAGCCAATAAAATCACAAATGTGTTTAAGCAAGTCAATTCCAGCCCACAGGAAGGAAGGCTTTCCTCAGTGGTTAAAGTCACTGATTAATGAAGTGAGACATCTGAACAACAACCTGAACTGCAGGGAAAAGACTGCTAAACTGTTAACAGAACCAATCAGAGCTCAAGGCAGACACTTTCCAGTTAATCATTTCAAATATTCCCACAGCATTTGTGTTAAAGAAACAGTTTGACATTTAGGAACCCAAGAGTGAGTCAGATGAACAGATTGATACCATTGTTGTTAATTGTTGGCCAAAAAACTGTGAAAGCACCACACCTTTAATCTATTTTCAGGACCAGATGAAAGACATTTAGTGAAGTATGTCAGGTTAGTCCAGTGTGTTGATGTAAATTAATCAACAACTCTAAATACAGGGATACACATTAACTGATTTTTAGACACTTAATTCACATGATCTCTGCTAAAAATCCTCCTGTAAATAAAGAATAACCCAGCCAAGTCATACAAGACTATTTTTAGGAAACACTATTGGCTGCATGTGATTTTTGCTGATTTAGGAATTGAAGCTTATTCTAGCGATGAACCAAGGAGCTCCTGCTAAATGCCTGAAATCTAAAAATGTAAATGAACCTTAATCTCTTTCCAACCTCAAGCAAGTTTTTAGTTTTCAACAGTCAACGTGACACTTAGGATAAGTCATCAAGCAGGACCATAGGGTGATAATCCTGGAGTGGAAATTATTGTTTGTTAATGAGGGCAGTGTACACTTAATACCCACATTGGCTGGCCCGAGGGCTATCAGCAATAGGCCAACATGACCCAGATTCAATCAAGAGCTGACCTACTTCTTCCGCTTGACCTGCTGTAGCAGAATGTGGTGAGGAGGGCTGGCGGCATCGCCACAGTCGCCACGAGCTTCGTTCACCATTTTCATTTTCTGTCCAAACTAGTGATTAGATGTTAATGCACAATATGTCAGACAAGGTGAAAATAACTAAAAGGTTGTACTCCAGAAAAAGCACAGCAGCAATATCTCTGCCAGTAATGTGATGCCAACACATACACTGAAAATAGATAAGCAAGCTGTATATTCATCTTAATGAATGTGGGTCAACACATTTATGGCACAGATGTGGCGATATCAATCAGGGAATGATTGATGAGGTTTATAATAACCTTCAGTTACTATGACTATAGGTCGTTGAGGACTGATTTTGTTTTGGAAAAATGTTTTTGCTTATCCCTGTGTAGAGAACTAATCCTTCTAAATTTAGGTGTGTTGTCATTATGTGTCAGCTTAATAAAATAGATATTCAGTGACTATGTTCCAAGGAAATGTACTTTATATTTGAGACAACAGATCAAGGTTAAGAGTATCACTGAATAAATATCAGTTGAGAGAAACAGATTAGCTGAACGATGGCAGAGGACTGTTAATATGAAGTATTGAGATTATCAAACAGATAATCAATCTCTCGTTTTTTTTAAATGTTAGAACACTACTCATACTGCTTTTCAGTGACTAAAGCGTGTTTTTCCCCTCATTTGTATATTTGTTTATTCATCTATTTACTTATCATTTTCCTCTTCATTGTAATTGGGCAACAAGTATTGCTTTTCATTTATTTTGCTTTTTGTGTGTAACTATGTCCATATCCACCTCCTTGATGAGTCATCATGGGATAAAGAAAAGTCTAGAAATCTGAAGCTATTCACACTGCATATAAAAGTCATAAAAAAAAAGTGATGACTTTTGTCTTACTCCTTTATCAGTGAGAGCAAAGCTTACCACTGTTTTGCTGCATTGCGTTAAGTCAGTACACAGCTGCCTCATTAACCTCCAGCACACCACTGTTAAGCAATAACACCTTGCTCAAGGGCACTTTAGCAGTAGTTACTGAAATTAAAGCGAGCAGTTTTTACTGGTTTTTATTCTACCCCATTAAGATTTTCTCAGCGTGGCCAGAATTGAAACCAGCTATCTTCCAGTCAGAACCATGCTATTTTAACATCCCCTCCCTACATGATAATGAGGTAAAGCTGCATATAAAGCCGATATGGAAAGGCCTGACATATTAGAGCAGCTTTCTAAACTTTTTTCAGTGCTGTGTGATGAATGACATTCTGTTTATATTTCTCTGCAATCCATACTGTTAGTGTTTTAGTCAGCACGTCAGATCCTGACGAGTTTTTCACAACATCTGTGCCGAGTTATGCTGAATGCATGTATATTTAAAACTATAGGTTTGATAGACAGCTGCTGGAAACCATGCACGTCTGGGCTTCATCTGCATAATTGACGTGTAGCTCGAAAGTGTCTCGAGGAGGACATAACCTCCGCAGAGATGGATATCTAGAGCTCACTGTGTGCGGTGCTCTGCAGGCCTGTGTGGAAGTGTTAAATGCAAAGTCATAAATCAACCGTGACACTACTGCTGCTGATGAGATTATTGGTTTCAGCTGTTATAGGAAGGACCAGAAGTATTAGTTACTTCTAAAAGTGCCGTGATCGGTTACAGAGACGATTGTGTCAGTTAAGAACAACAATGACCACAGCAAGAAAAAAACAAAGAAAACAGGGGGGAAAAAATGAAAAATGGAAGAATAAATCAATTGTGTTGTTAGCTTTAGAGCAACCACCATTGGAAAGTCTAAGGCTGGAATTATGGTTCTCTGACAAAACGTGTAAACATCTCTGTTGGTCAATGAAGTGAAGGGTGTGATGCAAAGCAGAGGAGCCGACATGTACACCTCCTAAATCTCAACAAGACTTTTGGGCAAACCTGAGCATGAAGCACATTGTTTTGTTGATTCACCTAAACATTTAAGGAACAGTTTCACATTTTTATTTGCTTTTGTGGCAAGAGTTAGATGAGAAGATTGATCAAATTCTCATTTCAGTACAAAGCCTCAGCCACAGCCACAAAACTCAGTGATTAACAAGGTAGGCTATACCTGATTTGTTTGATTCAACAACAAAAAAAAAAAGGAGCGTAGTTATTTAGGGGTGCATCATTAGACTGTTTGGTACAATATTATACTACTGGACCATTTCGGGATCACCTGATCAATGTTTTATACCCATATCAAAACTGTTCAATCACTTGCTTTTTCAGGTCTCAAGTCGAGTAATTGTGCTAAATGGAAGGTGAATGGAAGGTACATTTATAGTCAAAATCTCATTCAAAGTCTCATGAGTGTTGCACAAAAGAGCTCAGAATTTGGGAGCTCAATTTGGGAGTTATACTCATTCACTTTTCTGCAGAGAGTGTACAATTAGAAGATTGATGTCACTCATATATGTGCACTAGAAATTTGACAGCCAGCAGTGGTTAGCTTAGCTTTGCATAAAGACAGTTACATTTCATTTTTTAAATCTGTACAAGTATGATAATGAGTAGTGACTTCATTGCGTCATGTTGCTGCGACTGGCCAAAAACAGTCACCAGTAAAACATGTAACTGTTACACTTTGTTTTAGTATTGATTGAATTTAGCCTTAGAAGTGGGGTTATGCAGATGTTGTTACCTTTTGCCAGAGCTGAGCAAAAGTGAGTGTTTGTGCTAAGCTAAGCTAACTGGCTTCTGGCTGTAGCTTCATATTTGACATACAGACACGAGAGAGGTATTAATCCTCTCATCTAGCTATTAGCAAGAAAACGAAAGAAGCGTATTTCTCAAAATGACCTTTCATTTTTTTCATCAAAGATAGAACTCCACCGTCTGCTAATACACTGTTTGGTTTCTGGACATGTGCATGTAACTTTGCAGTCCTGTGCAATGTGTGTATGTATACATATAAGTACAACGTATGCGCTGCCAATATGTAGGCCTCTATATACATGACATGAGTGTGTGTGTGTGTGTGTGTGTGTGTGTGTGTGTGTGTGAGATATCATTACTGTCCTGGGGAGTGTGTTGTTGTTGTGCGTGTTGCGTGCTGCTAAAGAGTTTATGTTATTCCGTCCCTCCTCTCTCCCTCGTTTACCGGCTATTCTGGGAAAATCCAAATTACAGTCTTTCAGCGTGTGGTTGGCTTGTGTGGTTCCAAATTTGTACTTAACCTACCCCTCCTGCTCCGTCCCTCTCCCTCCGCCTTCCCTTACTTCCCTCCATCTCTCTATACCTCCCTTGCTCAAATAACATTAATCTTTCTGTCTCTATGCTTTGCATTCTTGTGTCATTTGTTAATTGAATTTAAATGTACTTTGAATGGGTCTTATTCGCTCAATATGATTTAATTTAAATCCACGCAGCACACAGTACCACAACTGTCAGAATGACATATTGAAGTCATAAGACACATGAATTCTTCCATGCTCCTCTCTCTTTTCTCTTTTCCCTCTCAATCTCTATCTCGTCTTTTTCCTCTTCTCTCTCCACATTTCTTGTTTTCTCTTCTTGTTGTTTTGTTCCAGTGCCTGTTGCTGTGCGGATGGAAGTCCTGAACACATCCACGTCTCCTCTAAAAACATATCCTCCCTGCGGCTTTACTCGCCACTCAGTTTCAGCACTTCCTGTCTCCCCCTCTAACCCGCCTGTAATTACAGTCGTAACCTATGGATCTGCAACCCCTTCTCCATTCACAAAACGGGTATTTTTATCTGACTCTGAGTGAGGTTTTTTTTTTCAAATGATGTGTACTTCTCCACGGATTTATGCAAATGCTCATTTAGTAGGTTTTTTTGCTTACATAATTGTTCATTTCTATTCCCGCTACCTGTTAAATCTATTCTGGCCCTCTGAATGACCCTGCACACACATAAGAGTCTGTGAGATATCACACATGTAATGGGTGCAGTCACTGGATTAACACAACAGAATGAAAATTCAAACTCTACGGACACTGCACCCCTGAAATGGCTCATTGCTTTGGCACACTAATGCGCCCGCAGAGGCTTTGTAATCATCACTGAATATTTTTAACATTTCAAAAAGTTCACTTTTCATTTTGAACTCAAATGCCATGACGTACCAGGCTGCTTTGAGCTTCCTGGTATGAGGATATGCAAAGCAATTAGTTAGTTTTCTCTCAAAGATGCGGTTAACATTTAAGCTTTAAAAAGTCCAAATGAGAGTGCTTGAGTTGTCAAACTGAGCCACTAGCTTCGATTTTTTTAACAGTTTCTGCATGGGCATCTTCATCTTAAGTGTTGGTGCAGACCAGCCTGCTCTCAGCGGACTCTTCCAATCCTCCTATTTTACATTTTATGTAAAGACTGTGTTTATGTAGCCAGACATAAGCATTAATGCGTGATGCCTCTCTTTAAGCTGCTGCACTTTGACATGGAACATTCTAGACAGGCTCAGTGCAGATTATGTTATGATGTCCACCTCCGCTGCAATGCATCCTGTCATGAAGCTTTATCCAAAAATAGTACATAGAATCAGTTTGACACTTTCTCATCGTTAGGGCAACTATTTTTAGATCATCACTTTTCAGAGGAGATTAATAGACTTCGTGGTAGAAAGAGCTCGATGGGTGAAAGATCTCATTAAATCTAAGGCGCAAATCTGATTTAATATCTCTCAGCTCAAGTCTGTTATTTCTGGTCTATTGCTTTTTAGTCAGAGTGAAAGGCGACTGGACCATTAACCGTCTGAAGTAACCAGCTGTCTCACTCTTTCCCTGTCCTTCTATGGCCTGTGGCCCCAATCCATGCCTTCCTGTGGTACTTGGCAACTGTTGAACACTTCTGGCTGCTTTCTGCTTGTGCGTTTTCCCTTTGTGCACTTGTGTAGCAAGCTGGTGAAGAACGCATGACCGTGATGAGCGCTCACCACTCACCCCTCTAATCCTGTGGAGGAGAAAGGGGAGAGGCTGCCTCAAGGCCAAGCCCGGCTGCGATGACCGAACGCTGTGTGACATTCTCGGCAGCATCCCCTCCGGCTCCGCATGACAGCGACAGCGGTCAGTTTTTTGCCTTCTTTTCCTCCTCCTTCCCCAGTTTTCCAAGCAACAAAAAAGAAGCATGTTTGGTTCAGTTGCATGGTTACAGACAATAAATAAATAAATCTGCATAATTACGTAAGTGGTGTTTTGCTGAACTGCAGCCAACAGTATTGCGAGTCAAGCACTGATGTTAGCTCTCTTTAAGGGTGGCACAAAGCTCTCCTCCAAGTTCAGAAAAAAATGCAATGATGGAAAACATTCAGGGTCATGCAATGCACACTGAATATGTGCTGGTTTTGACTGCACAGTGTGTGATCTAACAGGCTGGAAACAACTGAAGAGACAAGATCTTCTGTTCACCTGATGGTTTAGCTCAGATAAACTCAGATGAAGAGCCGGTGAGGGGAGCAAGTAAAGCCTTTCATTTTTTCCATCCACTCCAATCCCATTATTCTTTTGTTCTTTCCTTTTCCTAACTCCGATTCTGGTACTCTGGAACTCCGGTGTTTTAGTCCAGCTTCTATAAATCTCACCCTTGCAGAGCACTCTCTTCCTTCACAAGCCTTTTTTTCCTGCCTTTAACCCTCTCTACTTCTCGCTGCATTTCTTCCTTCCCATCTCCTTTGCCTTTCCACACTTCCATCACTGCCTTTCTCTCCTTTCTCCCTCTTTCCCTCCTTGTTCCCCTGCTTCGGTTTTGTGAAAGGGGGCTTTATCAGCAGGCCTGAATGGTGCAGGTCCACTGGAAGCATGGACAATGGGCCCATCATCAGAGGGAAGCAGAGCTCATGAAAGAGGAACAAAGACCCTCTGCCCAAGAGGGGCCCCACTCTGCACCTCATACCACGGCAGCAACAGCCTCCACTGGCCCTGCATGCTGTGTGTGTGTGTGTGTGTGCTGGGGAAAGAAACGTGTGTGTTCTTGGCTGTATAAGCAGGCAGGTGCTGCCCCTTGGGATTTCTACATTATGGATCCACCCCCCTAAAGTGGCTTGGCTTTCAGCTATCATTCTTAAACAGGCTGCATTCTCCTGCTGGCGCTACGCACCCATTATTGTCAAAATCTATCTTTCTGCATGGCCTCCTGTGCATCCTCGCCACTATGCACCATACATTTGTGTGTGCTAGCATGTAGAAACCCAAAGCCATTCACCCGAGGACAGGTTAGAGGGTACACGCTTCCCTGTCTTTAGTTGTAACATGACAATACATGCACATCATGAATATTCATGCTCTCTTACTGTCTCCTCATGGGAATGGGAGAATCTTTAAAAAGAAGCATGTTTGTGCAGAGAAGGCTGTTTGTGTGAGTGGACATAACGGAGTTGACAAAGGTCTCATCTGTTCCTTCATTCTTCATCGCTGTTGACGAGATGTACTCCCATATGCTATGCACCTTTCCGGACACAAACATGGTATGAATTTGATTTGTTTGTAGGATTCACACAACATTATGCTAATGATAATCTTCCTGGTGGCCATTAACATATTCAAATTACTCTGAATAAAAGTCTGGACATCAACTGTAACAACGCTAATATGCTAATGTTAAGCAGGTATAAGGTGCGCTATGTTCACCGTCTCATTTACTAATTAGCCCCAAACAGCGTTAGGCTAATGGGAATGCCATCAGTTTTTCTGATTTAGGTCATTGCACATAATCCACATCAGGATTTCTTCAGTTGTCATGGAGATGGATCTGGATGATGGATGGATTTTTCAAACTACTATTGATATAGGACTTTTAAGCCAACATGGGCAATATAATATTGATGAAATAATAACAACGAACCTACTGAGCTAGCTGGTATATAGATCCATCTCCATGACAACCAGGGACAAAGCTGGTAAGTGGACCTTGAGCTGAGATAATTGACCCTTCTTAGCATTCGAGTGGTGTTCAGTACATAAACAAACAAATCAGTGAGTCCTGAAGCTTAACTCAGTATGGAGAATCACTACAAGCTACAAGTCGGTAGGTTTCCGCAGTGAAGCACATCACCGATGATGATAGTTACTAGACGACAAATTTAAAAAACAGTCATAGATGATTGCTGAGCTAAAACAAGGCTCGTGTTAGCCTAGTTTTGTAAAAAAAAAAAAAAAAAAAAAAAAAGAGACTGAACCTGAGGGTTAAAACCAGCAACCGAAATTCAACAGACAATTCAATCCGAGGCTGAGCTGAAAACAAATTCCTTGCTAAAAAAACAGAGTACTGAGATGAAGTTAGGTCTTGACAGGCCGCCAGAATAGACTGGAATAAATTTTGATATAGGTAATAATATGCTGTCAAGGTGTGACCAGTTAACAGAGTCATCACTTTGTGAACCTAATCCTTTCAAACCTCCAACAAGATTTCATTTTGTGCACAGATGATATTATGAAAGAAGTTGTACCATTGAGGCAACACATGTCTTACTCGGGGAAAATGTTCTGCTTTCTGCCTTTAACAACTGCTGTAGCTTTTCATAGATTTGAACTCCAAAAAGTACATTATAGCCCTGTTCTGATTTCTCTGAGCTCTGGACCAGACTAAATTTTACGATAAATATATCAGATAACTACAGCTGCTGCTGCTACTGTGGGGAGAGATTGTTCTTTACGGTCTGTTGATATTGTGTAATAGTATTTAATATTTGAGGGGAGTTAAGGTCGTATTCATCAGCTAACCTTAATGAGGTGAGCTGTACTCATATATTAGAACATTATGACACTAAAGACCTCTTATGACGTCCTGTGCATTATACACTTTATCCAGAGGTTTAGAGTGCCTGTAAGGTCACTCTCAACCGTTCTCTCTCATCAAAGGAGAAAGAAAGGTGCAAATTGTGTGCTGTAAGTTGAATATAATGTATGTATGTGGCTTTTGTATGTGCGCCTACTTGCTTGTGCATGAGACCTGCACCAGGTGTATTAGTTTATCATTTGTGTGTCTATCTGAGCCAGGCGGTTGTGGTGTATTGGCGGATGCTCAGGCGCTGACCCGGAGCAGAGGTCTTTCTATTTCTAAACGCTGACAGGATACAGAGAGCATATTATTCTGCCCACAGAACAGGACACATGCAATCGACCTCTGACCCCAGGCCATTTCGAATCATTATCTCCTGGCTTAAGAGCAGGGGGTAATCCTTGTTGTGTTTACCACACAACTGGCACAACAGCTGGATGGTCTGTTTGCAGCCTGTCCTGGACCTCTCGGTATGCTGATGCATATGGATGCTATTTGGATTGATGTGACCTCATTTGGATTCCCACCAATGGGCTTTGAGGAGGCATTAGTACACATACAGTAAGCTATGTTCATCTCGGGAAATATGGGGGGCACAGCCCAGTATGGTGCTCTAAATCACCCCATTGCTTTTGGCAAAGTTCAGTGTTCCAGTGAAAAATCGTATTAGTGAGGGATTAATCGGAGTGTCCATGGTGGCCAGTGGGGTAGTGGATACTATGAAGCTTTAATAGACCTTCCCTGGTGGTGATCTTCTATTAATGGATTGGCGAGATGGCTGCAGCAAAGCCTGTTGTCTGGAGCAGCAGAGTAAAAGTGTATGAAAGCAGAGAAAGTGTTAAATAATATGTGAAAGAGGCAAAGCCGAATGAATTCAGGTGTTCTCATGAAATATGTGGTGTTGAAAGTGCGGTGATATATTGAATACTTGTTGGTCCTGCATTTTGATTTCTTCAATTTACTGTGTTCTCTGTGAAGTCAGTAATAAAGAGGTGTTAAGCATTTGTTCCACTGGCACACAATCATGTGTAAAGGCCCAAACGCACTGAAGGTGATAACTGGTGTGCCTCATTTGATGCTCCTATAGCGCACTGCAAGCATCAGGTTTGAAATGGCGTATTAAGGGTAAAGGTAGCTGTTATGTGTAAGCAGGTACAAGTTTGTATGCTTTACAGATATCCCCCATTCATTTTCTATACATGTCTATGTGAAAAGTCTGTAACCGTCAGGAGGGGAACATTTGGATGCATGCTGCTGCTTTCATCAGTTGGTTGGCAGTAAAACACCGGTAAAGCCATTCGGGATCAGCTATCTCATTTCATCTTGTATTTTTTCTTCCTGGTGCAGGAAAATCACACAAAGCACAGCTAATGCACTTTATTACTCAACCAATCCATGGACAACTGTGCAATAATCCATATAATGTTTCCATCCCAACCCACCCTGTTGCTGTTTCTTTATAATTATTGTATTACTTGTGTATATAATGTTTCTTTTTGTGTATATAAGGTTTTTCTTTATATATTATGTTTATCTAATTTTCTCTTTCTTTAACTGTGTAAAATGTCAGATCACGACAGAGATTATTAATAATCTCTCAAATGGCGACTCATTTAACACTCAAAAGTTGAAACAACAGACAGTCAGGAAAACAGTGATAGATGTTGATGTGACCAAACTCTAATTAAACCGCAGCACCTGGGCTCAACAATGGAACAATGGCAGCAAGTCTCCATCCTGCTTTAGTATCTCTTGCAGGGTAATAAACTTAAACCAGGTGTTGGAAGTGTTGTTTCATAGCTAAAACTGTAGTCTTGCTGCCTTCAAAATGAACTTATGTGGTTGTATTTTTAACGTGGGAAATCAAGTTCTCATTTAAGTGGTTTATATCATGAAAACACTCGCTCCAGGGGATTCTCTTTAGAAAAAATTTAAATGACTGATTTGATGTTCTCTGGTTTCATCATTAAGTTGAGGCACATCAAACAAGTAGATAATAAAAAAGAGGGTAAAGAATATTAAAGAGCAACTTAGATTGGCTCTGGCACTAGTGTGTGTCAACTAATGCAAGGAGGAACTATTAGAACATTTCCACTTACGAAATTATGGACACCACGTCAGGGAATAGTTCAAGTGTTAGTAAGTCTGTGCATTAACACAATAAGCAAGACTCCACTCGAAGGCATCATCTGCTCCCTCTGTGGGCGGGGGCAAATGTATGACAAATACACCTCAAAGAATTTATGACAGAGAACAAAACAAGAGGGGATTTTCAGTCTAGCTCTTCTAATCATGACACCAATTAAGATAATTAATAAGCCAATAATTTGTAGAGAATATCAGCAGAAAGCCAGTGTTGTTTTTGTTTGTTTCAGTTTCATGTGTCTTTAACTGAGCAGGGATTGTGTAACAGCTCTGCCAGGACAGGTGAACCATGTAACCATGTTCTGACTTGTTTTCATTCTGTTGAATAAGTACTGCCTTGAGCATGTATCCACACACACACACACACACACACACACACACACATCAACACACACGCACGCACGTCCACATCTGTGCTCAACTCACTCAAACAAGCCCCCACTGACACAGGCGCATCTCACACGTCAGTCTTTTTCACTCATCCTTCATCTACTCATTTGCTCTTTCAATATCCATTTATAGATTTAACTCAATGCTGCAGATGTGTGCTTAAGTTTTACCCTCATTTGAACCCACTTAACAAAATCAATGGTATTTCATAACACACCGTGATGGCCTAAGAGGGCTTAGCCCCATACATGTCTGGGCAGAGGTCACAGCTGCGGACATCCCTCATATCATATATCAAGGTCCTGATTGAATGCAGTTAAAGGTCTTTTGTATCGCTCTTTCTGGTTTTTCATGAAAAAAATGCTCTCAAACTCTTGTTAATAGGGTGTAGTTGGGGATAGCAGCATAAGCACCCATGGGGATGAACTGAGGCTGTGCCATGAAGTCATCAGCGTCTGTTAGTACTGACTTTCGTGCCCATTCTGGGACCCACAGTGGGAGTGAGGTTTGTTCTGGGTCATTTAAGGGGAAATGAACTTAGAAGTCTCATGTTCTCTGTTAACAGTCTCTATTATTCAAATCACATAGAAATTTAATGGATAAGGAATACTTGATAATTATAATCATCCTTCAGAAAAATGAAATAAGACAAGTTTGTACTAAATTGGATCCATTAGAGATCGCCCAAGTTGTGAACTAGCATCTTAACATCAATTTATCTTTGAAATTTACTTTTGAGATCCCAGCTTGTCAGCATAAAAGTTGCTAATGTTTTTAAAGTATTCTTTCAAAGTTTCTCACAGTGGCTGCTGGTGGAACAAGTGATAGTGGTGGGGAAACCTAAATTATCTTCAGTGATGTGAAAGGAAACACTCATGCACAAGTAGCAACGTCCTTTGTGAGGGCAAACAAGCATTTATGGGAGGTGTTGCCTTAATTTTGACCACTTAATACAGGCTATTATTATCTCATTTGTCTATTTATATGAAGGCGTCACAGTTAATTTGCTAGCTTTGGCATGTCGATGTTATTATGCTTTGAATGAACTAACAGAAATTCTCTTTGAGCAAAAGGCAGAGTAAGGGATTGGGATTACAACCTATTTTAGTGGGTATTAATATCAATATGAAACTGAAACATGCTGTGACCTCTGGCCCTGCAGAGAAGCATGCCAGGCTGGGATAGCCTCAGTCAGATTTTACCCATCAGGGCCTTCCTGCTGGGTTTACTGATAAGCTGTTTGATCAGTGTGTGGAGCATTTAATGTGCCAAAGATGAAGCACACTCACTGTCCAATGAACATATAGTGTAGTTTGTGGCTTTAATCCACACCATAGAAACAAACAAAAAAAAAAAAACAGATAAAACTGCCATCAAGAGAAGTGTAAATTTACCACATGAAGAATGTATTATATGTATTATATTAACATTAAGTATTAAATGATTACTTCATCTCAGCCTTAAAAAGCATCTTAGCGAGTTTTCAACTAATTGTTCTGGTTTTCTGAATGCAATGCTAAATCACTGGAGGACTCTTTTAATGCTAATATTGTGCCGTATCTGCAGGATACGCAGATTAGTGATAACACAATCAACTTCACAGCACATGTCAGTGCACAGTCATGGGCTACATTTGATGTCAGAGGGGTTTAACAGAGATTAATTTCAATCTTAAGTACTATCTGACCTACCTTGAGGGGTTTCTATTATTTTGTTCACCTTATTTATATCAGTGCGGGTTGGCTAAATGACAGACGCACCTCTCTGTGTATTGCAATACAGCCCAAGCACCATAAACTACATCCTCTAAAACGATCACACAGTTGAATCTATTCCTCTTAAAAACAATTTCAGCTAAAACTGAACATCATAATCTTCATGAAGGGAGGATTCATTGTTGAGTTGTTGCTTACATTCTGTACATTTTATCTAGGTGTACCTAATAAATTGGCAACTGAGTGTATGCTGGCACATAACACATGGTAGTGGTGCTACTTTATTACATTTTAGGATTGATGCAAAAAGTGCAGGCTGGTCAGCTGTAGCTTCCATTGCTTCCATTCACAATGAAACTGAATTCACGATGGACGACCATAGAAGGGATTAGTCGTTCATAGCAGGACCCTCCCACCCACTTAAACCCTGACTGGACAGACCTTCAACATTAGTCATTATTAATCCAGCACCAGCTCACCAACCCTTTCTATCGTCTTTAATTTGTTAAATGTCCTGCTGAAATGCTGGAGTGCATCCACCTTTCCAAAGGGTAAATCAGTGGGATATCAGTTAACGACTTGGTACGAAGGGAGTAGCTATTAAATGTTTGCTTTGATTTTATTGGTTAATTGTTTTACATAAAGCCTCCCGGTACTGTATACTGAGAGTTTAGTGGGGTTGTACCGTATGAAACATACCACATGTGCCACAGTTTTGCATGTTGTGCTTAAAGTAAAAGTCATTCTTCATTTCAGTCCCAGCCTCCCTCTGTGTTTACTGAAGCTCACAGATATAAAGGCAGGGCTTTGATTAGGCACAGGTGCTGCTTGTTAAAGGCTGGACCTCTGTTGGCTTTCGACCAACAGTCATGTTGCGTGGGGGGAAAAACATACATTTGTGAGTCAGGCAACAGTCTGTGAACACCGCAAACTCTGAAAATGCTACGTCTACAGATGTTGTCAGTCCAGCCTTACAAGCACTGGTATATAACTACATATATGTATGAATCCACTCCACTCAGTAAACTGTTACATTTTGATTGTGTGGCTTATAATAATAAAAATGCGTGCATTTCCAACCCTTTTAAGTTCCAGCAACAAGATGTGTGTTCTTTCACTTCATTTGAATGCTTCACCAGCCTGTGTTAACATCTCATCTATCATTGTGGCCATTAACACTTCGCAGCTTGTTGGCGTAATGTGGTGCTCACACGAATCTTATGTGCTGTGAACGGGTATTTGGCTTCAGCCTCAAAGATTATTTATGCTCCAGATCAAGAAATAGTTTTCTGTTTAAGCCAATGCATAGCTGTCAATGAAACACGATGAAAACACTGACAAGTTATAAACACAGATTGTTTGTGAAATCATGAATGTTTTCCTGAAATTGGTTTCTGTATTTCTGTGTCTTTTTGAATGTGTATTTTTAAGTCACAAAACATGTCAGTCTAAGTTTGCATCAAAGGCTGCAAAAACCAGAAAAAACTGAAACTGAAAGGCATTTGCAAAATTAGTTTGTCAATATGACATTTGGGAAAACATTCCCTGTGGGAAATGAGTCAAGATACCTTGTGACATGTGGGCCAGTCAGTTGAAGTAAGTGAATATGACACATGCTCACACTAGGTACAAAATACAGTTAGGAAGAGCAGCATGCTTTACCTTTTGATAAAATGCCCTGTAATATCAGTGGTCCGCCATCAGAATGAGTAGTATAGCAGATGAAATGCCAATTTGTAATTGAACCAAAAACCCTCCATGAAATATTAATTAATTCATAACCTGTTAGTACGTTTGTAAATTATTCTACTTTTATTGGACTTCAGAGTGGACTTTTCTTGTACCAAGTGCTACATGCTAATGCTAACATGCCAATGACCCTCCCATCAGCCTCAGCTGTACTTTCCGTCTAGAGCTAATTAGTGAATATTAGCATGCTAACACGCTAAACTAAGATGGAAAACATAGTAAACTGTTGCATGCTAGCATGTTAGTACTTACTTAATTTGTTATGACGTGATGTCAGCTCTTCTGTTTTGAACTTCGAAAGAGAGTTTAGAGTCACGAACGTAAAGTGTGAAATCATTCAAATTCCCGGTAATAAAACAAGTCAGCTTTAGACTGGATTTCTTTTTTTTATGAAAGTTCTTTGCATCTGCCTGTACATTTTAAATAGTTTTATCTATTTCCTTTGAAATTTATTTTTGTCAGTCTGCAACATCCTGAATCACTCACTGACATAAATACTCTGTCACAACATCTTTTTTGGAGACAAGCATTAGCTATTCCAGGGCTTAAGTTTTGACCAGATGCCCAAAGTGTGGGCACATGTACATTTCTACACGCGCACACACACACACACATACACACACATACACACGTACACAATGTCTATGGCTGTTTGTGTGTGTGTGTGTGTAGGTCCCCAGCTGTTGAGTGCTGTGCAGATGTAGCAACCAGAAATGAGGGATTACAGCTAAATCTGGAGGGAGAGAGGAAGAGGAGGAGGGTGGGGGTGATTGGAGAACAGTGTGGAGACTGGAGAGAAAGTGCGACTACCTAAAATGAATACAAAGGTTGAGAGGGGTGAGAGGAAATACGAGAAAGCGCAGACACAAATGACAAGAGGCCAGAGGCAGAGCGCAGCGTGAGATGTAGAGTGAAGTTGGGAAAACGTGAAAAAGCAAAAGAACACAGGAGTGAAGGAGAGATTAGAGGCAGATTTTTTTTTAACAAGTGAAAGCGGAGGGATGAAAAAAGACTGCTGTGACAAAGAAAAAGTATGGTGAGAATTTGTAAGGTTGTCTTTTTTTTATCATTTGATTACAAATCCATTGATTTCTACAACTTCCCCTACATTCTGCAGAGAGGATGGAGTTAATGCAGGCAAGGAGAAGCTGCATGTGAGATTTAAAGCATCTTACGTCTCACATCCATGAATATGCTCACACATGGGAGACGGATGGGATATTTTTGCAGAGGAACAGCGCAGCTTCCTGCTTCCAATGTGTTTTCTATAATTCATAAGAAGATTTAGCCGGTTAAATGGAAAAGCAGATAACGGTTTACATAAAAAAAAAGAAGGTTATATGAGTCTGACTTCACTGATGTGTTTATAAATGTAAATACATACTGAAGACCCCAACTAAGGGAATACAATCTTCCTTTTTTTTCGCAGCCTGATATCTACCTCTATTACTTCTAGCCCAGGGGTACAGTTAAATCCTGCCCTCTTTAATATTCAAAACATTTTCACAGACATGCTGTTGCTGCTAGTACTAGAGGCTGCTGCAGACGGCGAATGTGGCCTGTTTGATATTCTGCGATAACTTCCCTCCACTTGTCAACACATTAGTCAACTGATCTGGAGAGGATTGGCAAGAGCCCAAATTAATGTGCGCAAAAGCAAAGCCCTATAGGAAGCTTAACTCCGTTCTAATTAAGATGCACATTCACATTTCCTGCCTCTCTTTAACAGCATGTCCAAGAACGTCTGCCTCATAAAACCTCAAATTAGTCGGCTGTCGTTGTAAAATTAGAAGTTCTGATTTAATTCAGGCCCATTATTATTATTCAATAAATGCATGTTTTTGCCTATTTCAGGGAAGCTGCATTGTTCTTGATCGCTGATTCACATTTAGATTTTAACACGGCTCTTGTTGCTCTCAGGGCCAATTATCAGCTCAAACGTGACTATTAATGAGATTCCATGCCAACCCTGCAGATCCATCTCACCCTGAATGCTGCACATATCAGATCAGCAGCTGTGAAACCTAATAAAGGGAACACTGACATATCACACCTGTTACCTACCTTGATAGCCTGCTTACGTCACTGGAGGACTGTCACGTCATCCTCCGCTATCCCGCCAAGTGTCTTTGTTGCAGGAGCTGGCATCATATTTCCCTGGGGATTAGATGATGTCATTTTGGATCCCATATTGTCTCCTCGCCTCATCTCAGCTCAACCCCCACTTGGGTAAGTTTCCATCTGGGGAGGAGGAGAGTTGACTCATAGTGACCTGAAGCTGGAGGAGTGTCGAGTCAAGTCAAATCCGAAATCATGGGAGGGTTTGAAAAGATCGCATCGGGATACATCTGAGATACCACCTGCAGCCCGGTGAACAGGTACATACTACAGCTATCTAACCGAGATCATTGGGGTTCACTTAACGCCATGACAGTCACAGTACAGGAGGACATTCGCTTTCTTCCAGTCACTTAAATCTGAAGATCAAAACAGTTGGAGTGAATCCAGGCCTGGGGAAACTTCATGGGATGAATTTAAGTCAATAATTTTATTTTTATTTTATTGATATTTTTTTTGTTAGAGCTAACATTCTGTCTATGCCCAATAAAAAAGAGCAGAAATCATCAACAATGCTGTCTCTGATATACATACAGATTAAGACAAGAATAAACACAGATTTCCATGTATAACAGAAATAGTTTTACAGTCATTTTTACTCTTGTCTTAATCTGTGACGATTCACCTCTGAACTACTGTAATCCTGGATGGTTGAGAAAATTTGTTGGTACAGTAGACCTTTCAACAGTTACATAAGAGATAATATTTTATGTGTTTTTATTTCTTCTTTTATTGTACCCTGTATGGCCTTGGATGGCCCTATTAAAACCTGATTTATTTTTCTTAACTTTCTTCACTAATTCATCATGTTGTTAACACTGGATGTCCCTAAGCAGCCTCACTAGCACCATTAAACATGAACCAACTGTGTGCTACATTGATGGCACACTAAACTCCCTGAATGAGCTTGGGGAGATATTACATTTTGGCCCCACTGAACTTCAGCAGCTTAACCTGTATTCAGACCTGCTTAGATGAATAAAGAGTTTGCAAGCCACGCAATACTTAAACCAACTCAGTGCTAGAATAATTGTTTTCTTCTGAATTCATTTTTAATCTTTTAGGCAAACATTCTTAGAGAAAATCTGTTGCATAATGTTTTTTCAGATGTCCTGTGTGCATCTCACTGGCAGGAACACAGAATTAAAGAAAGCTTTGGCGACTCCTATGGGTGGAAAGTAGAGTAGGTGGTTACACTGAAATAAGGCTGAACCAGTCCCCTCATATTTGTTGTCCAGCAACATCTTACCTGGTAGAGATGTTTTCCAGGTTGTCCTATTTTTGTCTTGAAAGTGTTGCTGGAAAACCTGTGAGAACATCTGACACAAGAGAGCACACAAAACTGACATCTTCCCTGTTACACACACACATACAATAAGGCTTCCCAGCTACTCTGGGCTGTGAAGCATTTCATTTGGAATAAATCTAAGACATGCAAGCTGAGCACCAAAGAAATTAGCCTGTGAAGTGAGCAGCACTTTGTGTAAAGAGCTGGCATCGATCATGTTTGCTCTGTTTAATGTGTGGTTCTCATATATGTGGCAAAAATGTAATCATTATGCCTCCATGCATTATACATAACATTATACATTATACATGTTCAGGTGGTTGCTCAGGCTTGTCATAAATCACACAGTTTGATTCCCGCCTCCTTCTATTTACTATTTAACAGCCACTGATATGTGTCTACTGTGTGTTGGGGAACATTGTATGTTGCTTTAGACAAAATAAGTTCTTTGTTGTGCTTCATAATTCCAAAAATAAAATACTTAATAAAATAGATTTTGTCAATTTCGCTTCTTCACATCTTTTAATTTTCTGGCATGTGAATGCACCACAATTCATTTTCATGACTCCCAACCTTGAAACAGGAGTTTCCAAAGAAGGCAGCACAAGGCTCAGTGATTGTCTCATTGATGTCCTGAGCCATAACAAGTTCTCTGAGGAGGCATCTGTTTCATTGTCTGGGCCAGACGGTGCAGCTTGTCAGGGGAATTCTGCTCGACGGCACAGGCCTGCCCATGCTACAGATGGCTTATCTCACAGTAAATGATTCAGAAAACGATAATATGCCTCCAAACGGAGAAGGGGTCGTCTCCCTTTGCTAATGGAATGTCTTCCTTAGTTAGAGTCTGGACAGAGCACATGTTAGATGTCTGTTTCATGGTGGAAACGTGAGGCTCTGTGTCAGCTGTGAGAGGAAAGGTAGCCATTTTTAATCCACTGGCAACACTCCTGATCCTCTCATTTGAATAGTGAGCAGATCAATTAATGTTTCATTTAGGACCTGCAAAACATAAGCTTTTCCAGATGCAAATTTTAACTGTTAATATGACAGCGTTAATTCCCTTACATAACTAACCAGAGACAGCCTCACTGCCAAAACCTAAGCAGGCCAATTCCATGCAAAACGATGCTTTAAGTTGTCAACTCAGGCCCTGGAGCAGAAGCTAAAACCCTTCCCCTGTTTCCTGGTGTCAAAACACTGAAGAGTTTCTGTGCAAGTCCAAACCTATAAGTAGGCGAGGGGCTGTAAGCCAAGATCTAGTGTAATATTCAACAATTATCAGTCTGTCAGCTAAATGCAAATGTCAGACAGAATCAGAAGCCTCTCGCTCACAGCAGAGTCCAACAGCTGTAAAAAAAAAAAGGTAGTAAAAGACGTGATGGCTTCATTGCAACCTGCTTGGTTAAGTATGACTCACATTTTGTCAAGTAAATCATCAATCACATAAAGGATATTAAATTAACTTTCCTAAATTACATTTTCTTGGCACTAGCCGAACTATTCACAAACTACATGCACACACTTGCAAACAGTCTTTGACCCAAGTCTGGAGGAGAGAAACACAAGCTGACAGCCGACAGCAGAATCTGCTCTGCTTCTTTCTCTTTCTCTCTCATGTTATTTCAGGACTGATGTATAACATCAAAGGCAAAATCTTATCTGCCCTCTCTGTCCCTTTTGACGTGGACATTAGTGCATCTGAGACATGTGTCCCTCCCCATTGTCAGCTTCTCTCTGTTCTGCGTACAAAGATTAGAAAGAAGCTGACAGGAGCAAAGGGAAAGGAGAGCGACGTGAAGCGAAGGAGGGAGAGAGAGATTTGTGGAGACATGAATGGCTTGCAGGTGTTTTTCTTTCATTTTTTTTTTTGAGAACGAGAGATAGATAGAGTGGGAGATGTGGAGCCGTGACTTTCCCCCCACGCTGTCATTATGTTTTATGGCAGAAGACGTGTGTGTGAAACCGAAGCGAAGTGCTGTAAGGATGGGCCATGTGTGAAAGGGTGATAGTTTTACACCCGGAGTACGTGCAGCAAGAGTGCTGTCTGTTTACATGTCCGCTCACAACCAACACATCTAAAAGTGGAGTGTGAGAGAAAGAGGGAGAACATTGCTTTCAAGCAGTGCTCAACAAAAAACAAACAGAAGTGAGTGCAGGGTGAGTGAAGGTCAAGGAGTCACTGTTAAGATAAAGAAAGGGCAGACAGAGGCAAAGGAGAAGGCTGCATGCTGTTTCTGTGCAAAGAAACAGTGCAGTCCGTTTGTTATGGACATATAAACAAATACACAAGATTAAATTTGCAAAAAAGATTTTAATTGCCGTTGTTTTAATCATTCATGGATCAATTTACAGTTGTTTTTTTTTTTTATTTGTTCTTGTCAAAGGTAAACACACATTTCTTGTGGTTGTCTTCAACATCAGTAAATGCTTTTCGCCCGCTTCCCAAACCCCGTAACGTAAACTAACATTACAGAAGAGCACATTCTCTCATACACACTTGCATATTCAGATCCTACAAACGACTCCTTAACGGGTACGAAATTTCTAAATGCCACATACTCGAAAAGCGCGGACAAACACATTCTACATACATACGCACACGAATGTGCACACATATGTTTGTTTGTTTTTTCTCTTGCTACACGCATACACACACACACACTCACACGCACACACACACACACACACACACACACAGGCGCGCACGCTGGAAAGCAGGCAGATAAAGCCGCACGTACACACTCAAACACGCTTGTGCACACGCACGCACATTCCATAACCGGCATGTATTATAAATATACATTACAATGCACACTCCTTCGTTTTGTGCAGCACTTGAGGAATGCTGCCCCTCAATCAACATCGACTCAGTCTGTGCACTCAGTTGGTTTATGACATGCTCTTCAGCAACATAATCTGGTTAGGAGTATCTGTTACATGAGAGTAAGGTTACTGAGTGTACATCCCTACTGATTAGTCATAACCAATAACCCTCTCCGTTTGTCAGGCTGAATTACATCTGACTATTTATCTACACAAGCAAAATGCTGCAGTAAAAATTCACTGTTTAAAAAAAAGAATAAAAAAATGGCACAATAGCTTATTGAGCAAAGGCCTACAAATGCACACTAATAAATTAGGTAGATAAATAATATACTTTAATGTTAAAATAAATACATTTTAAAAGTAAATAAATTAAAAAAGCACAACATTGTAATTTGATTAATGCCAGCCTACGTCGTCCTGTATTACAATATAAAAAAGTGAACTTGTCTTTATTTGCACATTCACACGTGTGTGTTTTTTTTAACAAAATGGCGGCAACGTTACTTTGAGACTCAAAGCACAATTTCTCCTCAGGCACCTGCCGCACTCTGGCGACTGTATGGGGTCGTTTCTATGGTGACTGTGACTGCTGTTATGGCCATCAGCACTGATTGGCTGGGAAACTCTGAAGTGGAAAAGGAATAGATGGGGTAGTCTGGGATTAAAAGGGAACTTGCTGCTGAGAGAGGTTTTTTAAGAATTGTAAATCAGTGTTATTCTGAATGACTCTGCTGATTGCTGCGAGGAGAGAAGTTTGACATCCGGAAAATCTACGCGGAGTGCTGGAGGTAAATGCATCGGAGCAAAACACACATCTACCAAGTCTAAGTGCCGTCAAATTACTAGTCCCGGGTCTGTATTTTTCATGGGTTGTTACAGTGTGAAGGCAGGAAATGCAGACAAAGGACTAGTTCTGAGAGGGCACTCGCTATCATCTAAGAAACACAGGCTTTGCATGGGTACCTATCACAAAGCCAGGGGTATATTTGATGTCTGGAAAAAATGGAATCTTGAAAGGCCTGCGAATGGTCTCCAAAAGTCTTTCCCTTTTCTTGAAGAACACCTTAAGCTCTTGTTACCAGCAGCTCCATCACACCTGTTTGAAAACATTCCTGTGTCCAGGACAATGGCAGCAGTTCTCATCACTGTCTGCTTATAGAAATATCCTGTATAGCCCAGGTAAGATCAGCACCGTTCTAAAATCCAGCTTGCTCTTTACTACATCTAAATTGAGCTTAATCCATCAGCATACTTGGTCCGTGGTCCAAGGCCTAACAATCCACTGCAAAGTCCATGTTCGCCACCTTCTTCAAAGCTCACAAAAACCATCATCATCAGCTGAAGACAGTCCAGCTTAAGTTCTTCAGGTGATTTGATATCCATGCTACAATAAGAGTGTGTAGTCTACGTCCAACTCATTACAAGTCTTCTCTCTCACTCGCCTGTTGGGTGTCAAGAGTGACAGCAGCACAGAAGGCTGATTCTGAGTATTGGTTGTGGTTGTGGTCTCCATGCTGTGGCAAACACACCTGCATGAAATGTTGTGGTATTCATATGATAATGATGTCCAACAACACATGGAGTGTCAAAACACACTAGTATAAATATGACAGCAAAAAGGCCTCTCCTTTTTTAAGTCCAGTTAAGTTAAGGTTTTTTTTCCGTGTCCTTTTGATTGTGGTTCTGTTGTACCTCTACTTGATTATCTTCTGTGTTTCTGCCAACTTTTACATCAACTTTGTGGATACAAAGCCCTTTGGACAAGGCGGTCCAGCTATGCATTTAGTGTCACTCAAAGTGACAGTCGCTAGGACAAAAGGACGGCAGACACGAGCAGCATCGCCACGGTGAGAAGAAGGCGGTCACGTGATGGGCTGCTGCCGCTGACGCTTTTCTCCAGTTTTGGAACTTCAGGGTTAAATTCATCTGGAGAGAAAGACACAGAAGGAAAAAAAAAAAGAGAGAAAAGTGAGAAAAGCGAGGAATGTGGGTGCGAAAGAGCGCGAGAGAGAGAGATAGTGTGTTTGCCAGACAGAAGGAAACGAACCATTACTACATTATTAATTCATCAATCTGAGGCCGATGTGTGATGCATGCAAATTGTGCTTTAACATATGCAGAGAAAAAGACATGATGCAATTATCAACAAACCACCAATTATCATCAGCACTGCTACATATGGCCATTTCCCCCATGGGATGGAAAATTAAATACACTTTTGTTTCTGATCTGTTTTTTTTTCACGTATTCCTCTTTTCACACTAATGATGTTTTTATCCTAGAGGGATTTCAATCAAACCAAATTACTATGGCCTTGCCATTGATTAGACAAAACAGAACATTAGCTGGAGGGAAAAGATGGAGAAAGAGCTGGGAGAACACGTTCTGTAATATTAGGTAAAAAGTGGATTACACTGAGTCATTATGCTCTGTCTCGACATAGTGCTTCCCATTATATCTAGAGGGTTATTACATGCCAAAATAAAGCAAAAGGAACCAAACAGAGATCTGTTGCTTACACATCCATCACAAGCTTAAGGACGGCCTGGGGTAGCTGGATTGAGATGTTAGAAAACCTTTTTTTTAATCAAGAAATCTAAGTGCAGAAATAAGCTGCAATTTCTTTCAGCCACATTAGCCTACTTCAGACATAAAAGAATGGTGTAGGTGAAGGGTAGAGGTGATGGAGGAGTTTAAAGCCTTGAGATGTTACAATATATTATTTTAAAATTATTTGGGCAGCTGAAAATCACACTGGAAAGATGAAAAATTACTTGTTTTGATACAAGAAAGGACATATCTATTTGACAAATTGTGCCCAAAAAAAATGTACAAAAACCCCATTTATTTTAACTGTATTATGTTGTTATCATAATGTCCCTGAGTGTAAAAGTTCTAGCAGACATATCCATCAAATCAAACTGGGTTTCAACAGAAAATGCATCAAATTGAGGAACTGTGATGTTAAAGCCTTGTCTGGAGTCTGCTAAACATAATGCAGGCAATTATCGGCTATGAGTAAAGCCAAGATAAACGCTAAGAGATAACAGACAGAGACAACAAGTTCAATGAATGTACAGAATTTTGTTTTTTCTGTCTCGGTCTGACAGCAAAACATCCAACCGCTCTGGTTTGTCCTGGATGTTTGTGACGCTTGCCCACGTCAGAGTTGTTCTTACGGAACACAAGGCATCTGTCTGTGGCGATGACACACAACACTGACATTCACACGGCAGTGCACCAGGGTGAACTCACACAGAAAAGAGTCAAGGCAGAGCAGGAGGGGGAATATAAGCTTACACTGCCTACGGTAGGGCCCAGAGGTCACAGCAGGGCCTTCACACCATCCTGTTTGTCTTTCTAAAACGTTTCATCAGAGTCTCCTGAAGTAAATTTTACGTTCAGTGACCAGAAGAAGTGAGTCTTCTGTTACCTTTACATAAACAAGTGAAGCCACAACTCCAATGCTACAATACATTTCATTTCAACCATTCTATGTGATTTCACAGACTTGTTTGTGGGTGCCGCTGTCTGCGCAATATATACCTCTTCAGAACCCTTGCTATTTACGGAGACCGCCCTTGGAAGATAAATGTGGAGGACTTTGGGTGCCTTGGGCCATAACAAGTCATCAAAGGTCTACAGTATGACACCTAACATCACGGTACAATTGTGGGATACAGCAATCAATTTCTGAGCCCACAATGCAGTGCAGTCTTGTCTGTATGGGGTGTAACAACAGACGAGGTAGCTCTCCTGTCCACGGTAAACTGCCTGAGGCATTTCCAGTGAGAAAAGAAACATCAGCTCTAGACTGGATGGAAAAAGGTTGTCTGGTCTGATAAATCCTCGTTCCGACTACACCTCAGCAGGCTCGCAGTGATGCGTAAATAACATGCAGCAATGGATCCATCATGTATGGTTACAGCTCTGCAGGTTAGTGGCAGTGTAGTAGTGTGGAGGGCATTCAACTGTCAATTAATACATGTAGATCAATGGCCTAATGCCACCATCCTTCATAGCTACCTGGCTACATCTATGAACTAGAATTATTGTGATTGTACGCCTCCACCAACCAGTCAAGTCGCAGTTTACGTCCACGTCTGTCCAGACCCAAGATCAGTGATTAGTTTGTTCGTGAGCTATGTTGTCAGAAAAGTGTTTTGAGACCATTATGATGTCACAGTGAAGCTGACCTTTGACATTTTGGACATAAAATGCCATTACCGCATTATTTTATCCTGTTTGACATTTGTGTGAAAGTTTGTCATAACTAGTATACGTGTTCTGGACTTATGTCCAAAAACGTGCTTCGTGAGGCCACAGTGACCTCAGAGAGTCCATGTGGTCGTTTGTGCAAGAAGAAATTCCCTGAAGGACTTCCTGAGATTGCAAAGCACGAGACTGGGACAGATGGACGAATGCACAATCCGAAAGCATGACGCGTCTAGTCACGACTATTGCTGGCACCGAGGCATAAAAAGGGCAGAAAAATGGCAACAAGTGTGGATGAGATTGAGGCAGTGGTTTATTTTTGAATGAACGACTCTTTAAGCTGCAAATGTAATTAATCGCTGTGTCAAATGAAAATGTCTTCAGCGGAACGTATACATCAGTCGTCACGGACTGGTTAGACCAAAAAAACAACAGAATGACAACAATGATACAATGATAACAAGAAAATGACCAGCATGAACACAATGTGAGCCTGAATGAATGAGGTGAAAACAAATGTCACTTCAGTCTGATTATCACACTCGGACGCTTCATGCTTGTTAAGTTTCTACTGAAGCTGCTATTAGCAATGAAGGTGGCTCCTTTGTAGGTTTCAGTTCTTCTTGGTACTGAGCGTACAGACTGCACACACTAGTTGAGGTCTTTGCTTTGCTGGGTGCAGCACTACTATTACTGTGTGAGTGATTTTGAGAAAATCTGCACATAACATGCAAACTCAGAACAGAAGAATCAAGGGTGCCAGTGCCTATTGATCCAGCTTGAAATTATCTGTCTGTGGTTACATTTTCTGGTCCACCACTTAATTTATGATTCAGCCCTCTGCTATTGCTGCAGAGACTCAATATAGGAGGAAAGTGGTTATAGGTGAGTATGCCACACAATATACTGACCTTTGCTGCAGGAAACTATAAAGTTATGATCAATTCAAGCAGCAAGTGGCAAGACTCATTTGTAGCAATAACTTTAGCAATTTCACCGTGCTTCCAAGATTACAGCAATTAACTTGGGGAGAACAATCTTATTACTAGCCATAGAGTGAATTACTAAAAAATAAAAGACACGAATTGTAATAGACCAGAATTATCCTTAAAACGCCCTGTTAAATAAGGAAAATCTGACGTAGACGTGAAGCTAATAATAAAGTAGCGAGGATGAGAGCGAATCCAAACACACAGTATGTGGAGAGAGAGGAAGAGCTTTGTTGATGCTAAGCGAGTCTGTGGGCTGGTCTGGTCCTGAGGGTGAGTCAGAGAGTGGGTGTCCAGCGGTCAGCAGGGCCATCAGGGCTATGGGTTGTTTTTAAGTGTGTGAGAGTGTGTGTGTGTGTGTGTGTGTGTGGATAAATCTGTGCATCCTGATTTTGTTATTCTTCCAAATGTATTCAGCAAAATGCATCACAACGCTAGAGGCTATGATTTTTTATGATTCTCTGCCAGTGTGTGCTTTTTTTTATAATAAATTCTACGTAAGCTCAAGCCTGAGTTACTGCTGAGCAATTCGCCCACCACCGAGTTTTTCTTTCTTCCTCTGCCCCTTCTCTCCTCACCCCCCGTCTCTGCCCCCACTCTGGTTTTATCTCTTTTTCTGCCTGCTTCTCCCTCTCTCTGCCTTATCTGTCCCTTTCTGTCAGGCATTCTCTTGCCGCATTTCTCTTTCAGTGCCTCCCTCCTGTCTTTCTACCTCTCTGACTTTGTCTCTCCCTCTTTCCAGCCTCCCCCTTCCCTCCTCTGTCTCTCTCTGTGCTCTCTCTCTCTCTCTCTCTCTCTCTCTTGCCTTCTCTCTCTCTCTCCAAAGGTACTCCTAGCTGATGGCTCAAGAGCTCTTTTCGCTCTGTCTCTGCCGGTCTCAGTTTCCATCTCAGGCAGGTCACACTCTCTTAGCCCTCGTCACAGACTGCCCACAGCTCCCAGAAACAAGCATACTAAATGATTCCCGGCAAGAGGCTTTTGTTCGAGATGGGAATGGAGGAAGAGAGAGAAAAATAAAGGGTTTATGTAACCACTCAGCTGCACAATTGACTCGCTCGCTGACATGCTTTCTCCTTCGGTAAACATGGACCTTTCATTCCTTACAAGACCTCTACTGACCTTGTGGATTTTCTACTGAAGAAAAGGGAAGGTTTTACCTGTGTGTGTGTGTGTGTGTGTGTGTGTGTGTGTGTGTGTGTGTGTGTGGTACAATGTAGAAGCTAAAGTCTCTTGATTGCATGTACAGTTGTAAAATCATTAAAGGATGATTCTGGTTTAATGGTACTTAAGTCTTATTTTCATAACTTTGACCATCATTCTTATCAATATAGTACTCACCTCAAGTTATTAGCTGAAATCTGGAAACTTGACGATTCAGCTAAAAAATAAGTGTGATGGGGTAATGCAAGCGGTTAGATACAGGGTTTAAACTAACCCCCACGTTAGCTGGACTAGTTTTGAAGAGAAAAGCGAAAGGCGAATTGTAAAATCATTACCAAACCACCTTTTTGTTTCCACATCTGCCATGTTGAGTATGGCATTGATCCAATAAGATAAGATAAGATAAGATAGACTTTAGTGATCCCCCATAGGGGGAAATTTACATATTACAGCAGCAACAGAGATAAGCAGTAATAGAGAGAAAAGAAATAAAATAAGCAACAGTATAGAAAAATAAGCAATAGTAAATAAATATATATTGTAATGAGAATAAATAAATATTTACACTATGAACATAACTGTACAGTATGTACAGTATACTCATGCACTTAGTTTTAGCGCTTGTCTACCTCACAATAGTATTGGGGCCAATACTGTTTTGCATTGGCTCTGTGCTTCCATGTTCCTTTGGTGATTATAATATTACGATAGCCGATGGAAATGACGGCCAAAACTATGAAGAAAAAACCCAAGCTGTAATAAACTGGAATTATCCTTTAATATGATAGATGCCATGGGGTTTGCTGCTGGGTCAGTGGATTCTTTTGTTTCCAAACATATTTGCTTTCTTACACAGTTGCCTGTAAATACAGTATAAAGAATGCATAATGGTAAACTCTCAAGACCAGAAAATAAAAGTTTTACTCATCAACCAGCTATGGCCCTTGGATTTTCCTTTGCCAACCATAAAAGTAAAAAAAAACAACTAACAAATGGTTCTGTTCCTTTGCACTATGATTGATACACAAATCAAGCTCTGCAGCCACAGACAAATATTGACCAGCATCTGGCAATTGGCTGCTGTTCATTTTCTGCAGTCACTCACCAATGTTGTGTATTTTGATGTTTGGCCTGACTGTGTAGTCGGGAGAAGTCTGACTTGAGTCATCATCTGCCTGGGAGACTGAAAAATACAACACATATACACAGAGAGAGAGATAGAGTGAGAGACAGAACACAGGGAAGTAAAAAAAACAGAGTAGAGAAACAAAGATGGAGGGAGGGAGGAGAGCGTGAGAGCAGAGACAGAGAAAGACTCACTAAATTGTGCGCAGATTTATCGAAACATGGGACAGTTTGTGTGCTTCTGTCACTGGAAAAGCATGAAGAAATCCTGGTCTGTGAATTCAGACTTCCGTGTGATGATTAAAAGCATTTGGAACCAGTGGACAGAAATCGTTTACTGTTTGTCTAGACGCAGAATTACATTCAGTCTGTGTTGCCAAATTATCAGCGAATGATGTGTGGGTTTGCTGATTTGTGCATCTGTATACGTCTTTGTGTATTCTCTGCTTTGTTTAACTAAATATGTGTGTTTACGTGCGAGCCTGTGATTCTGATGCACAGTTAAGAGGATGAAATAGCACTTGCAGAGAATTTCCATCAAAGCTGGTAACAATCAATTCACAGATGTACAGAATATGCCAAGATTGTTTCTTATCTTTAAGCCTTATAGGCGTTACGGTGGGAGGCACGCAGAGAAAATGAAAACGGTGTGGGGGCAGCTTTTTGATAGCAAGCTGTTAAACTGACCTTGCTGAGTAAAGGTTGTGGATTGTAAACTGACTAAATGCTCCAATAACTCTAACACGCATCCAAAAAAATTTACGGCTGACATTCAACCTTGTCCAGACGCGCACATACACACATGCTCAAACTCCTACACCTCAAACACACACACTGTTGCAGACACACACACAGAAGCAAATGGAGGCGTGGTAGACACATCAATAGATTAGCCGTGACACTGGGATGGGGGGTGTGGGGGTGGGGGTGGGTGTTAAGGTGATGTGTACACAGGGGCTGACACTGGCCTGAGTGTGGGATGTATTAGTGCTGACAAGGTTAGAGGAGAGGGGGAGGCTTTCAGCACTGGGCTCCCTGATCAAAGGCCTGCAGGGGAGAGAGCAGGCTACCAGGGTAAAAATAACACACACACCATACAGAACAGCAGGCATCAGAGAGCCAGGGAGAGAGGAGTCGAGATGGACAGTGAGGGAGAGCGAGGAGGTTGGGGGAGAGATGGTCAAGAGAGCTGGGGGAGAGAGGGATGGAGAGCGACAGAGAGGGAGAGGCAGAGGGAGAGGGAGGGCTGGATCTTGCAGCTGAAACAGTTTCTTTCTTTTTACATCTTTTGTATGGCTTCACGAGAGCATGTCATGCACAGAGAGAGATACTGTAATAGGACTGAGACACAGAAATACATTAAGCCATCACTCTCAAAGCGCTGCTTCGAGGGAGAAGACGCCATCATCAAAACCTGGCCAAGACAGCACGCAGCAGAAAAGCCTTTCTCTGAGACAAGACTGTCAGATCTTAGTTTTTCTCTCTTTCTGTCTGTTCCTCTCCGCCTCTTTGTCTCTGTGTGTTTGTGTGTTTGGAAGATATGAAGATATAGGAGGGAAGAGGAAAGTGGAGATTTGAAACAGCACAGAAGGAGAGGAAATGGTATAAATGAGTGGGAGAGAGCTGGGGAGGTAAGGTGGAGTTGTTGGGTCTCACCGGTGGAGCAGCAGACGTAGACCCTCAGTCTCAGGCAGCTGTGGCCGTGGTGGTGGGTGGGTGTGGCTAAAACAGAGAGCAAACACACACACACACACGTCAACCTTGTGCCCTCTGCAGGCCACAACACCCTCAACAATCAGCTGCACAAACCGCAGCGCTGCGACTGAGCAATCGTCCTCAGATGAACTTCCAGAAACTATTAGCAACACCCACACACCATCAATACACGTGGGTGACAGCGGCTGAACAGAAGATATTAAAATACTGGATGTGCAGCATCCTCAGGCTTTTTCTGTCCATCACAGTAAACTAGCACTGGTGTTTGTTGGCCTGACTCACAGATATAGTAATACTCCTGGCCCACGTTGAACTCGTAGCCCAGTGAGAAGGCGCTGTAACGCTGGAACTTTTCAGAGAACTTGATGGGGGCGTGAGGCGCGTGAGGTCGGTTGCACTCCCAGCGCTTGAAGCCCAGCTGGGGGTTGCAGGTGCGGTAGCCAGGGTAGCTGACCATGTAGAGGATGTACTGCTCAGCCACGGTGCGCTCTAGTGTCCCCCTCTGGGTGGTGTTATAGTGCGGGCAGTAGATGTCCAGGTAGTCGTTGACGCTGACCTGCACGGTGTAACCCTCCCTTCTTAACCTGGATTAAAGAGACAGGCAGACAGAGGAAGAGAAGTGGAATAAAGAAAGAAGGAAAGACAGACAGAGATGTGGATGAGTAACTCGGGCTGCAGATAAGTAATTGTTTTCATTATCTGTTAAAGGAATAGTTTGACATTTGGAGCCTTGTCATCAGTGTGAGGTTGCCAGGCAACCAGATTCAGGAAAATCACTTCACCCAGCCGAGAAATAGCCCCGCATGTAACTCCCATACAAATGCAATGTGTCCTCTATACACTTTACAAACAATCAGGGTATAACATGTTAACTATTGAGCTTTGGAGGTGCTGTTAGGTGAATTTTTGTACCTTTGGACAGAGCCAGGGTAGCTGTGTCACCCTGTTCCCAGTCTTTATGGTAAGAAGTGTATAAGAGTGAGCATTCTCTCATTTGACTCTTGGCAAGAAAGCAAATAAGTATATTTGTTAAACCGCAGAAGTATTTTTAAAGTCTTCATTTCCTTTACAATTAATCAATTGATTCTTCAACCCATAAAACATCAGAAAATAGTGACAAATGCCCATCACAGGTTTCCAGAACCAAAAGTGATCAGAAACCCAAAGATATTTAATTCACACTGACATAAAACAGAGGAAAAATAGCTAATATTCACATGTGAGACAAACAAGGAACATTTTTACGTAATAAATTGCTTAAATGATTAAATGAACATCATAATCATTATCAATCACTTTTCTGCCAGTTGACTAATTGATGAATTCATCTTTTCAGCGCTATACGTGACATAAAAGCAGCACAGAAGCTACAGAGCTATAGATTTTTGCCCTCAGCGTACATTAACAGTCTCTTATCTTCAGGAGAGAAACTATAACACTTTTCTCCGCCTTTCTGCATATTAAAACACACGTTTCTCACTACATGCCTTGTGGAAGAGGACACTGCTGGGAATGATAATCTGCACTCCTGCCTTTCCCCACTGAGCCAGCTACAGGCCGGGTCATCGAGGCAGAGGGAGATCTTGTCAGTGGCGATGTATGCACTGACCACAAGGGAACCGGCCTGCACGAAGTACATATGATGGACCAAGCTCCCCCATCAGCCGCCGCTGATGGACGAGCTGGCTGTTAGCAGGTAAGGAAGGGCACTCTAAGGTTGAGTGTGTCTGCCTGTGTGTGT
This sequence comes from Pempheris klunzingeri, assembly GCF_042242105.1. Classification (NCBI taxonomy): domain Eukaryota; kingdom Metazoa; phylum Chordata; class Actinopteri; order Acropomatiformes; family Pempheridae; genus Pempheris; species Pempheris klunzingeri. Next base: position 8,826,580 of record NC_092027.1, read on the forward strand.
GTGTGTGTGTGATGTACATGACTGTGCAATAACCCTTCAGCTGATGTAAGACTTGACAATGAACAACGGAGATGATGATGTGATATGATTTCGCATTCAGCTGCCACGCTGTGATCTTTGCTGTTTATAATACTAAGTATACATATTATGTAAATTGCAACCTGTAATTAGACAAAGTAGAAGTCATTAGAGGGGCTCCTGCAGGTGAGCTGATGAGATGGGAATTGTCCTTGGCTGCAGTGACGTGCAACCCGCACCAGCTAGAAACTGTAATGACTCATTTACACCACTAGGTGGAGATATTGTGCTGCATTATGTTTTATTAAGTATTTCTTTCCCCATCCTGATTGTCTCTTTTTTCATACGAATCTTCTGTTACACACATACAAAAGAGCACACACACACTCACAACCATCCCTCACATTTCACACACACACACACACACACACACACACACACAGACACACAGCGTGGACACGCTCGCACAAACATGCACACGTGTGCATACATTACTAGGTCAGGCCTCCAGAGAGATTATCACTCAATTACAAAATGTGGATCAGAAATGTCATAGCACCTCTCTCCCTCTCTTGCTCTTTCTGTCTGTCTCGCCATCTTCCTCTCCTCCACTCCCATCCTTTTCATCTCCACCTTCGCTTTTCATTTGCACACATGCTGAGGCAGATGAATATCAATTCTCTTAACCAGTGTTTCTTTTTGGGCTATCAATCTTATCTGTGCTCTCTATCCCCGATGCTCAGATGTGAGATGACAGACTTTTGTCTTGCAGTGTTGCGCGAAGAGACAACACAGCTATGCTTCAAAGCGACTATATTTAGAGAGGGGGGTTGGTGGTGGAGGAGTGGGGGGCGGTTGAGATGGGGTGGGGGGGGGGTAGAGACAGATAAAGAGGTACAATGGGTGTGGGATAGAGAGAATGGTAAGCAGATAGACCTAAGATGAAAGTGGGAGAAAGAGAGTGTGTTGAATATGAAAGCATGCGATGAGGAGAATCCTAGATGCAATGGGCGTGTAAAAAGTCGGAGAGTGATGCAGTCATTGAGAAATAGGTGAGAGGACGGTGGTGTGCGAGAGGAGCTGGCTGCAAAGACGCAAGAGGAAGAGTGTGTCTCCGTGTTTGAGCACTCACTGGTGTTCACGGATAAAAGGCTGCTGGGTACTACTGTAGCAAACACAACTAACAAACCAGCAATGCATTTGTTTTGATTGTTTTCAGATTTACTGGCTGGAGAGAGAAAAATAGATGCACATGAGAGGCTAGTGAGATGGACAGTGGTGACTTATTTAGTGCATCCATGTGGCTTATGCGTACAAGCTGGGGATGACTCTGATCATTGGTCTATAAAATGACAGGAAGTAATGAAAAATGACCGTTCTAATCTCTTAGACCCGGTCAAATCTGCAGTCCAAACTCCAAATATACTCAATTTACAGTGAGGTAAAACTAAAAAAAGAGGCAAATCCTCAGTACATTTGAGTACATTTGTTGTACAATGTTTACCAAAAAATTGTTGTTGGTTAATTTCCTGCTGTTCGATTAATCATTTCAGTACTAGAAGTACGTGCGACACTGTTACTTTACTGTTTACTGTTTTGATTATCACTTCACCTCACTAGACGCAGCTACGCAGCAGGAGAACCATTTGTTCTGAACGTAAAGTCAGCAATAGAGGAGGCGTGAAAAGAAAGGAGGAGGAGGAGGAGGAAAAATGACTGGATGAAGAAGGTAAGGTGGTGCAGAAAGAAAAAAAATACAGGAGACTAAAAGAGCGGAGTGAGAAGAACAGGCTGGCTGGGCGAGAGGAGTCCCTCTAGGTGTATGCTGTTATATAAGCAGTCCACTTAGTGGCATAAGACAGAAAGGTTGCAGGGCAAAGAGGAATGGAGGGAGGAGAGGAGAAGGGAAACAGAAGATGGGGGTGAGAGGAGATTTAATAACTTACGGTTGGGGGAGGAGGGGGATGGTTGCGGGAGGAAAATGCATTGAATGATGACAACAAAGAGAAAGGCACAGAAAGGCAGGCAGAGGCCTAGACAGAGACATAGTGCTCCCTGGGGATGAACATATATGTGGTAAAAGTGCATAAAAAGACTGATGGCTCTCATTCTCTCCTCATCTCTCTTTTCCTGCAGCCGCTCTAAAACTCTCCTCCTCTCTTTCCACTGTGCATTGTCTCTGTGGTGGTTTTGCTGTCTCATCATCATTTTCCTATGAGTGGGAGTATGCAGCTAGTTAGTAAAGGCTGCACAGACTGGTGAACACTGCCAGGGGAGGCAGATAGCGGAGAGAGAGGGAGAGAGAGAGAGAGAGAGAGAGAGAGGGAAAGACAGAAAAAGGAGGCAGAGAGAGAGAGAGAGAGAGAGACAGAGACAAAGATAGCACCACTGCGCCTTTCACATCTGCGCTAAAAGGAGTCTTTGGAGAATACGGCTGGTATCAATAAATAACAACGGTGAGGTAACGCTACAGCTAAAGACACTAAAAACATACAGCGGACACATACAGAGCAGAAGCAGCAACAGAAAACCTATAATTCCAGTTGTGAGAAATAAAACAGGCAAACATCATAAAGAATTGTTTGTCAGCAACGAAATTAAGAGAAAAATGACACATTATCAGGAAATATCCCCCCCACACACACACTTCATACATGAGTGGTGCCAATCATTTTCTGTTCTGCTCCACTGAGCTTAGAGCTAAAAGAAAATCCATGTCCTCTGTCATTCTTCTATTTAATAATTTTGCCAGATAGCATCAACATGAGAGCAGAAGCACGAGCGACTGCTGGCTTTCAAGGAAAGTAATATCAGTGTAACTGTTTTTGTTTGTTTTTTTTCTTTTGACATGAATGGATATGAAAAGTCTAAACCCACCGAGGTATTCTTCACAGTCTGAAGTTAGTGCTGTTTGTTCTGCTGCAGGTTCGCCCTACATTACTGCCAGAGGCTCCAACTGTTTTCAGAAATCCATTAAAAACAGCTGGAAGTTGTTACTTTTGACAAACGCAGTCCAACCTTTAAGTAGAAAATAATAGTTTCTGACTGTGGCCAAAACCCCCCCCAAAAAACACTTTCAGCTTCATAGGTATTAATGCTCATACGCACTATAAAAAATATGAAATTACAACATTATTGTCCTTCCAAAAGCGCATATCACATAACTGGTAGAGACTCACTTTTATGGAATAACATCATGGGTGCAAGCTAGAAAAAGAAAATGGCAAAGCCAAATAACTGTTTTAAAGCAAAGTGCTTTTATTACTGCCCATACTTTACTTGGCCAACATTTACTACTTGAGTTTTCTTGCAAAGATAGCCAAAGAAATGTTCTCTAGCTCATTTTTAGTGCTTTTACATCCACAAAGCAGTTATGAGCAGAGTCTCTCTGTGTCAAAAGTAGCACCATGAAATCAGTACGATTCAATTTAAAGAATCGACTTTTGTCTAAGTGCTTTTGTCGTTGCACAGACTATCACACTCTCTACACCGACAGTAATTAATCTATGTCTAATTAACAGTACAAAGTTGTTTTTCCATGTCTGCATTGTTTGTCATTACTGCTCTTCAAGATGGCTGCCATGAAAAATTGGTTCATTAAACTTTTCGATTAAAGTAATTATGTAAAATCCTTTACTTGCTACAGTGTCACTGTCTAGCTGTGTTTTTTCAGAGTTGTAGAAGCTTCTCTCAATAAAGATGAGGTCAGCATGGCGTCGTCATTGATGACCTTAAAAACACACTCTCTGGGGTAATCATTATCAGCCTTATCAGGAGGATAAGTTACCGATGCGCGAAATGGTGCGACTTAAATGCCATTCGCCAATCGTCTGTTTACCACCGACAAGACTCCTCCGATCGAGTCCCCTGGCAGGGACAAGCTAGGCTCGGCTGTTTTTCTCTGTACCTCAGCACCAAAACTCATTAGTCGTGTACGCACACGCTCACAAACAGCACAGACAACCATCAGACATTCATGCAAGCGTACGCACTCACACAAACACGATATCTCCTGTGAGTCGTCACTGATTGAGTTGATGCCACAATTAACGGCCCGGTTTACAACGTTTCGATCCAAAATGGAGGATTGAGGGGGAAACAAGTGCTGAGCCAGTCTGTGGGAAGAGGCAAACGCTGCAACTCTTCTATCACTATTAGACCACTGGGAGTCATCCACCAGTTTCCTCTACCACCTCTGTCCACTCTGGCCTCAGAGAAATGGAAGAACATTACCTTTTCATATTTACCCATTTCAGTATAAACCTCCCCACGGCTTATTCCCTGTCCATCCACCTTTGCTTCCCTCATTCGCAAAGCTCTGCCACATTTCTTCTCTGGCCTTTAATTAATTCAAGGAAGCTTCGCAATAAAATTTTTTATCATTTTCAGACATCCACACCGGTATCCTGTAAATCTGTAATGTCCATCATCACCTACAGTGTATACTGTGGGTCTGCTGAAGAAAAAAACAGCAGGAGGACAGTCAAGGACACCTTGACTGCAATTACTTTTTCAAGCCAATCAATTTAAAAGCAGTTTATCAATCTGAACCAATTGCAGGTCAGCCTCTCTGTTCCCTGACTGATGTCAGAGTGTTCACAGCAGCTTCATTTCTATGTAAACCAAACTACATCTGACACTAAGTGGAGCCTGAGGCTTTAAAACAGATTTTTTTCACTGTGCTTGGAGTCACTCTCTACTGAGAAATGCTGAAACGCCAAAGCTTTTCAAATGAATAAATCGCTTGAAGTAATTAATACATTTGTGTTGATGTTGCCTGGTCATGACATTTAAACTACATGCCAACAACAATGAGGTGAAACAAATTCATTGATGCAACATTTAATGTTCAATTTCTACTATAGATTGACCATGCAGAAAGTTACGGATTCTAGCTTTTAAGTGATATTTCATTGATCTCCTGTAAGGAAAATCTCTTAGCTTTCCCTTCAGTGGGAGGTCACAGTGCAGCCTCAGCTAAAGAGCAGCATCTGGCAGCTTGTGGGGCTGATTCTTGCCGACACAGGGGCCGAGACATGGATCTTTCAGTTAAAGGACTCGCTATTCTACCCTGCAGTTCAGTTGCTTGGTGTCTCCTTCTCCCGCAGCCTCGCTCCAGGCGTGCCTTTAGTGAAATGGGTGGGGGGGCCTGAAGGGTCCCGTTCAGATATGTAAAGTATTAGCCGACTTAACTGAGGCAAATGCAGCTATGGGAGGCCCATGCAGTGGCACATGAATACACAGAATTTCTGGCAGCAGCCTTTGAGTTACAGTCTGAGCAGCTGAAGGAGATGATGCAGAGGGATTCAAGTGATTCATTTGTTCTTTTTTTTTTTTTTATCAGACTTTACATTTGAAAATATTGAGAATTCCCAATCACTATTCACACAGCCCAAGGGGAGTCGCTTTCGTTGTTCCAATATATTCAATTTACAATGACAAATCTTCAGAAATGACATTTAAATTAGATTATTTATAGTTTATTTTATTATTTATTGACTAATTATTTACGTATGCTTTTTTCTTCTAAAACATTTTCAAGCCTTTAAAACAAAACTAGGAAATACGTGAAAAGCCCCTATTGGTTGACCTTGTAACTTCTATACATATGCAAAGTTTTTAAATGTATTTGCATGAATTCATAAGGCTGGGAGACATTTGCCTGACACAAAGGGCACTTGGTGTTTGCTAGTTGGCTCAACGGGCATCCTTATTAGAATTGTGGCAGTGAGGGAAACTAAATACGATCATGATGAACATAATAGTGTTTCCACAGCTCCAATCTCCGACTAAAATGACTAAATCACTTGCACTGCGACATGGGTTGCTGGCAGCTCTTTCAGAGGAAATATGAACAGGCATGCATTTCATTGATTAATCTATGTGGCTTAAGCTGCTCTTTACTTTCTAGACATCCACAGAGGAAGTTTAAATATCAAACAGAAATATAGATGATGCAGTTGAATATTAAGCTGTGGCCCTCCTTCAACAAGACTATTTGCATAAAATAAATGTAACAGAGGCCAATTGGTGTATTTTTTTCCAAGGACCATTTGGTATTTGCAGAAATATGGCTTACACTTTAGTTAACAGTCAAATCCAGCAATAAACTCCCTATTTTTCTGACCATGGTTTAGTTTAATGCAACTGGGATTTTGAGTGGATAAAATATCAGAGCTAGAGTCTCTGTAATAACCCGGTCATGTTGTCAAGTTTTAAGAACAGGATGGATGAACAAAATAAAAGACAATCAAATGGTGAAATGGAAAAAGATACTGGGAACCCCTTCTCTAGTAATGACAGAAGATAGTGAACCTTGAGAGGTATGACAAGGTGATGTCAGACGGCGGTCATGGCCCATCTTGAAAAGTCATCCATCCCACTGAGTTTGCGGCGTGATTATATCCTGCGACAAGCCGTGATAACAAGGGGCCATCTCTCTCAAGGTGAGGCCCTAATTGCACATCAGCACTAAAGGCTCGATCGCCCACATCTGCTCTCTATTTTTTTTTTTTTTTTTGCAAGCTGACTTCTCATTTGCCGTCTCACCCCCAACCTCCTCCTGCCTCTCGTTCACCATTCATCCGCTTTGCAGAATGATGTCGTCAGATCATGAAAAGCAGAACTCATTCTCCTCTCTCCTTCATCCAACACAGCCCGTTCTCCTGCAAAGAGCCCACATTCATACATCGATAATCGACCGTACCAACCTTGTGAAAAGCGATTTTCTGTGTGTGTGTGCATATGTGTTTTTATGTAGGTGTTCAGGCTAGGGAGCAGTGTACTCCAAACAAGACTGAATTTGACCTGTTCTCAGGCCTATCTTCACATATATGGATATTTTGGGGAAAAAAAAAAATTCCTCTGGACTTTGGCCTCTTGTCCACATTAAAATGGTGTTTTAAGTCAGAAAAATGTTGTTTTCTAGAAAGCCTCCTAAGTTTAGAGTCTAGTTTCTCTGTTTCCATGAAGACATGTTAAATGAAACATCACCACCTCACTTAGTAGATGCCCTTAGTGCTTTGTGTCATGAGCATGCGCCTTAAACAACAACTGACTGACTATTGGTTTGTTTATGTGCAGTTAGCCCTGATAGGTCTTATGATAAGTTTAAAACTTAACTTAGCCGTGGTGCATCACTTCAGATTCACTGGTTTAAAGTCCTCCTGAAACTATTGTTTTGGATCATTTTATTTAAATAATTTAAGCTCACTATGCTCAGAATGTTCTTCTCTGGTATTTATCGTTGACGTACACTTTACCCCCACCTATACTGGCTCGGCATGTTTGTCTGACAGAATCATTTGAGCTCTCGTGTGGACAAAAGCAAAGGTTGTGAGGACAGAAAGATATTAGTTCAGGAAAAGGCTGCTGAATGTGAAATCATTCACAACGATTTGGTATTGTTCCAAAATGATTGCCTTTCCTCTGACTAAAACACTTTGGCAAAGCAGTGATCAAAAATGTATATATATTTCTTTCAAAACAGAAGAGAAATGTAATTCCAACACCATATTTGACACATTCTGTATTTATATTCTGTTTGTTCAACATCTGTTACGTACCCTCACCTAATGGGCCTCACACACATATGGTGCCTTTTGCATTATAGAGTGTGGAGTGGAAAACAGTTTAAAAACAAGTCTAAATTTCAAAAATGACAAATCATGTGCAAATGAGACAATGAAATAGCACAAAACTGAAAAAGTGAACATTTAAAATGTCTAAAAACATTACCACAACCTTAGTCAAGGACACAGCTTGCTTGGCTTCACACATCTTGATATGAGTCTGGCATAATACATTCTTAGGGTAGCTGAAATAACACTGTAGCCGTGCATTGAACGATCAATATAATTTCACCTGGAAATGATCCATCTACCCAAAGACCAGAGGTGTAGATACATTGTGGGAAATCAATGTCCGGTGCAGGGGCTTTTTTGTCACAAACTAGACATATTCCCAGTGAGAACATACCAATTTGTATTTGGTTTTTAGTGTAGTGTCGCTTCACTGTAAAGGGTGCTGGCCTTAGAGAGATATAGAGTCAGACAGACAGGCAGGGAGACAGAAAGTGAGATAGCAGAAGAGCTGTGACACACAAAAGAAGCTCTCATCAAGATGAATTCTCCACAGTGCACACCCTCAGCGAGGGTGCCAGGCAGCTCCCGCTAGCCCGCTGCGGCCATGTCCAAAAAACAAAGTGGTTATCTTGCCCATCTCCAACTGTCTGGCCACTGACAGAGCAGAGGGTTCACAGGTTCACACATCAGATTGGTATTCATACATCTAAAGAAAAAAAAACTGACAAATTACACATCTGAACCAGTGTGCACGTAAAACTGAACACAAAACTACCTGAAAGTATGAGATGATATAAGTGAAAATATGACAAAAAAGTAAATCCACAGAGAGGCTCAAGAGCAATGGAACAATCAACCACTTCTATTATCTTTATAAAGTGCGGTATGCAAGCTTTGAAGATCAGTGCGTGAGGAGCTCGGCTGCTCTCACAGGAAGTCAACCACAGTAGGGTGTTCACTTTCAAAAACCTCAGTCTTTAAGCCCCTACTCTGGGCTGGCACACATATCCCTCTCTCAGCGAGAATGAAAGAGAGGAAAGAGAACAAAGACAGGAGAGAGGGAGAGGGGAAGAGGTGGAAAAGAAGAAGAAAGACAGATGAAGGAAAGTAGTTCTGGGTCAGATTTAGACTGGACGATATTCAGGCAGCGCCAGCCTAATGGATGCCAAGTAGAATAATCTGGTCTTTCATCTCCGAGCCATGGCAACTGCAGGGTTTCATGTAGGTACGCAGTCCCCCTAAAGAAACCAAACTCACACAAACACACACGCTCATGCACTTTTAAAACTATAAAAGAAACGTCAAAGCGAAATGGGCGCGCTCCCTGATGACTGACGTGAAACACAACTAACTTACACACTGCGTTTAGCAAATAAACACCCTTACATTACGTCATTGCCAGCTTGTGATATCCCCAGGTACACCGAACATACAGAAGCACAAATGCACAAACACTTCCGAGCAGGCCACCATAAATAATTCACCCATTTTCTCAAAATAACCCATCGCCCTTTTAAAATATATCCTCTTTTCTTTGTGCAAACAACCCTCCAGCTCGCACAGCAGAGTGGTCATGGAGTAATTATTTACACGTTCCTTCAGAGAGCGCTGATAAGAGCCAGTATAGGAGGAGAGGGAGAGCTACTACGGGGTTGAGGAGAGTCTGCTCAGGTAGCATGCCAATATGTGGCCCATTAGCAGGTGATGCCAGGCAGGCATGTTAGTAGCAGCTCCCAAGGTACGACAGACCTTTCTCTTCTGAATAATTGACTGGCCGCAGCCCACGTTTTCTCGCTCCCCTCCGTTCCTCTCTATCTCCTCTGCGTCACCTGTGCAGTTCCTCTGCTCTTATTGTTCTTTCTTCCCATCTCCTCTGTCTTTTGTGTTTTCTTTAATACTTTCCTTGCCTCCCGCTCTATCTTTCCCCTCGCTTCCATCACTCTCCGTCTCCCAAGGCTGGATTGTGAAGGTTGCTGGTACATATAGGCACTTATGTAACTGAGGAGATAAAGGGAGCAGCGTTCTGAAAGCATTCGATGTGTGACATCCTTGGAGATGTGAGGCATCTTTCAGCGTGTTTACCTCTTCAGGACAATTTATAACACAACAGCTGCTGTTTCGAAATGCATGCAGACAGTGAAGCCAGAAGGAAACTTGGAGGATTTGGTGTAAGTGGCTGAAATGTCACATGTTCTCGGTTAGAACACGTCCAATAGATTGAGAGAAGATTTAGTGGACACTTGAGAGCTTTGAATACTGAGCAGGATCAGGTGAGGCTTCACGGAGACAGACCTGGAACGGAGTGAGGGTTGGCAAGGGATGGGAGGGTTGTCACATCACACAATGATACTAAAGGAAATCCACCTGTTCTCTCAGTAGCCACAATGCCTCCTGAATATGGAAAACCCCTTTCTGGAACAACTTGTGATGAGGCGCAATGCATTATCCGGAGGAATCAAATCAAATTTAACTGCCCTCATGCCTCCTTTCGATATGCGGCGCAGCATCTGGCTGGGGCCATTAATGAATGCCGCCTCATGCCATCTCCTAATGGAATTGCCTTGTCTTGGAGTTCACTGCTGTGACACCGGCTCAGCAGTGGTGAAAAGATTACTAGAAAGATTAAAAGACAGAATAAACCAGAGGCTGCACATCACAGGCAGCCAGGCCCCAAGATCACACATTAGATAATTGGTGCAAAAAAAATCCCCCTGTCTCGGTCTCTCCTGTTTTCTGTTGAGGTTTTGAAATGGTGGGCAGCAGATCCCCGCCTGGCGTGCTGTCACACCTCTGCAGTGAAAACTGTTTGAAGAGGCTGGAACAAAGCCTGTGTGGTGCATGTTATGTCTGTGTGAAAATGCTGTCTTTGTGGGCCCAGTGATGAGCACAAATCCAATAGCACAGTTACGCAGCTGGTTAGATTTGGGAACGACGCAGCGTCAATCTTACTGACATACAAAGACAGACAAAAATGTACACAGGGATAAGCACACACTTTCCTTCTCACTCCAAAACAAACATCCTCTCACTCCACTAGACATGCATGCTTTATCTCCCTCCCTTACTGTGCCAGTGCCTCTTTCACTCCTTTATTTTTTCCACTTTGCTTCACACTACACAATCTTTCTATCTATCTACAATGTGTAGTGATCGCTCCCTCCATCTCTTCCCCTCTCAGAGCAGCCCAGCGATGGGCTTGTGCCCTTTCATAATTCATGGAGTTGTTCTTATGGCTCAGGCAGCCATGTCGGATGTGAATCTGTGCGCCTCAAAGGCTCACTCAGCCAACACTGCCTCAGCCAGGAGGGTTACTGCTCCAGCTACTGTGCTCAGGTACCATACAACACTAAATCAACATGCTCAGTCACACCTGGGTCATACTGACATGCAAATTCCCTGCTTTTGTTTAAACCTCCACAGACTATACCACCTTTTTTAAAAAAAAGTCATTTGGGCATGTTTTCATGCAGCCAACAATTGGGCTGGGCAAAATTTCAATATTATGGTTTATCTGCCTCCAGTGGAAACGTATTGTGATGTGACTGTATTGTTATAATTATGAGCAGGCTGCTATTGAAAGTGAAAAACATATTTTATACGTGATTGTATCATTTAAATTTTTTTATGCATTTGCCATACTGTGATAAATATTTGATTGGTGCACATCCATAAACCTGCTGTAAGTAATTTTTTGTGTCCACTTGGGGGCAGTGTAACTTTCTGTAAACATAACAGCTACATATTATCAGAGCAATATTGGCTATTGTTTGAAGTTGTGTTTCTGGCTACCTGGTGACTGAATATTCACCCTTGTTTAGCTCAATACTGTCAAATAATAATAATAACTGCCTTTACTCAGTGCATTAAATCCACAGGTATCATCTAAACCAGACATTAATGTAAATTTAAAATATTATCTGAGTGCACACATGGATGGAAAAATACACATATTTTCAAAAGATTAAACATGACACATTTAATTTATTCGTGAGAGTTTTTGGTTCTTGCTGTGCTAATCTGTGGGTGAAATAGTACATGTGGCAGAAAAACAAAGGACAAGACTCTCTGCTAGACAGCCAGCTGAATTAGTGAGTGTGTTTCATGTGCGCTGTATACTGTATAAAAACAACCACACAAATGCACACACACACAAATGAATATGCATATTTGCCTCTGTACAATCCCATTCAACACACAGACACCTCAACTGCTAAGTACTCACAGCTGGGCTTTTCTTTTCTCACACACCTAGCACAGATGAGTGACAGCTTTTATGGACACGTTCGGAACACGAAAAAACAGACTTACAGACTCACATACTTTAAAGGCACACTCTCACACCCCACAACCACACACACAGCCTCACACCAACAGAACGAAAAGAAGACTCGTTAGCCACTTTAATCAATGTTAATCACTGCAGACTCGCCTCACTGTCAAGACTGCGACAATGTCTGTCTGAGAAGGAAGGGAAGGCAAAGAGAGACGGAGCAAAACAGACGGAGAGAGAGAAACACAGACAGACTGGGTGGAGCAGGGCGGAGAGAGTGTAAAAATGTGAAATGGTATCCAAAAATATACACTGCCCACGGAGCGGTGAACCCATTGCAGTTTTGATGTACTTTATCTTGTTTTTCAAGGTCTGTTTCTTGGGTCCATGTGGCTGAGCCTCGGTGGGAGACGTAGTCAGGCCAGGCTCACGCCAACGGGGTTTAATTTCAGCTGGGGGGGCTGGAGGACGGAGAGAGAGAGAGGGGATAGAGGGCAGAGAGAGGGAGGATGTGAGAGGTAGCTGGGCAGAAAGATAGAGAAAAAGGATAGGAAAAGAAGAGATGAAGGAATATAGAAGGGAAGATAAGAATTGAGTCGAATGGGGGAAGTGTGCCCAGGCACTGAGATAGTGGAGAGGTGAAACGCTTTAAGCGTGGCAGAAGAAAAGGATGCAGATACGGAGGGCGGCAAAGGAGGGAAAATTGAAAGATGAGAGGAGAGATTATTAAGAAAAGATGTGTAATGCATAAATAAGTTGTGACAATGGGAATGAATCCGCTGAAAAGCTGTGAATGTGGAAAAAAACAACACCATTGTTTTGAAGTTTGGAGCGGGGACCGGTGGAGGCCAAGGTGAAGGGAGGCCGACGGGCAGGAGGAAGGGAAGGAAACGGCAGATTGGGGGCAGAAAGTAACAGACAGATTGTGTTTATCAATGTGTAATACAACTGTGGGTGTTATGAAATGGGCTTTGGCCTTCACGGTTTAACCAAAACTTTAGTGCAAAGCTTAGCCGTTGTGCAGGCAGCCAGCGAGAACACAGACTGAATAGTAATGTCTGCGAGTGGTGATTAGAATTTCAGATAGAGACAGGCAGGCCGCTTTGCCATGATTCCTGGGCCTAATGCAGCCGGCCTGTGTAGCGAGGCATACAGGAGCTCTGAATGTGACCTTATGTGCGTAAAGATAGAATAGTCTAACAGCCTAACGTAGTGAGCTGTGTGTGTGTGTGGATGTGTGCGTGCAGCTTTGCAATCATTTGTGCTGAAGCACGACAGAGCAAGGTGATCTGGCCGTATTTAATATGCACAAATCAAACTGTAAACAAGCAAACACAGGGTTAAGTGTTGACCTCCTCCGTGGGTCGCGCTAACAGGCGTCACATCATATTAAGCACAACCAGACAAGCGCACACACTTCACATGCTGTTTCTGTGAAGTGTGTCCGTCTGTCTGAAATTGACAGCTGTCAGTATGCAGGGATCAGCAGGAGGAGGAGAGGGAGGGAGAGGTCAGCGGCGTCAGGGTAGAAATGACAGGAAGAACCAGATGGAGGGGGGCAGAGATCAGGAGAGGAGGAACAGAGAGGGGGCAAAGTAAAGGAAAGAAAAAGCGAAAGAGAGAGAGAGAGAGAGAGAGAGAGATGCAGAGATGCAGAGATGGAGAATGAAACACAGAGGAAGAAAGACAGAGGGGAAAAGAGAGATGGCTAGGAGGATAACCCCCCCCCTCCCTCCCTGTCAGTCTTTATGATCGTCTATTCCTCGTCTTCTCTCTATCAGCGATTCAGTAACCTTCAGGACCAAGACCCAAGTAGAGATGATGAATTGAGACGGAGAGCAGAGAAAGGACGGAGATTAGCAAACACGGACAGATGATGAAAAATGACAAACAGTGAGGGAGAGAGAGACAGTAAGGGAGTGAGGAAGAGAGAGAGGAGGAGGAGGAGGAGGAGGCGTTTAGAGGAGGAGAAAGTAAAACGTGGAGAGAGGAAAGGTGACATTGGGGGAGGAGTGTAGAGGAGAGCAAGCCGCTGGCTTTTAGCTGGAGGACGGCCACAGGATGACATTAGAGGAACGCACTTTGGCTGCTCCTGCTGGGAGATCCTGCACACACACAAACACCCATACACACACACACACACACACACACACATGCACTCACAATCACACAAAGAGACAGGCGGATAAACAGACACATGAACAGACAGCTCCGTAAACACACACACACACACACACACACACACACAGGTAAAAATAAGCACCAAACTTGTGCTGCATACTTATGCCTCCTAACCTGTGGGGAGCCTGCCCCGCCTCCCCTCCACCTCTCGTCTAGTTTGTGCACTGGCCTGATAACCTTCATGGCAACTGGGCTAAACACACACTCAGGGTGACAGGTCCGCCTACCTGCAAAAACAACGATAACTTTGCCTGTGAGAGCTTTTGAGGCTGCTGCCAGTTAGTTACAATACTGATGCAATAATATGCACCAAAATGGAGCATTTGACATGTTGTAATTTAAGCCAAATGAACGTTATCACATTGAAACAGAGTCATATATTAGTGTTAATTTTATGTCAGGGTGGATTTTACTTATTGCTTGGGTTAGACAGATAAATCAGCTCGCTAATATATTTGACTGATACTGGCCTTTAATTAAATATCAGATGTCAGACAGTCAGTGTTGTAAAATAAAATAATGGGGTTTTGTCGCTCCACAGACACTAAGACCATAAAACCAGCAATGACATTTATTCTGCTTTCATTTTTTATTCATCGTTTAATTGTTTAATATGTTTTTTTTGTGAATTAATTCTTTATTTAGTAGGAGTAATGTATCCCAGACTTGCCACGCTTTTGCATGAGCATGCAGAGTTGCGCCGATTCTAAATTAATTTCATTAGTCAATGCTTTTAAGTGAACAGCAGGGGTGGAAAGTGACTTATTGCAATTACCATCATTACTGCAACAAAGACACTTTTTGCACACCTGTATTTCTAAAAAATTCATCATTTCACAGGAGTGAAACTTTTTTTTGGCACTCTTTCCACCCCTGTTCTATGGGGAGTTACAGGAGTATATGATGATCTAAATCAATGAAGCAGCTTTGGGAACTGGAATAAATGAATGAATAAATAAAAGAGCTAATTATCTGCATAAAATATCGACTATCAACTGGTTCAATTAAAAATTGCAATTTCAGTCTTCTGGACTCGTTAATTAGTTCAACTCTATGGACTATTAAATTGAACATAATAAAAGTGCAATGACATTGACATCATTAAATTACATTTAAGCTGATTATTTTTCCTGCCAAACCCCAGTGTTTCAACATCAAGAGTTGCTTTGCTTTTGGTCAAACTTGCAAACTAGTTAATTGATTATTTGACTGACAACAATAGTAATAATTACAGTCATTTGTCAGGGAAAAGCATGAGATGCTGGAGCAGTGAAACACATCAAATGTGATGACTTGCCGCTTTTATCTGTTTTATATCACAGTCAATTGAATATTTTGGTTGTTTTCATATTTACCTGTTTTCTGACCTTTTACAGACTAAACAAAATTGATCAAATGAAAAAATCCATCCACAGTTAAACTTGCAGCCTCAAATAGAACCACCAAACCTCAAAACCTGCCATTAAGTAGCAGGGTATGGAAGTTTATGTTTATGTATACAGGACAATTAGGAGCTCCACAAGCCAGAAGAGCGGTATAACCTGAATTTGTAAGGGAAAAACAAGGCAGGAGAGATGGTGGAGAGAGAAAAAATGGTGGTGGAAAAACCGAAAGAAAGGAAGGATGACTCATTTGGTGATGAAAAGAGTAGCACACTCCTTTTCCAAATCCCCCCTATCCTCACATGAGCCCCCCCCCCACCACCACCACCACCACCACCACACACACACACACACCAACGACTCACCGCCCTTTACCTCTCCCTCGGAGCGAGGCATAAACGAGTGGAGTGACAGACATAGAGAGCCGATGGTCCCCCTCCCCAGAGAGGGGAAACGCACTCATCCGTACTGATCTTAAAACAACAACCTCCCCCCTTTGCTTGCTCACTTTTCCATCTCTCTCTCCGTCCTTCCCTCCATCTCGGTTCTCCCTGGCCTCTCTCCTAGCCTCTTCACATCTCACGACCCCCCCGACTTCATTTCCCCATTCATTTTCATTTGCTGCTCCTTATTCATCGCTGTATTTTGTTTGTCTGTTTGATTGCTCAGTGCTGGTTGGCTGTTTGCTCTTGTTCTCTGTTATGCTGCAACCCGACATCATTTCTCAGACCCTCATCAGTAATCGTTGCTCTTTCAAACACTCATCTCTCACTCTGTGTCATCCTTTTTATCACATTTCCATGTCACTCTTTATGTCTCATAAATATCCAAGAAAGATCCCTGACCCACGCAGCTCTTGTTTCTAGTACAATCAGCTTCCTTATTCTCCGTATTCCTTTAGCCTCTTCACTGCGTACTCAGAGGAGCAATATTCAATATAAATTAAGATTAATTTCTATGTGCCAACATTTAAGTACCTCTTGAATTCCAGAGATTAGTAAAAAGATCTCACCTGGATGCCAAAAAAAGCACAAAGTTCATTCCTAAATTTAATGTAGTTAGTCCAAAGGATGCAAGACATATTTTCTAATTATCCATTTACTGAGTGTTCTGGGCATATTATTTCACCCAACAAGTTTTTTCAGGACTCCTCATAGTAGGAAAAGCTCAGGTGTTATTAATAACTTTAATAAGGAAGCCCTGTCAGTGAGCCAGCATGCACAATAACAGGACTCTGAACCTGAAGTCATTTTCTTATTTAAATCTCTGCTTTTTCTACTGTGATGTGCCCATAATGTCTTCAGTGATGGACAGATTGATAGATGAAAAATAGATTCATAGAAAAAAAACTGTTTAACTGGGAGATTCCACAACTCCACCAGCTGTCCATCATTTACACTCCTGAACTAACACTCCTCGCTACCTGTCTGAAACTGTCAAGAGGCATTCAGTGAGATTGTTTATTCAGAGAAAGCTGCAGTCAGCTCTTTGTTTTTTCCAAAATCAAAATGTAAAATGTAAGTGTAAGGGTTTCTTTCTTGATGAAACCATTACTGTACAAATATGGACAAGAGCCTGTATGTAAGAAGTGGATCCCTAATGCCTGTGATGTAACAGGGTGGTTTTAGGGTCGTCACCATCTTGGTTTTGGAGCCAGAGGTGACGTTCATTGCACAAGGTATTCCCACCCTAAAGCATACCCTGTTTTATGGTATATTTCCCTCTAAATGGAAACATAATTTACAAAATGAACATCACGCTGTAGTGAAGAAGCCTTGAAACTAGCTACTGAGACCATAAACTCATTAGGAAAGTGTTTACTGAGGTAATAAATCAAATGAGAAGTAGGGAGCGTAGAAGTTATTTTCTCATAGACTTCCATACAATTGGACTTCTTTTGCTGGCCATTACCTTCATTTTTCAGACCAGGAAGCTACGTCTACTCCTCAGATTATGGTGAGGACCTGCCAAGAATGTCTTTGGCGTTTGGTCAACTCACAGAATTAATGTTGATTAGCTACAGCTGAGTAAATTTGCCATCAACAGTTGTCATAAAATTGAAATCGCCAAGTAAAACTTCAAATTTAAAAATTTAGAAACACTCAAATTGTAATTGAAATTGAAATGAAAACTTGTAACGCGTCTGCTCTGCTCCCCACCTACAGTATCTTGCAATCTTTCTCTCTTTACCTCCCTCCCATCTCTTTGCTCATGCTGCCCTATTCCACTTTAGAATCAATTTGGGACAGAGGTGCTCTGCCAGTGCCCTTAGTTTTCATTGTTTTCCAGTCCACATTTAAAATGGTACACAGGCAATCTCCACGAGCCCGATTCCCATCTACACTCCAGCAGAGTGAGAGAGCTTTTCTCCGCTCCATGACACCGCTGAGATGCCACTGACGCAGTCCAGCATTTGACAAATGAGCCAACAAATTGACTTCTCCGAGCATTCCAAACAACAAAGGCAAAACAAAACAAATCTCGCTTAACTAAATGCTGGATGAAATGGCGCAATAGAGCGCGCAGGCTATTACAAACGATTCCACTCCTGCTCTCCATCTCATCGCACCCACCCTCTTTTCCTCTTAATCTCATCTCTTCTCTCCACTGCCCCCCCCCCCCCCCCCCCCCCCCCCCCCCCCTTCCTTCCTGTTTCTTGTGGTTTGCGCCCCAGACACACATTGACCCACACGCTCTGGACCCACTAGGGGGCCTTGTTCCTCGGCGTCGCTCCACTGCACATGACTGACGTTCTCCTTACGGGAGGAAGAGGAGGAGGAGCAGGAGGAGCAGGAGGTATACAGGAGGAGAGAAAGAAAAAGACAGAGAAAGAGTCAGAGTCAGTCAGTGGAAAACGGAGCAGCCCTGAGTTCAGGGAGCAGGGAGAGGGAGCTGAATGTGATTCATGATCAATGATGCTTCTCCAATTACATTCCAATTAAAGGCGAGTCTCAAGCACGGCTCTAGTGCACTGCACCTCAGAGGAGCTTTAGACAGGCTTTGCATTGGGTATGCTATCCCCATAACAATGCCCATTTATGCAGGAACCAGTTCTCTGCCTCACACATTTCAGATATCTAGCAACAAATGTTTATGCGTGTGTGTATATGTATGTGTGTGGGGGGAAATAGCTTCTGGCACCTAAATAAATGTGAGTTTATTACAGTCAGATTAAGGGCAGTTCAAAGGGCTAATGCCCACTATTACATCGATGCTGGTTTAACACCGCCTTACACTCAACAGTCAATAAAGAGCAAGGGAGATGGAGGGAGAGCAGTGGACCAGAACCACTGGGGATAGAGAGAGCAAGAGGAAAGAGAGAGGAAGGAGGGTGGGGGAAAAAAGCAGTGTTAGAGGGGACTGAAGCGTGGCTAACATGGATTGGAGCATAAAGCTTCAAGTGATTCCAATTACATTTAAGTGATCAATTAGATTGTTACATTGGTTAGATTAGGGCTGGCAGAACGCAAGTCACAATCAGAATAAGTCTGTTTGTAATATGCAGCAAATGTAATGTGGACAGCCTTCACTTAAAAGCAGCAGGAGAAAGAGACAGGATTTGATATTCAGTAAAAGGAAACAACAAAAAAACAGCTTTGAAGTACAGGTGGTGCATTAAAGCAGTGTTAAACTGACGCATCTGAGAAATTTGGCATGTTTGCAATGATTATGAAATGCTTTTTTTCAGTGCTCTACAAATGAAACTAAAACTTACTAACTTTATCCAGAGTTTTAAGCCATGCTCTCAAAGACTTCCTCAGTGCTTTGGAAAAACTTTAAGATGCAGTTGAAGTCTTCAGGAAAAGCTAGTATCTAGATATCAAGTTATTTTGATTTTTTTTCTAATCAAATTACTATTTCCAAGGCCTAGGATAAACTTTCACATAAGGCTGCAATTTTATTATTTTTTTATGAGTATTATGAGCAGTATTTCTATCATCATCTATTAAAGTCTTGATTATTTCTTGCAGTTAATCAATGATTAAATCAATCAAATGTCATCACCAGCATCTTCGCATTGCCTCTTTCGACTGACCAACAGTTTACTATCACACAAGAAAGAAAGAAAAGAAAAGCATCATTTAAGGAGTTACAGTGATTAATCAATAGTCAAAATAGTTGTTCATAACTTTTTTCTCTACTCACTAATCAATCAATTGTTTCAGCTCCTCTCTCGTTTTCAAAAAGGCATCATCTTCGGTATCAGCACTAAAATTCAGGTATCGTATTGGCAGCTTTAGGTAAAAATGTGAAATCCCAGCCCCGAGCACAGCATGTGTTGTACACACACAATGTAATTTAGACAGTTGGACAAAGTTCTCTGTCTGACTCACAACTGAGCAGCTGATTAATATCTGTCTAATTGTAGCCCTCTCGATGACATATGAAACAAAATGCCAAGTAAACAAAAAAAGAAAAAACAAACAAACAAACAAAAGAAATGTAAAGCCTATAATCATTGACAACAAAGATGGATGGCTTAGTCATTCCCCTACGCTTTCTCACTCAGCAAACAGCATCCTGGCACAATGGCACTTTGGATTGAGCTTGTATTTAGCAGCACAGTTAATTATCCTGTGTTACATGCTATAATGCATTATTAATGTGTGTGAACAACATGAGTCAGTGTTCTCTGGCCCACAGGGGCGTTTGGCTCAAATCAAACTGCTCAGTCATTACTGATGAGAAACGTGTACAGAGACTGCGTTGGGAGCAAATCGCAGCCAGTTTCAGCCGGTTGGCTGCAGTTTAAGGCCCATATTGATTTGTGAGGAAGTTAGAAGACCTCTGACAACCCCATTGTAAAACCAGTTCGATCAGTCTCCTTGCTCGCTGCCCCATGACACCAGTATGTGCTGGGCAAAGGGCCTTGAACCACCCAAGTCTACAGCTGAGAGCGAGCTGGACATGTTCCAGTCTGTGGAACGTCACACTTCACAAAACAGGTACAGATCTCTACTAAACCTGATAAACAGCAGGCGATACCGGACTGTTAATACTGGACTGTTGGCATGCAAACTCGACTGTTCGTGTTTTATCATTCAGTATATTACACATGCTTCTAGTAGCACTAATAGCTCTAGTGGCACTTTATTCTTTTATCAGCACAGCTGCAGTCATATCCCTTTATCACAAAGATGGTGGCATTAAATATTTATTAATCCTACAGTTGCAAATTCATTTTTTCCCACTGTAAAATATCGAGTAATTAATTTTTTTTTGGCTGACAAAATAAGTAATATGTCTTCCGTTTGGAACTGGAAAAAATAATCCTAGCCGTAGAAGCTGTAATAAATAGGAGATCCTATCGAGGATTACTGGATACTGAAGCTTCATCTCACTAGATAAGTGTAAAGCATCGACCTGGGATTATCGAACACATCTCTTAAAGCATAAGCATGGGCAGCCAAAAAAGATAGGGCTGCTTTGTTCTTACAGTATTGTATCTGCAGATGAATAGGCACCACATGCAGCAGCCTGATTAATACATTAAGAACGGGCCAACTCAATATGGTAATTGTGTACTTTCAAATGAATAATCCATCATTTTCTGTCTGTACGTTGCTTAAAGCAAAGTCTATGTAGCCTGAAAGAATCATTAAAACAGTCTTACTTTTGCATTCCCTACTTTTCCTCATATATTTCCCACATCTGCCGGTCTCCTCATTCCCCCACCCCGTTCTCCCACTCCTGCTCTTCCTCTTTAAATTAAATTAAATTCAATTGCCTTGCACACAAATCGCTTGGTTGGCATGACAAAAGAACATTTGTGTTGCCAAAGTGTGAACACAAACAGACAAATTGAGCAAGGAAACAATAAGTGGGAACAATGAGCAGTGATTATAAAGCAGAATTAAACAAGTAATCCCGTGAATGTGCGAAGAACAATTAGAGCGAGAAAAGAGTTTTGACAGGCAGGTGTTTTTTTTTTTCCTGCCCTACCTGCTGTTTGAGGGTTATGACAGGTGGCGACAGGCTTTCTGAACACCTCGGTGTTGCTCTCAAGAGGGGTTCAGAATTATTGCTAAACTCATGTTCCCATTTACCAGCAGTTTGTGCACAGCCAGTGTTCTCCAGCGAGGGGCAAATCATCCTCTCTGACAGAGACAAACAAATACACCCACGTCCAAAGAGGTCCATGCAAATACAATGACACTGCCCCCTGCAATTCACCACGGAGAACAATGCATGAGGTGTACATAAAAATGGCAGCCTCTTCAATTGACATCTTTCTATCCCACAGAGCCATCCCACAATGTAATTTGCGCCCCACGCACTTGCTCAATTCTTTGCAAATAATTACCTGTTGTACCGAGGCTGCGTGCATGTGTGTGTGTGTGTTTAAGTGCCTCTCCCAGCATGTTCATGTGCAAAAAAAACAGAACTCCCAGAAGCAGAGAGAGGTGTGGGAGCACACTTTAAGCGTAATGCTGAAAGCAGCAAAAAAAAAGGGGGAAAAAAAAGATACTGCACACATAATGGGGGCAGATGGACATTTTGAGTCATATGCAATACTGCAATCTGTTCCACTTGCTAGCAGTCTGCACAGCAGTCACTCTCTACAGACAAAGCTGCTAAGTACATTATTGCATTGTAGTGGCTTTCTACTAACAAGGAGCAGATCTTTTCTTGTACTTAGGGAGGACGAAGCTTCAAAAACACAGTGAGCTAGAGAGTTGGGTATTTTATTCAAGTAACTGTTTCAGACTATTGATTTTTTTTTGTCCATGTGGTGTTTCCCTGTGCGTCTCCGACTTAGCTCTGTGTAGATTAAGTGGTGGCACTGCTTTGTGGTGGTACTCCACTGCTTCACTCATGCTTGCAACCCTTATTTGTGGCCAGCATGAACGTATATCTTCATATCCTCCCAGTCACACACCCCAAAGGTTCCATACACAACCCCTTTGATTAGTCAAGAGACCCTCAATAAATATATATATACTGTATGTTGTATTATTTTCTCTCTGTATTGTTGTTTTATTTAACCATACTGCCAGACAGAACATTAATCATAAGCCAAGGGCAGAATGCCAGATTACATTCACTGTCAAATAATTAAATTATTGATTTTTTACATTACATTCAGATGCTTTAGTCAAAAGACACTTACATTTTTTACACACATCAGAGCAAATTTTGGGGCTCAGTGTCCTGCTCAAGGACACTTCAACTTGTAGACAGGAGGAGCTGGGGATCAAGCCGCCAACCCTTATGATTAATGGCCAGCCCTGTCCTCCGCATAATGTGGTGTGTGCGTGGCAAAAACAGTATAGTTAAAGGAACACTGCACCATTTTCACACATGAAGATCAGCTTTCTCGTGATGGTAGCTACGGTGCTTTATTAGCCTGTGAAAAATAATGTGTATAACGTCTTTTACAAACCCAGAGCCTGGTGTGTAAAGTCTGAGAGATAGCGATGTCATCTGGGTGACCTCAGTCTGCTTGGAGACCAAATAATTGTAACATAAATCCTGTGCTACAAACAAGAGGTGTGGCGTTTTTGATAAATGCAGATGTTAACCATGGTGTAATGGAACATGCTATCAAGTTGTATTATGGGAAATGTAGGTTCCAGTGATTTAAGGTTAAGAGTTATGATATTTTGGTACCATATTGGGTATATCCAGACTAACAGACACAGCCACAACTTATTGGTCATGAAGTAGTTTGTCAGCAGTTCTCAGGAAGTGTAGGAGCTAAAAACTAGGAGGAACTACTTTGCTGTATGATACCATATTGTAGTAGACGCCATATACATGCTTTGAGTAAATTGCATAGAATTATGCAAATATGTGTTTTTGCCTCTGCAGCTTTTATTTTTACTAGTTAAAACATTTCTCTCATGTGTCTGTGAACTATTATATCTCTGGAGTACCCTTTCAAGGTTAGAAAAAGATGTAAACTCCCATCTCTAGTAAAAAAGTTAACTGCACTGTCCATCCGTCCTGCACTGGTACTGAACATTGGCACTGGATGTTAGTTGTGTACTTCAGTATTGTCCAATAAAAGCCTAATTTCTAGGAATACTGGACTGTTTTATTTAATTCCCTTAACTGTTTGCCTTGATGCCAACAGGCAAGTCAGAGCCCCTTCCACCATGAAAAATTAACCAAGTATTCAGACTATTTATCATAATTTACACCAACAGACCGCTGCAGTGAATACAGATGTTGTGCTTGAACATCTCCATTTGCCAGTATGTAGCTCTGCTGCATCTGTGATGGTGAATAGAAGGATCAATTAAGTCATTGTATGGTGAGTAGACACATGTGTACTATGGTTAAATCATTTTTCAGTTGAGCAGGCTTTCACGAAAGGCAGATGATACAACATGTCTGTGTGACAGGTTGTGTACGGTACACAGCTTGTATTCATGTATGGTACAGATTGGCCTATAAGCTGTCAACTTGTGGCAGAGCGCTGTGTGAGGCCGACAACATGTTCTGTTGCTTTTTCCCCAGCCACCTTCAACTTCCTGAGGCACAGAACATTTTTGAAGGCAGGGCTGAAAGAGGGCAGAGAAATGCAATTACTGGTAAATAGAGACTCCCTGCAACTGCAAATTTATCCAGGGTCCAGAAATCATTTCTCACAAGCCTGCTAGAGGTGTGTGTGTCTTTCAGTGTGCGTGCATGCATGCCAGTGTGTGCGTGTGTGTGTCTCACATGGTGTGAATCATTGTGGCGGTGCCATTAAAGCTTATCAGACTCCAGTGGAGCTGCCAAGCTGTGGTCGGCTCTCTCCTCTCCCCCCTCCAGGGTGTCTCTGAGTGGCTGTGACTGCCGGTCGTTGCCCACTCACGCGCTCCTGCTGACCCTTGCTGGCTCTCGGGCAGAAAGGCAGAAAGACTTTGGCAGCTAGATTCTAGGAGCCTTTAAAGACAAGTCAGTCTAATTCAATTCTCCCAATTCAGCACTAATGACAGGTGGATAGGGTGTCCAAGTTGGGGGCTGTGATAATGGTGCCGGTACATTTTGTGCCACGTTCTTCTGCCACCTCCTTTAACCTTGCGTCCTCTTTTACCAACTATTTTCCTACAGCCTCCCACAGAGTGCAGGTTTCCTCTGGTCCAAGTCACAATTTTTCTTTATAACACCTTAATGAGACAATGACGTGTAATAACTTGTGGCAATTGTTACGACTTTCTCCATCTCGGGAAATGTACACTGCTGACTATATTGTGCTCTTTGACAGTTCATTCAAGGACAGAACAAAAGAAGGGGAATTGAAACAGCAGAGACACACACAAGCAGTCAACGGATTCAAAAGTCACCTATGGATTTTGAAGCACAGTCGAGGTTTTTCTTCTGACGAATATTAATCAGCTGTCACTTGCTCTGCCTTGTGATTGATTAAAGCTGCCTCTTATTTTCTGCTTGCATTTCCTTAAATGTGTGTCACTGCCAAAACCAGGGACACTGGGTAGATTTACTACTAGATGTCCTAGATTTTCTATGGTAGAAACAGTGGCCATTTATTCTAAATTCCATCAAAAAACACACCTCATTGTTTTACATTAGAACTTAATAATTAGTATTTCCATCCTGTTATTGACTGGCGACCAGTCCTGAGTGTTCCCCGCTTCTCACCCAATGTCACCTGGGATTGGCTCCATGCCCCTCGCGTCCCTTAAGGATAAGCAGTATGGATAATGAATTAGTAGCTCCAGTGTTTAGTTCTTAGCCTGTAAGCTCATCCCAGAACACCATTTTCTCTACTTTTCCCTCTCACACTCTGAGATTCACCTTGTCCGCTTACAATAAATAGAGTCTAATTTGTCTCAGTGGCAGTGGTGCAGAAACATATCAACAACTCTCATTACAGGCAGCAGGCCCTCTAAAATAGTGAGAAAGGACAGTGCAGCATGGAACATGACTAAGCAATCATATCTACATTCAATTCTCAGTCCAATTACCTGGATCCAAATCCATTAGACATCTATTCCCAACCCGTAGTTGTTACCAAAATGACCAGCAGCAGGATACGGACGCAAATATCTACATAATGCATTCTAATGATTATTATTATTATCACAATGCATCCATAAATACCTTTTATTGTGCAACTAACTTCTGTGAGCATTTCTTGTGTGTTTTCAGTCACATAAAAATAATTAATAAAAGATGTTGGCACATATAGCAGCAACTCAGTGCAGGTCATTTCTATTTTTTTCTCACACAGACTTGAGGAGGGCGTCTGACATGACACAAACAGCAATGAGGGATTTTACATCTTTTTTTCGCAATCAGAGTGATGTGAGCTGAGCTGAGCAGCGAGAGCGTTTGCCAATTCTGCTAATGAAAACAGAAATCTGCCCGGTGTTTTCTCCGAGTGTTGAAAAATGGTTTTGTTCAGGTGCAAAACAATTCTGACTCCATCTGGTCTTGATAAATTTCAAATTGATTTTTCCAGTAACAAACAATAAACAACTGCATGAAATGTGCAAAACAATCTCTTTGAATAGATGTTCAGAATATTGTTCTATTGTTGAGATAAAGTATTGTCAAAATAACTAAATTTAGTATTAGCAGCACTTACAAACATACAGTCAACACAAGGGAATTGTTTTACACAGAAAGTTAAATGTCTGTTGTGTTTCATCCAATATGCAGTTTGATTCTATATTTTTAAAAGGCTGCTTCTTTTTTCTTAAGACAACAGAGAGCAGGAATATTTTTTTTTACTGCAGACAGATTTTCTACAAAAGTGTACAAAAGTGATAAGAAACCAAGGAATCGACTTAAAATCCCTGATAAAATATGTTTTAATCTAGTAATGTTGCCTGAGTTCCTTAAGCCCTGTAGTCTAAGACATAATGAGTTTATTTAAGTGTTTTCTGGCAAATAGAAGAAGCTTTGAGCTGAGATTACTGATTGTAAGTCCTGCTCGTTGTCAATGTCATTTTTTTGGCCTGTCAGGTCGGCCCCAGGTTAGGTACTGTACCACCTCCAAAGAACACAACCCATTTTGAAGTCTTTGAAAAGACACAAAGCAAAATTCGCCCTTTCATTAGTGAAACCTGGCAACCGAGCAGTCAGCCAGCATCACTCTCTGAATGGAGAGTCAAAAATTATGTGTCCCCTTTGGCTCATCACAGAAACATCAGATGCCTGCCAAAAGTCTGCATGTGTACAAGATGTGCTCCATGCATTATTAATTTGTGAACAGCACTATGCGTGTGTGTGTGTTTCTCTGCGTGCAGAAATTCATCATTTTTACACATTCATAGATGTTCATCCTGCAGCTCCAACAGCTTAATGAAACATGTTAGATTTTTATTTTTCCAAATTTGTCTTGCAAATATTTTTCAGTGTATTCAAAGTAGAAATACAAGCTGAAAAGTACAAGTCATGAACTATTTGTGGACGAATCACGCTAAATAATTAATAACCATAGAAGTAAAACAAAACAGCACAAGAACAGAAGAACACCGCCACACTGAGGACTATCACTTCACACTGTGAGAATGGCCCCGTAATACTTTCAACAAAATTATTTTTATCACCTTTTTTGTTTTGTATTTTCATAGGTCCAGGCTGAAATAACAAAAAAAAAAAAAACTGATAAAAAGCTGGAACCATGCTAGATTGGTGGCGTTTTTCTCTCAGACTTGGCACTGGTTAAAACAGGCAGAAGAGGGCATAATTTAGATCAGAACATCGATCTATTGGTTTCTCTGATTAATTTATCTTTTCTTGCACACAGACTGTCTCATTCATTATTTTGAGAGCCACTCGCTGCTTGGGCTATGCTTGAGTAGTTTTAAATTGCAAAAATACATGCAAACTGTAACCTTTTTCATTGTATTTTTAAAAGTAACCACACTATCTGTCTGTCTCTATATCTAAATACCTACTCAATATTACAACCAGGAATTCAGTCACTATGAAAATGAATGATGAATGAATTAATATAATGTTTGTGCTTCATCTGCAACATTATGACAAAGACAAGGCCCTTCATGAAAAGTCCCTTTTGAGGAGACGATGTGTAGGTGCTAATTTTTCATATTACCTTGACTGTCAGCATCAGGACATACATGCCACACGTCATTGATGGGGTCATGCATTTTTCATAAGGTTGTACATGTATTTTAATGAGCAGGGCTGATGAGGTGTGCTACATCGGCACAGTGGACGGCCTTCACCACTCCCTCTCATTCACCATGTTCCTCACAACCTGTCAGTCAACCACTACAAGGCCTCCTCACGTCTGTCTCTCGTAGTATCCTCGAATATCAATCACAACAAAATCTTTGCATATTTTCATGAGATAATTAAGAGGAGATTGCAACGTGGTGCAGACGATCAATCTGCAAATCAGTGGACCAGATTAAATCCAAATTCTGACTCAGTTTCGCAGATGGCAAACTAAACAGCCTAAACTGACAGAGATGCGTTTGGATGGCAAGTCGGATACCCCCCTGCCGGGCGGGAGGAGCCCATGTCAGTGCCTGTGTGTAATTTGGAATTAATGGGACGGTAAAACTTTTAATTCAAAATCCCAGCCTTGGGGACAAACACATTTGCATACAAATGAACACAATTTCCTGTTTGTTCGGTATGCAAATACAAAAGAAGGAACTTACAGAGGGGCTGCCAGAGTTGAACAAGCACCACGACTCTCGCTCGAGTGCAGAAAGCGGAGGCACCCAACCGAGCACTTCAAACACAGCTATGTTTGAGATATCAGACTACGGCAGGGGTGGGCCGAGACCACCCTGAACGACCGCAGAGTCTTGTGGGGTTTAGGTTAACCTCAGAGTAACCTTTCTCTCCTCGACTCATTTACACCTGGAAATAACAAGTGAGGTTAGTCTTCCTCCAAACACAAGAGGCAATTAAAGACTACTGATTGGAGGCGGAGGAAGAGAGAAAGATGTCCATCCCATGGGCACAATGTCGCTGAAATGTTCACAGTAAAAATTGGAGTCATTTCACAGTGTAATTAACAAATTATACCTGTTTAGACCTTTCATTGGGAAAATACTATGAGATTTCCTAAAGTAATTTTTCTATTAATTGCAGGATCTTCCGTACAATAGACAGAGATAAGCTGTTCTGAATGACGGAAGGAATCAACAGAATCTGTCCTCTGTGGTTTTTCAATAAAGGTTGCAGGAATGCTTTGAATGTCAATGACACTCAGGATATGAGGCTACGATCTGATAGCACATAATTCATCACTGTAAACATTAAAGAGACAGAAAATGAGGAAACTTGTTTGCATTAACATAAATGACTGGCATGCTAGATGAGGAACAAACCCACAGCTTGTTAAATTCGCCAGCCACAGCAATCTGCTTGCTTGGTTGGATTTGTTTCAGACACTAAACAGTGCACTTAATGCCATGCTTTGTTATGTTGGCATTGTGTGGAACATGGCTAACTGAGGCAGCCATTACTTATTTACAGTTAGACATTTAAGTGACAGCCAGAATTGCTATTTTTCATAACAATATCTAGTTTGAGCCTGGCAGTCACACACACACACACACACACACACACACACACAACCAACCATACAGTAAACAGCAGAATTTGTAATTAAGTCTCAGGTCGTAACTGAAA
The DNA here is from genome assembly GCF_042242105.1 of Pempheris klunzingeri. Classification (NCBI taxonomy): domain Eukaryota; kingdom Metazoa; phylum Chordata; class Actinopteri; order Acropomatiformes; family Pempheridae; genus Pempheris; species Pempheris klunzingeri. The sequence goes on from NC_092027.1 coordinate 8,855,586, forward strand.
TGACCCTGGACATCGGGCTATGTTAAAAAGCAACCCATTTCCCAATGATTTCTCATTAGTAGGCTCTGCAGCAGCTCCCCATGTACAATCCTCCCTTGGAACTCTGAAGGTGACACAGCAGTTACAGTGGACTTTGATGGGGCACTGGGGAGCTGTACTTCATATCACAGGACTGCTTCCTCTGCAGAGTAAAAGGTTTCAACAATCAGCAGCTGCAGCCATTTGGGAGGAAGGAAGGAAAATCTTCATTCTCTGGCAGGGGGAAGTTTTTTTCTCTGTTTACTATGTGGCCACTGGTAGACAGGCTCCATGTCTCTGCCAGTAAACCAAAGATTAAGCTCCTCCAGATCGTTCCCGCCTGCCACAGATGTAATCCAGTCCCTAAATCATTAATTAATTGAGTGTTTGCATCAACAGTAAATCTTGCACTGTGTCGCCTCGCCTCCGCAGCATCTCACAACACTAAATCAGCAGGTTAAGGGGTCATCAGATCGAGGGTTTAGGGACACTGCAGAGAGGTAAGGAGTAGCTTAAACATGCCATCCGCTTATTAAAAGTAAAAACCCAACCTGGCTGCAGATATGCAGATGTGCTCAATTGACAGGTCAGATAAGAGCAAGGTCTCTCCTCACCTGCGAAGCCAATCCTCGGGCCTACAGATGAAAACCAGCGGCCACACTGCTGGGCCTCCAGTTACCACTGGCCTGATCAGATTGTGTATTCACTTGCCGACTGCGGGGCTGATTAAATCTGTATTTAATTGGATCAGATCTAGTCGTGATGGAGCACTCCCCCCGGCGTTTAACCCACGGTCCTCTGTCAAGTGAGTGGGAAAAAAATACTGTGGGGGAATTAGGAGCGGGAAATGAATACCAATGATAGGCTGTGCTAATAGCCAGCGCAGGAGGAGTGGACCACACCTGCAGGGCTTTACAGAGGGGAATCAGAGTTATCAGCTTTTCTGTCTGTGCATGTGTGTGTGTGCATATATATGTGTGAATGTGTGTGTGTAGTCCCTTGATTGGTTAGACATTCTGTTATTCAGGTCGTACAAAGACTTTTTTGGCTGATTAGCTGTTTTATAAAAGCACACCACTGATAACTCAACAGCACTGAAAAACTGTCCTCAATCAAAACTTTAATCAATGTTTCATGATTATGCTACATGTATTTGGAAAAAAAAAAAAAGAGTGGAAGGACATTTTCATAATTTTTCAATACTCGATACAATTTCACAATAACTTCTTGATTAAGACTCCAGCTGAGTCGACCCATACTGTGTGTGTGTGCGTGCATGTGTCCATTGGCATGCACAGAGGATGTACAGAATCTTCAAGCGGATTTAAAGTGTATCTTAGTATAAATCTGGGGGCTTATGGGAGAAAACCAAAAGATCTGGCGCTTGGGTTTCTGTGTTGAAGTATCTTACTGATGCTGACATCTCAGTATGGACCGCTCTGTGGTTGTAACTGGATGCTGAAGTGAGCGAGCGCATGTCGTATGTAGAGTCTATTCAGGTGTAAACCCTCCCAACAGTTTCAGGTCTGTCATATGGGCTTCTGGGTCAAACACTTTAGTTTTCTGTTATTTATACAGACCACTCTCAGTTTTACAGCAGTGGCCCAAAGTCACAAGAGAGGAGGGTTACACACACAGTAAAATCAGTCCTGTACCACTAGCCATTAAACAGCCTTACTTGGGTAATTAAAAGTTTATTGCCTTGCTCAAGGGCACCTTGACTGTAAATGTTGAAAAAGGGTGAAATGTTTCTCTTTCAGCAGCTCACAACCAGATATTTCAACCCTATCGCTGGACAAGAACATCAGTGTTGAACTATTCTACAAAAAAAGCTGTTTTTCACTTCCAAAGCCAGCTTTTAAAACTGTTTTGTTTTATGAAATATTCGTGATTGGCAAGTATGTGATAGCTGAGGTCATGGAAAACAAACAATGGTTAAGGTGCAAAAACATTAACGTTAATAAAAAGGTGAGCGGTAATTGCAATTCAAATATGGATGTAATTCCTTAAGATACTTGCATGTTTTCAAACAAATTTTGAGATATTTTCAGAAACCTCTCTCTCTCTCTCTCTCTCTCTCTCTCTCTCTCTCTCTCTCCACACACGCACACACACAAGCGAGTATGTCCTGCTAATAGGGTTGGGTATTATTCAAAGATTGTTTTGCACCCGTGCCACTCTTGCTTGAATACATTATTTTTGCTTGTATGTCTGTTTTCATTTCATGAGAACATTCTTTAAAGGGGGCACTAATCTTACAAAAATACAAAAAAGAAATAACACAAAAATGAAAAAAGGAATACAAAAAAATCAGGGTGAAAGTTGAGCTACCATTCACAGCACTACAGAAAGTAGGTTAGGAAATGTTTTGTTTTTCATTTTGAATAATTGAAGCAAATATACGGTGCATAAAGCGGGTGGTTTGTTTTATTGACTGATGGGGGGAATTTTCAACTCTTAAGGGCCAATCACACTCTAATCTCACATCAAAGATTTACAGGTGTGAATGAAAGGCAATGAGAGTTTTCCAGATCAAATGGCCTCAAGTGATAGTCTCTGGAGTCACATTAATAATTGGTTTAGAATGATAAAGACAAAAAAACACCTATATGAATACCCCCAAATACCTACATTTCTTATACTTGCTTGTATATTTAATTATAAATGTTTTACAATGTAAGAGTTAATTGTGGTGACGATGAAACTGAATATTTAAGTTAACTCTGCTCACTTTTATTTGCCTCATTCGTCCTGCTGCCAGTTGCAGCCTGTAGAAAGAAGCTACCTGTTGAGTCAATCAACAACAACCTTAGGTCAGGGTTTATGTTATTATGATGCCCGATTACCTATTTAGGAAGAACCAAATTATGTTTTTATTATTGCCCAGCATTCAGTGGTAATAACATAACTCAGTCAGTGCCATTACAATGCCACCAGGACCTTCTCTAAATACAAGCTCAAAGACAGTTTACTTTTGAGTGCCCTCCTTCGTCTCCTCAAGGCCACGAACACTAAATGGAGGTTACTGATTAAAGGTGTCATTCCACCAGGTGACCTTAGGGTCAAAGGAATTCTGGGTAAATTACCTTGCAGAAGGCCAGAGGTACATCGAACACCTCAGAATGAACCACAAGGTTGATTGAAAAATGGGCATTTGCATACGAGGCACTGAGCTGGGGCTGGCAGTGCAGCAAAGCCAGACTATCCGCTCGGGCGGAGGTGGCAACGAGTCCTCATTAAGCAGAAAAGCATCATTTTCTGAAGCTTAGAGAGCTCTCCCCCCCCCCCTCTCTCTCTAAATATATATTTATATATATATATACACACACACACACAATACACTGACATTAGTTTGAAAATATAACTGAAACCTAAATAACTAAAGAAAACGGTGCTTTGTGTTTAGATTGAACTGAGCTCTGCTCATAAATAATACATATGATGATAGATTGCTGATGAACTGTCTAATGAAGAGGAGGCGGGGGGGGAGCAGGGTTTTTGCTGACGAACAGCAATTTCTTTTTTTTTATAGATTTAAAAACTGAGACCTCGCACACACAGCACGATGCAGGAATGCTAATGTCCCTGGCATTTTTGAAACTGCTGTTATCTTCCTGGCACTGCACATTAGCTAGAGATATGGTTTCCTTGGCACTAATTTACCCCCATACAGCAAGCGCTGGAGGTTAGAATCAAAACTTAATGGAACCTCTAATTTGACCAAAAGTTCATTCCCGTTAGGGAAATTAAAGCCTACTAATTAGGGATTACAACCTGCTTTATGAATTGCAAATGCCAAGTCAGACGTTGTTAGAGATATTAGGAAATTATGACAATGACACAAGTAAACTTTCTTTCAGCAAACAGCATTTATGCTGACAGAAACCAGAACAAGAGAGCTTGATATTCCCATTTACATTACTCCAGTTAAAATGAAAAAAATAACCCCATGAGATGTGAATTTGATTATCTACAGTCTCTCTCTTTTTTCAATCACGACCCACTGTGTTTTTAACGGCAGTCCGGGCTCCCAGGGAACAAACCCCCTGGTATTAGACCAATTTCCACACAAGGAATCCATCTTCTGCAGATGCCGTGTGTCACATTTGCTTTTCCCATCATAAACAAAGACCTGAGGCAGTATATGTTATTCTCTTCACTACATCATTTAGCTCTCACCAATGAGCTCAGCTGTTGTTCTCCCTGCCACCATGCTGTATGCCTATACTCCCCTTGCATCTCCCTGTCATTTGCTATATGAGGAATACCACATTCATTTCCCGTGCTTCCTCCTCTCTTTGGTTCCTGCCTCTCTGACAGGCCTGTTCTTGGCCCTGTCATTGACTGTCACCTGTGACACAGGCTTCCACGATAAGACGGCATGTTTCTTCCTTGCATCATGTGGTAAATGAGCAACGCTTCCCCCTCTCTCTCCTTCCTCTCCATTCCTCTCACCTCATGCACATGCACACGTGCAACACACACACACACACACACACACACACACACACACCTGCAGCTCCCTCTACTCTTCCCCCTCTTGCTGGAGATCCCGTCATTGACAGGAGCTGGGTGGGATTTCAGATTCACGACACTGCTGCAACTCAAAAATCTGTGAGTGTGTGGATATAATACAGACAGATAGACAGATAGATAGACAGATAGATAGATAGACAGATAGACAGATAGATAAATAGATAGATAGATAGATAGATAGATAGATAGATAGATAGATAGATAGATAGATAGATAGATAGATGAGAATGAGAGTAAATGTTTCCTGTATCTCAATCAGTAAGTGGAGCAGGTGTTGCAGGCCAGATATGTACCTCAGGCAAACTGATTTGGATAATGAGCGAAGAACAAACAATAGCCTGTAATAAAAACGTTATACAGAGCCAAACAAATGCTCTTAAATGCTGGACTAAAGGGGTAAAAAAAATCCACCAAATGTGCTATTGTAGGTGTTAAGATTTCTCTGTTCCGTTTCCTTTCCAGTTGATGTTTCCTGCGAACACTACTCCCGGTAATGAATGTATGTGGGTGAAATTCTGCTATTGATGCAGTTCCCTATACTCCTCTTTTTCCTGGTTTTACAGCAGCGCCTCCAAGCTGCTTGTTCCAATACAGTACGCATGAGCACCAGAAGAAAGGTTGAGGTCTTTAAAGATACTCCACTTCCTGACACACCATTAATATTCTCTATACAGACTCTTCCTCTCCTCTACATACAAATAACACCTCCTCCCTCCCTAACCCCACTTCCACTCCACTCTCTGCCTTTACATCTCTGCACTGCCTTATATCTCCCTCCCTTATATCTCCCTCCTCCATCTCCATTTTTTTTTTTTTTTTTTTACATTTCCCTCCCCCAACCTTACTTTCTTCCTCTTCCTTTTGGTTATTTTTTGTCATAACTTCTTCCTCCACTTTCTCTTCCTGTTCCTCCTGGGAAGTGGCACAGAATCCCTTTAAGCGCTGCAAAAGCAAATCTATTTATCATAACCATCTATCTCTTACTGTATGTATATCTTATGCTATACTGAAAGGCACACTAAGTAGAGCTCATGCCATGTATGCTAACACTGGACAAAAAAGACAAGTGCATGTGCAGTAAGAGAAAGGATTTCTAAATAATGATGCAATATATGTGATTCAATCTCTCAGTAGTAATGAAGCAATAAATTAAAGGGAGGTAAATGGCCGGTAGTGCCCACTCTCCTCCCACGCACGGCAATGCGGTTGAGCAAAGCAGTCTTCGGGGACTTCCCATTGACTCCACACAAGGTGAGAACGGAGCAGGAACAGAAGGCTGAGCAAAAACACTTCAAACGGCGCGGCAGGAAGACAGAGAGGGCTGCTGCTCTGCGAAGCAAATGCAACGAGCAGAGAGGAAACACAGGCGCGAATGGGGGACTGACCAAAAGAGGCAGCGAGGGCCAAGACAAGGAGACACAATCATTACTCTGCTTTCACAGACAATCAATCAAATAAGCACATGCACGCACATGCACACAGACACACAAATAACCGAGACAGACAACGAGACATGAAAACACCTTAAATGTCACCTAATAGCAGCCACACACACACACACACACACACACACACACATGCACAGAGTGAGAGAGCTCAGCAGGACATTGATATTCTATACACCCACACACAGCATGGTGAGGATCTGGGCTCGTCTCTGTGTGTCTCCCAGCTTTACACACTACGCTGGTCTAGGAACAGTCCCATGCAGCATTACACAGGTTTCCACCACGAGAAAAACATGACCGAAGCCATTTTCTGAAAGAAGATGTCATGTATGAAATGTGGCTCATGGAGACACCACACACATATGCCTGGTGTGCATAGCCTAAAGCTACTGAAAAGCAGCTGAACCAACAAAATAAACACGTAAACAAACAAAGCCTTGCAGCAGATTGGTACATAGCCAGAGGAGAATTTGCACACTTTTAACAAGGGAGTATGGCGTACAGGTAGACTGCTGTTCTGCGATACATTTCCTCTGTACAGTAATCCAGTCAGTAATAGTGGGGCATTCAAAATTTAGCGATAACAAGCAGGGCGCCACCCCTTCACATCCCAACTCAAATCAACCCCCCGGCTGTAACAAATGCAAATAACAGGCCGCACTATAGAGCTGCGTCTCTTTCCAACACTACACACTGATCCAGAGAGAGAAGGCAGACGAAAACAGGAAGGAAGGAACACCCCCCCATTGATGGAGGGAGCCAGTAGTTCGAGATGAGTCACGTATTGTCCATATAAATCAATGGGTGAGAACACCAGGAAGGAAAAAAATGCAATGTGTGAGTAGAGAGACATGATTATGCGTGTGCTGTAGCTCATGTATTAACCATAACTGAATTTACACATCAAGGCGGCAAATGAATTCCAAATAGATTTTTGATGCAGACCAACACGAGACCTGATTAAATGATGAGGTTGAAGATATGGAAACATGGAAGGAGAGAAAGGAGCATGGTGCCACTGACAGAGTTGTCCTCTGATCTGCTGACTTTGTAATAACTATTCAGGGTTTGAGCCGGAGCGTGCCATTGTGACAATGACCCCTTGAAAACATAAAATGTCCCGTCACTACAACTTTCATATGGCCAATTAAATCAAGTTCAGAATCAAAACTTTCAGCTGGCTTCTCGTTTTTAGATTTTATACGCTGTAAGAACATTTATTTTGAGTTAGAAAAGTAGAAAATTATCCCGTTCACTGTTATTTTGTAAACATGCATCACGAATCAATGTTGGTGGTCAAATTCTGCTGTGTAGTATTTAAAAAGTTAGCAACGATTGTGTGTTTTTGCTGTTCACAAACATCGAATAAGTGATGAATCCGTCAATATATAAACACTGGCTTCTTCAGCACATCATTTTCCAGCTGTAGCTAGTTTGTAGCTAGTTGTAGCTAGCCATTGTAGCTACACAGCTCTTGCTAGCGAATAATAAACAACAGTTAGGATCCCTGTTATATTTTTTGTACGCCACATTTAATTTTAATGGGCATCTCCAAACATTCAGAGCTGAGCAGCAGCTTGTTCTGTGAATCTGTGAAAACATATGATAATGTTACCCAACATAGCTAACTTTACCTTACCTTACTAAAGTTAGCTAACCTTAAGCCAGCTAACTTCAGCTAGCATTAATGTGTAGCTGATGTTAGCTTGAGCTAAAGTTAGATGACGTAAAGCTAGCTAACGCTACGTCACAACAAGAGGAGACTGAGAGCTGTCAACAGGATGGGTTCAGCTTCAATTATCAGATGTGGCTCAGCACCGATGTAATTATTAGCATAATGTAAAAGTAATTTTATATCCCAGTAATGTCGCTATTATCACTGAATGTGAGCTAGATCACTGCAGGTTGGTCTGGTTTTCTTGATACATAAGAATTTAAATTAATTCTAAAACACTGATTTGTTTGCTTGCTCTAAAAAGTATTTTTGGTGTACACAAAAGCAGAATTACTTATATATTTAATGTAATATTATATAATATTAATTCTCCTATGATTTTAATATTCTTCTGTACCACTCAGGGGGGCTTTCACAGCATTGCTTATTGTGCTCCTTAGATGGAGCAGTGACCTCCTAGAAAAGCACTAATAGGCCATTGGACCCCCTCCCAGACAGTCCTGGCTCAAACACTGGATACTGGCTCGTGTCTAACATTACAGGTCAGCTAACAGCTACATGCTTTCTCCAAAAAAAAAAGTGTTTTATTTCACAACTCTGTGTAGCTACCTCACCAGGCAGTGCTTAAATGTCTGAAAATGGGAAATTTGAGCAGCACAGCCCTCCAGCTTCCTCACAAGCACATACCTTTCATTTTTTGCAAGTAGGTAGCTTCCCGTCCAATCCACTTGCGTCACACTTTCAAGCTCTGAAGACTTTGCCATCATATTTGTAATAGAACAGTTTCGCTTGAAGATGTACTGATTTAAATGTTCCCTCTAACAATATAAGAGGGATACATTAAGCCACTGGAGGTTGTGGCTGCTGTTGCTGAAGGGTCAAATTACTTTTAGTCATTCTGGATGCACAGAGAACTAGAGAGAGATTTCAATTTTCTTCAAATATTCTCATTACAGAGACGACGGCTGCCAAAGGGTCTCAGACCTTCATATAATTACATCCTCAATAGGAAAAATCTCAATTATAACAGAATACCTAATTATCACGCTGCCCATATTCGAAATTGCCCTCACATGAAAGGAAAACTAGAGCTGTATCATCCACTAAGCTGTGAGGACAGTTTCCACTTCTCGTAACACCGCTGTTGTTAAGCACCCAAGAGTATTAGAGGGAAGACCTGTCACGGCTCTAGACCTGAAGGGAATGAACAGAGAACAAGATATGACAGAGCACAAACCTGTGTCCTCACTTGCTGCCTTTTTTTATGAAGGGACACTGATAACTCTGAGGGCGCCGCTCAGTGCAAAATACCACCTCAATTGCCATACCTCAGAAGAGGACTTCTGCTTCAATAACAAAACTAATTATTTTGACCAACTGCTGTGGCTGCCATATCGTTTTCCAGGCGATGTAGCGTAACAAGGCCCATTTCCCAAATAATCAAACTCTAGCCAATGACCATCCACCTATCAACAGCTTTGATCTTTCTCCTACATGGCAGCCATTTCCATCATAGCAGCAATGTAATTTCCCAGTGGGTGATGGGCACTGCGGTGCAGCCTCCCAGTGTAATGTACTGTGGAGCTACCATTCGAAAGTTGGAAAGGCCTCTTTGTGGAAAGCATTTGCATTCAAATCATTGAGTCTGAAATTGGTTCTACCTGTCTGGGATCAGGACCATCTCCTGTGGGTTCCCACTGCCAGTTAAGTGCAATTTTTATAACCTTGGAGCACAAGGAATGCTAATGGATTTTGATGGCGTTTGAAGGGCCTAACTATGTTTTTCTTTGGGCTCCTCCTAAGAAAGTAGCACTCCCCCATCACCTGGGGTAGCTCCTGATGAGTCCCATGGCACTTTCCCATCAGAGCCCATGAACAGGCTTATAATGGCCAACCAAACTTGCCAATTCCTCGTAATAATGAAGTTGAGTTGGCTTGGAGTGCCACAGACCTCTAGAGGGACCGGAGAGGATAAAGAAGTAGAAACACCAAGATGGAAGAATTTATGGGGACAGAGTAGTCAAAGTTTCCACATTTTCCCTTCAGGCCAAGTCTATCAAATTCCCCGTTGATTAAATGTCTCCTCCTGAGATTTTATTTGTATCCCAAATTTTATTTTAACTCATGATCACTACACTGTATCGTCAAATCAGTGTTTACCAAAAGCAGCAGCCCAGAATGAACATTAATATGTTTGTGCTCTTTTCTTTGGCCTTCGCAATTATTTTCACTAGCTTACAGTGAGTTTGACAGGAAGAATTTTAACAACACACCTCGAATTTAAACAGCAATTCTTCAGTGAGGAGCATATGAAAGGTGAAACTTTCAGGAAAAAATACATTGTATACTTATGCTCTCACCTATCCTTTGAATCAGTGAAGCAGGCAGAATCTAAATGTAAATGAAAACCTTTCATTTTTATCTTGTGGAGAAATACGTTTGTTCAGGTTTCATTCTTATTCAAATACATCTTTTTCTTTCGTTTTTATGTTATGGAGGAATAGGTTGCATTTTGTTTAGGTCTGAGATTTATTCAGACACAACTTTCTCTTTCATCTTTGCTCAGCCTAATGTTTTCTTAACCTTGTCTTCTCTGAAGCAGACGATACTGCCATGGCCTTGCTTAGTGTAGACATAGTTAAGGTCTCCAAGGAGCATGAACCCTGGAGCAGTGACTGACAAGCCCATAATAATCAATTCTCAAGCATGGTGGTCCAAGGCAGTATTTGATCTGCGCTTCCCGAGCTCAGCTCCAAATACTTCATGCCAATTTACTGACACCGTGAAATCCAATTAAAAATGCATTTGGACATTGATCACCTGATGCGCCCGAATTGATTGCTGCTCAGAAAGAAACCTTGTCGTGTTTTTGTTCGGCCAGGGTCCATTCACCGTCCCATACCATATAAATGTATTGATCCGCACACCCACTCTTGGATCCATACGAACCATTAAACATGCTTTCAGTGTTTCTCCCTCCATTTATGTGACTCATAGCAGATTCCACTGATCTAAATATGGCCAGCACACCGCTTAGCAGGCCAGTGTGGTTTGAGACACCACTGCAGATCTACAGCACAATGAAGCCAGGTGCTAATGTTAAGTTAACTATCCATTTAAAAGCACTGTTCATCAAACTAATAGTCTGGATGTCTGAGAGAGATAAAGAGTAACGCTTTCAAATGTTCACAAACAACTTGAGTAGTTGGAGAGAGGAATATTTCATAAGAAAACAAAGAGACATGTTGAATTGAAAAACATATAAAAGGTCAATTTGCACTTTTCAATCAGTGTTTTTCACACATTCTCATTTAACATGACTGGAACCAGGGGAAAAGAAACGACACGCTATCTAATGCTGTCTGAGGCGCTTGTGTGGTACAATGAATGTGAAAGAATTAATTGAATGCCAGTGAGTAAGATGCATTTGTATGCAAAATTGCAGAGAAAGCCCTGAGACGGAGCTGCAGGCAGACGGACGTGCATGTAATCAGGTATCAAATTCGCTTGTCTCCTGTATGCGCCGTCTGCGTCGTGTTGCGCAGGGCAGAGGGGCAGATGAATGGCGGGTGCTATTGTCTCTGAGCATTGGTCCACATGAATGACCCAGCCTGTGTCCGCATTAGCACGGATCAGCTCCTGTGGGTATCATCTCCCCAAAAGCAGCAGCTACTACACAATCGGCCAAATAACCTAACTTCCATATCCGGTAAAACCCGCGCTCTCTTTCACCCTTCCTGACTTTTGGCCAACTCAATCAATCTTTCCCTCGCTTTCTTCTCCTGACAGACTGCTCCACTTTCCACCTTTCCAGCATGTTCTCATTCCATTTCGCCATAATCTCTCTATTACGCCAGCCTCTTCCCTACAGTAATATTCTTCACACTTTGCATCCTTCTATTTCCCTCCATCTATTTTCTGACTTCTCCTTATCCATCACCTTCTTCATCGCTCACTTTCGTTTTTCTTTATTTCTCAGTTTCAATTCCCTTAACTGCAGCTAAAAATCTACAAACTTTCCCTGTGAGATGTCAGGGTTCTCCTCTGCTGGGAACCACCTTCAACTCTAGCAGGGTCTGCACACACCCACACGGAGCGACCTGGTGGTTAATGAGCCTGTTGAGTAAGACGGCACCTCGGCTCAACATTGATCACCGGGCCTCTGTAGCTCGAACTCTCAGGGAAGCTATTTGTCAAGGTGATAATTTATTTTGTAGCACCAGATATGGTGTGCCTGGGACTGGGTTGTTTTTTCTGCACGTGGTCTAGGGGCCTGACAGACACCATTTCAGGTCTAAATCAGGGTCATAATGTGCAGCATGAAACACACAGGGCTGTAACTCAGTGAGGATCAGCCACAAACAGCAAAAGAAGACTTTCATCTTGCTGAGCACGCAAGGGAATGGTGATTTAGCAAAGAGATGTGTGGCACCATTTCAAACTCAATTCCCTGCTATTCCTTCCCACGCCTGTGCAAAGACTTTTTGCTCCGGTGTCCTGCTAAGTTATAAGCATTAGTAGAGACACTGGGTGACTTAGAATAGGAGTGGGAGAGTGAATGAAAGCTGTGCTGTTGTTTTGATCATGCTGACATGGGGTGCCCAATTATGGATATGCAGCCTGTCTAACCAGTGGTGACACCTGATGTGAGGAGGTGGCGAGAGCATGGGACGCTGCTTGTGGGTAGGCGAAACTACCGCAGTGCACCGCTGCTCCCGCGTGCTCTCAAGATGTTCCACATCTCCCCCCTCTAATTGGCAGATGGCCTCAGATGCGAGATGATTTAATGGCCTGCGTGTGTGTTTTTTCCTGCCTCAGTCAGCCATTAGCAGGGACATCTGTAACGAGTTGGCCAGGCGCACTGCTGAGAGCGGAAGCTGAGAGCAACACTTTCTAATGGGGGGTAGTGCGATCGTGACGGACATGGGCGGTAATCAAAGCACTCCGAGCTATTTACTTGGGTTATGATAATCGAGACATCTCGTATTAAATTGTCCAAGGCAGAGGAAAAAGCTATGATAAATCGTCTCATGTTGTTTACATCAGAAAAGCTGAAAAAAAGCAAACAGCACGGTATTACTGGATATCAACTGTGTGACAGTCCCCTTTTGACTTTCAATACACCAGAGCAAGACGTTTCTAGCAAAGCGTTATCATAAAAAGCCATTTTCATGGTTTTGGCACAAACAGTTTGGCTTCCAAGTGATCCCATTTCTTGCAGCTGTGCTGTAACCATCTGTGCTGAATGTTGCCCTGAAGGCTAAGACATTAAGGCCTCCACCAGCGTTTGGCCCTAAAGGCCTCTGGTTTCTGGCTCTCTGTCGCTGACTTCATTTCTTACTGCTCCCTCCTGAACATGTCTCTATAACCAAAGCTGGATGAGGGAAGAAGCTGCATCGTTGAACAAGTGAGGCCTTCAGCTGGTTCTCTGTGCATGTAGACAGAGTTGTGGAGAAGTGGCCCCAAGCCTAAAGCCTTTTAAAGCTTGATGGCCATCAGTATTCTTGCCATAGCCTCTGAGGATTTGTCTGCTACCTGCAAACTGGGTCAATTTTTGCATTATTTTAGAGATTTGTATCTCGCTGTGGAGAAAGGAGAGGTTTTGCACACGCAGGCATGTAGATCCACACCTGGACTTTGTCCCCCTCTCTCTCTCTCTGTTTCCCTCCCTTTATGCCTCTCTCACACACACAGTAGTCTGAATTCATTAATATGAGCACATATTTGTCATTTTAACACGTAGATGACAATTTAAAGCCACAAAATGTGCTAACACTGTGATGAATGACTACACAGAGCAACCTTACCCATGCTGTGAAAATCATTTTAGAGGGAGCACACGTTAAAAGACTAATTAAAATTGATAGATGGGACTAATACTGATTATGACACTCAAAAACCTGCACTTTTACAGAGCTTAAATGCAAGTAAGTCTCAGTTAATATACCTCTTCTCTATTCATGCCACACTGGCGGGATTAACTGCAGTCATAAATCTAAAATAGTTTTGGATGTGACTCTGCCATTCACACATTAACATTAATGAGGAAGTGACGAGGCTGCAGCGCACCTTCACTGTTTCCGTCAGGTTTGAGAGTAGTTTTCTCACTGTTTGACACGAGGAAACCTTTAAACATATGAATTATCCCACACCCGCATACATTCAAATAACTTTCATACAATTTCTAATTCCAATCATCTACTGTATGTGTACTCTCAGCAGAGAGCCTGGGAGGTGAATGAGGGACCAGGAGCAGATGGGGAGGCGGTAATGAGATGCAGAAAAAAGGGAATTGAGGGGGACAAGCCGGCTGGTGAGACACAGCAGAAAAATAAGCGAGGGAAGAAAATAACTAAGTATGAGATAGAGAGAGGCGATAGGAGAGACCCGAGCCTGAGGTGAATACAAATGGACAGAAGAGGAACACAGATAGAGGAGGAGGAGGAGGAGGAGGAGGAGGAGTGGGGGGGCAAAGAGGGAGGTTGTGTGAAGAGAGGAGATAAAAGAATGTGAGAAAGATGGATTCACTGTTGGCTAATGAGAAGACAAAGGCAGTAGAATCCACATCGATCTCTGCCCCACAGCAAGCTGGCTTTATAGCTCGCAGGTAGAGAGAGATAGGAGAGCCTGGGGAAGCTTACCTGAGGTAAGCAGCCTTACTGTTGCGGGAGGACGTCCAAGGATAGGATCAGATGCGTCTATATGTGTGAATACATTAATGTACATGTGTGTGTATGCGCCAAGCAGGCATGCTTATTTAGAATATGTACTCATGCAGATTTATGGAAGTTTTAGCAATGGCTGTGTGTGAAGGATGTATTTGTGCTGCATGGGGGCAGGTAATAAAACATAAAACTAATAACAGGGAGAAAGAAAAGACAACTGCATAACTGAGTCATTATTGTAAAGCATTAGATGGATTAAATGTGAGATAGAAATCAAATATTGATATAATAACCACTCTGCACGCAGATTGAACAACGACAGTTTCCTTCTGGAGAGATGCATTACTGTCATTTAACTGATTCATTTAGTGGTAAAGCGAGAAATATGAGACCGACAATGGTTTTACGCATGAAATCAGGCTGATGTCTAATCTCAAACTTTTAAAATAATTCTCTTATTGTTGGTATCTAATGCATTTCAGTGGTGTTTGAAGAGCTTGTAATGCTGTAAACAAAAGAAACTCGTCGCTGCGGAGGATGGCCAATGTCTTGGAAACAAGTTATCAGCACACGTGCGCATCAACAAAGAGGAACACGAGTTAATTTGTTGTTAACATGGACAGAGCTGCTGAAAGCCACTTACAGGAGGTTTGAGCTGTTCCAGTACACCGCATGCCGGTCGCTGGCTCTCGACAGGTGCAAGTTTGTAAGCGCCAGCGTGATGAGGCTGAGAGAAAACGTTGCGAGAGCCATAATCCCTCCGGTGCTCGTCCAGCCCTGGTTCCCCTCTCTTCCTTCTGCGTCCCCGCTCCTTCTGTCCCAGACGAGCTGTCGTTCACAACATCCCTGCGGTCAAAAACGCCTTTTCAAGTTCCCAGTTACCTCAACAACGGGTTGAATCAGGGTGACTTCTGAGTGGTTACGTGTTCTTCAACTCAAATCCCATAACGACGAGACCCATTTGAACATCTTCACTTGTGCCAAATGTATCAGGACTTCTTTCTCTTACGCGCTGCGCACTTTCTAGTCACTCCTTCATTTGTTTGACAATGCTGCTTTTTTTAAAAATGTTTTTTTTAAGAGAGAGGAAAAGCACAGGTAGAGATAAGGCAAGAGAGGCTACCACATTCAACTGACAGCTGAGGTCGACGCTTATTGTTCTCTACACGGGATCTCCGTTGAAAGGTTTGTGTACCTGCAGCTCCTCGCATCATCATTATCATCGGCAGCAGCATCAGCATCAGCAGCAGCAGCAGCAGCAGCAGCAGCACACAACGCTACAAGCCCGCCCTCTGATGGAGGAGATGCGCTCACATGTCCATCTACTCCGCTGTCCCGCCCCCTCAAAGCATGCATCATGTGTGCGTGTGTTCCTCTGAGGTGTAGGAGTAGTTTATAGGTTTAATTAACAGACACTGTCTTTCACAAACCTTGTTAAAGATATTAGATTTTGTAAATTCTGCTTATCTGTAAGCACAGGCTCAGGTTTCACTCTGGGATTATGGTAAAATGGGAAAACGCTGAAATCTTCACTGGCTGTGAAATGACTCATTATCACACATTTAATCATTACCATAAATAATGATGACCACGCTGTTCAATTTTCTGTCAATAACCGGAAACAAATGGAAGCTGCATGTACAAATGGGTGACACATTAAAGGAAACATCAGCATGATGGTGGTGGGGGGCACCATCCAATACTGGGATCAGAGTGTAATCCATTAATGGCCCATTTTGAGATTATGAAAGATGGCAAGCTATGGTTGGTGCCCAAAGTAGAGCCTACAACAAGTTTCTATGAGATAAGATGGTCACTGTGTTAGATTAGGTGATTGAAGAGCCATTAATTTTTGTAGTGATTTGGCCCAAAGACACGTTGGTCGATGACCAATTAAAGCTTGCCCTGTTTGTCATTGGGGGGGAGGCGTCAGGGGACCAATTTCTGGAATTATGATGAGTAGATCAGTTCTTTTAGGTAAACGAGTGAACCAACTCATGAATTAATCTGGCTCTTAAGCACCATAGAGAAGCAGGATTTTGGATTCACTTCCCCTTGCCAATGGAGTTAACTCATTCCTCTTCAAATTTGGCTCAAATAGAACGATCTGTTCGCCAATCTCACATCATTGCTCTGGAAACAAGGCAAACAATGGCGCCTGGAGCAGTGTGTATATGATACTGACTGTCCTGTGTTTGGAAAAGCGTAAAAACTGAAATATGACAATGACCTTTCTTCTGTTTCACATTTCCACCCAGCAGCACCAACAGCATCATTCCTCTTCCACTTCGCCATATTTACTCTTGTGCCCAGAAGAGCGCCCCGTGCTCCTATTGGTCAACGTTAGAGACACATAGTGAAATTTGTTCTGAAAGGCAAAAAAATTCTGACTTGTCAATGCAATGAGGGTTTTTGTTGACGATGATACACTACTCTGGATCAAACGATCAATTGTTGTGCACAATGCCCCCATTTACTTTCCCAACGCCCAACATCTGTCAATCTGGATTATTATCGGTTGATATTGAATAGTGTGAACCCAGCATAAGTGTGATGCTCAAACTAGTCTGAGGCTCAATCTGGCCGCCATATATTAAAAATGTAGGCAACTACACAATGCATGAAACAAGGATGTCTTTTTTTGTTTTCTGCTGTGTTTGCTGGCTTTGATTTGGAGAGCGTTCATTCTTTAGGTCTTTGGAGTGAAGGATTTTGGAGAAATTAGGTTATTTTGAACTCACAATTCAACAGGGGGTTAAGGTTAGAATTTAGAATCCAGATTATTATTAGAAAATTAATAGGAAGGCCATCACAAGTGTAGTAATAACGTGTGTGTGAGAGTAATTATGTATGTGTGTGTGTGCTTATGTATGTGTGTTTAACAGTGAAATACAGACTGAGGGGGAGTGTATGAAAATTTGGAGACTTTAATTAACCTGTTTAATTTTGCCGGTGGTGGTTTAACCACTCTATCTAGCCTAACGGCAGCCCGCAGTATTAATGGCTCAGTTAATTCCAAATATTAAGCATTAGCCTCGGTTTGATTAACTCTGCCAATTTCATATCTCATAATAGTGTCCTTTTTGGAGGGGATATCAGTGATATTCACACCCATAAACACGATCGTAGCCGCTGTTGGTGAAACTTTAGCTGAGTGATCCAAACATTAATCCAAATGACCTTCCAATTATGAATGACTTCTTAGCTGAGTCCCTGAAGGTCAAACTCACACGTCTTTGACTGAGGAAAAGTAGCTGGAGTCAGTTGTGGATCTGCTGCCTACTTTCTCCTCTCTCAGCTCTCATTCATACACACTGTCTGTCTAGTTTGCTTTCGTTTGCTCTCACTCACTCTCTGCTTCTCTGTTGTTTTTGTCAGTGATGACGCCTCTCTTGAGTGCCCTGCAGGCATGTTGCTGTGGCGACTGGAGTAAAGGGGCGGATGAAAGAGCAAGTCCCATCACTTTTTTCTCCCAACTCCCCGTCTCTCTGTCCCACCACCTATGTGTGCGGCTCCACTGGATCAGTCGCCTCCATCCACTCTAACATTTGTCATCCTTTTGTCGCCTCGCACTCAGGAGGAAAGCGCTGCATATACGGAGCATATTCTTCCATTCCTTCATAAACTGATGATCTCTTGCTTCCTGTTGCGTGTGCCGACCACGTACTGCCAATGAAAGTGAGATGAAAATATAGGGAGTGACATTTAATATGTTTCCTGGACTCGTCTCAACCAGCAGAGGCACCAATGCATATTTATGATGTGCTTTGCGTGTGTGATTGTGTATTTTGAGCATGTGACTGAGAGAAGCTTCCCATTGTCATAAGTTATTGAACGTATTTGTTCTTTCGACTATGTACCATGTGATGCACTGTTTATGAATGCCTCCTGCAGGCCTTGCAGCTGCTCAGTTTATATTCTGCTGAAGGTGTTGGTACACAATATAGTAACAGTTACCATGGCTCGTTACCTTGACTCTGACTCTGTTTGTGATTAATTCATGAACAGCAGCTATGGGCATATTGATTATTCAGATAATTTGTTATCATCAATCAGCCTCAACACTTTCATATATCCTTGTTGGTTTCATATTGATTTCCCTAACTGACTTCATTCCTGGTGTAAGCAATATTCCAGTAGAAAATGTGTTGGTTTCTTCCTCAGAGGGACTTCTTTATTCATCCTCCTGGCTTCTATCTGTTCTACCTCTAATTTCCCACACCCATCTGTTCCTCTTTTCCCTACGTCTCATTTTGGAGTAAACTCAACTTTAATGTTAATGGATGAAAATTAGGTTGTGTTGATTGAGTTTAGTGTCCACTGGCGGCGTCTATAAACAACGATTTATTTGATTAATCAGTTAATCTAGTGAAATGTCAAACTTTGAATATAAAGTAACTGTGACAAAAATAACAACACCAACAGAAGCCTTTTGAACTCTGAGACACAGACAAATAAGCATCTCTGTGTTAAAGTAAGAGTGTGTAAAAATGTATCTCCGGCCTACCGCCCACGCTCAGCATTGTGTCTGCAAACTGTGCTGACACAGTCACCTCGCCAACCGCCCTCATCCTCCTTCCCTTGCGACTTTCATTTGGTGTGAATCTGCATTTTGCAGTCCCTTAA